>NW_006769413.1:230234-297263 GCF_000442215.2 Lipotes vexillifer
CGGGCCTCTCACTGTTGTGGCCTCTCCCGTTGTGGAGCACAGGCTCCGGATGTGCAGGCTCAGCGGCCATGGCTCACGGGCCCAGCCACTCCGCGGCATGTGGGATCTTCCCGGACCGGGGCACGAACCCATGTCCCCTGCATCAGCAGGCGGATTCCCAACCACTGCGCCACCAGGGAAGCCCCCCTTTTTTTAATATATAGATATATATATATTTTTTTCTTTTTCTCTTTTTGTGAGTGTGTATGTTTCTTTGTGTGATTTTGTCTGCATAGCTTTGCTTTTACCAGTGTCCTAGGGTTTTGTCTGTCCTCTTTTTTCTTTTTTACTATAGTTTTTAGTGCTTGTGATCATTGGTGGATTTGGATTTTTGTTTGGTTGCTCTCTTCTTTCTTTCTTTCTTTTTTTATTACTTTTTAATTTTTATTTTTAATAACTTTTTAATTTTTTATTTTAATAACTTTATTTTCTTTTTTTCTTTATTTCTTTCTTTTTTTTCCTCCCTTTTCTTCTGAGCCGTGTGGCTAACAGGGTCTTGGTGCTCTGGCTGGGTGTCAGGCCTGTGGCTCTGAGGTGGGAGAGCCGGGTTCAGGACACCAGTCCACCAGAGACCTCCCAGCTCCATGTAATATCAAATGGCGAAAGGTCTCCCAGAGATCTCCATCTCAACGCTAAGACCCAGCTCCACTCAACGACCAGCAAGCTGCAGTGCTGAACACCCAATGCCAAACAACTAGCAAGGCAGGAAAACAACCGCACCCATTAGCAGAGAGGCTGCCTAAAATCATAATAAGGCCACAGACACCCCAAAACACATCACTGGACGCAGTCCTGCCTACAAGAAACACAATATCCAGCCTCATCCACCAGAACACAGGCACCAGTCCCCTCCACCAGGAAGCCTACACCACGCACTGAACCAAGCTTAGCCACTGGGGGCAGACACCAAAAACAATAGGAACAATGAACTTGCAGCCTGTGAAAAGGAAACCCCAAACACAGTAAGTTAAGCAAAATGAGAAAAGAAACACACAGCAGATGAAGGAGCAAAGTAAAAACCCACCAGACCAAACAAATGAAGAGGAAATAGGCAGTCTACCTGAAAAAGAATTCAGAGTAATGAGAGTAAAGATGATCCAAAGCTTGAAAATAGAATGGAGAAAATACAAGAAATGTTTAACAAGGACCTAGAAGAACTAAAGAGCAAACAAACAATGATGAACAACACAATAAACGAAATTAAAAATTCTCTAGAAGGAATCAATAGCAGAATAACTGAGGCAGAATAATGGATAAGTGACCTGGAAGATAAAATAATGGAAATAACTACCACAGAGCAAAATAAAGAAAAAGGAATTAAAAGAATTGAGGACAGTCTGAGACCTCTGGGACATTAAACGCACCGAAGTTTGATTTATAGGGGTCCCAGAAGAAGAAAAGAAAAAGAAATGGACTCAGAAAATATTTGAAGAGATTAGAGCTGAAAACTTCTCTAATATGGGAAAGGAAATAGTCATCAAATCCAGGAAGCACAGAGTCCCATACAGGATAAATCCAAGGAGAAACACACCAAGACACATATTAAACAAACTACCAAAAATTAAATACCAAGAAAAAATATTAAAAGCAGCAAGGGAAAAGCAACAAATAACATATAAAGGAATCCCCATAAGGTTAACAACTGATCTTTCAGCAGAAACTCTGCAAGTCAGAAGGGACTGGCAGGACATATTTAAAGTGATGAAAGGCAAGAACCTACAACCGAGATTACTCTACCCAGCAAGGATCTCATTCAGATTCGATGGGGAAATTACAACCTTTACAGACAAGCAAAAGCTAAGAGAATCCAGCACCACCAAAGCAGCCTTACAACAAATGCTAAAGGAACTTCTCTAGGCAGGAAACACAAGAGAAGGAAAAGACCTACAATAACAAACCCAAAACAATTAAGAAAACGGTAATAGGAACATACATATCGATAACTACCTTAAATGTAAATGGACTAAATGCTCCAATCAAAAGACACAGACTGGCTGAATGGCTACAAAAACAAGACCTGTATATATGCTGTCTACAGGAGACCCACTTCAGACCTAAGGACACATACAGACTGAAAGTGAGGGGATGGAAAAAGATATTCCATGAAAATGGAAATCAAAAGAAAGCTGGAGTAGCAATTCTCACATCAGACAAAATAGACTTTAAAATAAAAACTATTACAAGAGACAAAGAAGGACACTACATGATGATCAAGGGATCAATCCAAAAGAAGATATAACAATTGTAAATATTTATGCACCCAACATAGGAGCACCTCAATACATAAGGCAAATTCTAACAGCCAAAAAAGGGGAAATTGACAGTAACCCAATCATAGTAGGGGACTTTAACACCTGACTTTCACCAGTGGACAGATGATCCAAAATGAAAATAAATAAGGAAACACAAGCTTTTAAGTGACACATTAAACAAAATGGACTTAAGTGATATTTACAGGACATTCTATCCAAAAAACAACAGAATACACTTTCTTCTCAAGTGCTCATGGAACATTCTGCAGGATATATCATATCTTCAGTCACATATCACGCCTTGGTAAATTTAATAAAATTGAAATCATATCAAGTATCTTTTCTGACCACAGTGCTATGAGACTAAATATCAATTACAGAAAAAAAACTGTAAAAAATACAAACACAGGGAGGCTAAACAATACACTACTAAATAACCAGGAGATCACTGAAGAAATCAAAGAGGAAATTAAAAAAACCTAGAAACAGATGACAATGAAAACACAATGACCCAAAACCTACGGGATGCAGCAAAAGCAGTACTAAGAGGGCAGTTTATAGCAATACAATCCTCTATCAAGAAACAAGAAACATCTCAAATAAACAGCCTAAACTTACACCTAAAGCAATTAGAGAAAGAAGAACAACAACAACAACAAAACCCCAAAGTTAGCAGAAGGAAAGAAGTCATAAAGATTAGATGTGAAATAAATGAAAAAGAAATGAAGGAAACAATAGCAAAGATCAATAAAACTAAAAGCTGGTTCTTCAAGAAGATAAACAAAATTGATAAACCATTAGCCAGACTCATCAAGAGAAAAAGGGAGAAGACTCAAATCAACAGAATCAGAAATGAAAAAGGGGAAGTAACAACTGACCCTGCAGAAATACAAAGGATCATGAGAGATTACTACAAGCAACTCTATGCCAATAAAATGGACAACCTGGAAAAAATGGACAAATTCTTAGAAAGGCCCAACCTTCCGAGACTGAACCGGGAAGAAACAGAAAGTAAAAACAGACCAATCACAAGCACTGAAATTGTGACTGTGATTAAAAATCTTCCAACAAGCAAAAGCCCAGGACCAGATGACTTCACAGGCGAATTCTATCAAACATTTAGAGAAGAGCTAACACCTATCCTTCTCAAACTCTTCCAAAATATAGCAGAGGGAGGAACACTCCCAAACTCATTCTATGAGGCCACCATCACACTGATACCAAAAGCAAACACAGATGTCACAAAGAAAACTACAGGCCAATATCACTGATGAACATAGATGCAAAAATCCTCAACAAATTACTAGCAAACAGAAACCAACAGCACATTAAAAGGACCATACACCATGATCAAGTGGGGTTTATCCCAGGAATGAAAGGATTCTTCAATATATGCAAATCAATCACTGTGATAAACCATATTAACAAATTGAAGGAGATAACCCATATGATCATCTCAATAGATGCAGAAAAAGCTTTTGACAAAATTCAACACCCATTTATGATAAAAACCCTCCAGAAAGTAGGCATAGAGGGAACCTAACTCAACATAATAAAGGCCATATATGACAAACCCATAGCCAACATCAGCCTCAATGGTGAAAAACTAAAACTATTTCCTCTATGATCAGGAACAAGACAAGGTTGTCCACACTCACCACTATTATTCAACATAGTTTTGGAAGTTTTAGCCACAGCAATCAGAGAAGAAAAAGAAATAAAAGGAATCCAAATTGGAAAAGAAGAAGTAAAACTGTCACTGTTTGCAGATGACATGATACTATACACAGAGAATCCTAAAGATGCTACCAGAAAACTATTAGAGCTAATCAATGAATCTGGTAAAGTAGCAGGATACAAAATTAATGCACAGAAATCTTTTGCATTCCTATACACTAATGATGAAAAATTTGAAAGAGAAATTAAGGAAACACTCCCATTTACCACTGCAACAAAAAGAATGAAATACCTAGGAATAAACCTATCTAAGGAGATAAAAGACCTGTATGCAGAAAATTATAAGACACTGATGAAAGAAATTAAAGATGATACAAACAGATGGAGAGGTATACCATGTTCCTGGATTGGAAGAATCAACAATGTGAACATGACTATACTACCCAAAGCCATATACAGATTCAATGCAATCCCTATCAAACTACCACTGGCATTTTTCACAGAACTAGAACAAAAAATTTCACAATTTGTATGGAAAGACAAAAGACCCCGAATAGCCAAAGCAATCTTGAGAAAGAAAAACGGAGCTGGAGGAATCAGGCTCCCTGACTTCAGACTATACTACAAAGCTACAGTAATCAAGACAGTATGGTACTGGCACAAAAACAGAAAGATAGATCAATGGAACAGGATAGAAAGCCCAGAGATAAACCCATGCACCTATGGTCACCTTATTTTTGATAAAGAAGGCAAGAATATACAATGAGAAAAGACAGCGTCTTCAATAAGTGACGCTGGGAAAACTGGACAGCTACATGCAAAAGAATGAAATTAGAAAACACCCTAACACCATACACAAAAATAAACTCAAAATGGTTAAAGACCTAAATGTAAGGCCAGACACTATTAAACTCTTAGAGTAAACCATAGGAAGAACACTCTTTGACATAAATCACAGCAAGATCCTTTTTGACCCACCTCCTAGAGAAATGGAAATAAAAACAAAAATGTACAAATGGAACCTAATGAAGCTTAAAAACTTTTGCAAAGCAAAGGAAACCATAAACAAGACGAAAAGACAACACTCAGAATGGGAGAAAATATTTGCAAATGAAGCCACTGACAAAGGATTAATCTCCAAAATTTACAAGCAGCTCATGCAGCTCAATATCAAAACAACAAACAACCAATCGGAAAATGGGCAGGAGACCCAAACAGACATTTCTCCCAAGAAGATATACAGATTGCCAACAAACACATGAAAGGATGCTCAACATCACTAACCGTTAGAGAAATGCAAATCAAAACTACAATGAGGTATCACCTCACACCAGTCAGAATGGCCATTATCAAAATATCTACAAACAATAAATGCTGGAGAGGGTGTGGAGAAAAGGGAAACCTCTTGCACTGTTGGTGGGAATGTAAATGGATACAGCCACTATGGAGAACAGTATGAAGGTACCTTAAAAAACTAAAAATAGAACTACCATGTGATCCAGCAACTACCATACGATCCAGCAATCCCACTACTGGGTATATACCCTGACTCAAAAAGAGTCATGTACCACAATGTTCATTGCAGTACTATTTACAATAGCCAGGATATGGAAGCAAACTAAGTGTCATTGACAGATGAATGGATAAAGAAGATGTGGCACATAAATACAATGGAATATCACTCAGCCATAAAAAGAAATGAAATTGAGTTATTTGTAGTGAGGTGGATGGACCTAGAGTCTGTCATAGAGAGTGAAGTAAGTCAGAAAAAGAAAAACAAATACCATATGCTAACACATATATATGGAATCTAAAAAAAAAAAAAAAAAAAGAGGTTCTCAAGAACCTAGGGGCAGGACAGGAATAAAGACACAGATGTAGAGAATGGACTTGAGGACATGGGGAGGGGGAAGGGTAAGCTGGAACGAAGTGAGAGAGTGGCATGGACATATATACACTACCAAATGTAAAATAGCTAGCTAGTGGGAAGCAGCCACATAGCACAGGGAGATCAGCTCGGTGCTTTGTGACCACCTAGAGGGGTGGGATAGGGAGGGTGGGAGGGAGACACAAGAGGGAAGAGATATGGGGATATATGTATATATATAGCTGATTCACTTTGTTATAAAGCAGAAACTAACACTCCATTGTAAAGCAATTATACTCCAATAAAGATGTTAAAAAATGAATATGTAATTATAATAAAACACAAAAACACAAAATCCCAAATATGCATACTTCTACTAATACAGCTTTAAAATGTGTGAAGTAAAACTTACAGAATTGCAAAGATAAATAGACAGATCCACAATTATTGTTGGAGATTTCAATACTCCTCTCTCAATAGAAGTAATCAGAAAATCAGTAAGGATAGAAAAGACTTGAACAGCACTTCCAGCCAATTTGACCTAATTGACATTTATTGAACATCTACTTGATAACAGAATGCACTCTTTTTTTTCAAGTGCACATAGAATATGTATTCAGATAGACCATTTTCTGTACCATAAAAAAGTCTCAATGTATTTTGAAGGACTGAAAACAAAGTATGCTTTCTGATCAAAATGGAATTAAACCACCAATCAATAATAGACAGGTACCTAAAATCCCAAATACGTGGCATTTGAAATAACTCTTGATTCAGAGAGTAAATCACAAGGGATATTTTAAAAATATTTTAACTCAGTGAAAATGAAAACTCAACATAAAATTTCTGGGACACCGCTTAACGAAAAAATTTTGGCCTTAAATGTTTATTTTAGAAATGTGTTTTATCAATATTGTAAACTTCGTTCTTAAAAACACTAGGAAAAAACAAGCAAATTACACCCAAAGTAACTGAAAAGATAATAATAAGGAACAGAAATAGGAAATGGAAAAATAATTGAGAAATACAACAAAACCAACAGCTGACTTTTGAAAAGATCAATAAATTGAGAAAGTTGTGACAAGATTCATGAGAAAGAGAGAGAGAGAGAGAGAGAGAGAGAGAGAGAGAGAGAGGAAGGATACAAATTACTAACATAATGAATGAAAAAGAAGGCATAACTACAGATTCTAGAGAGGATAACAGCATAGTAAGGGAATGTAATGAAAAACTTTATGCTAATAAAATCAACAACTTGGATTAAATGGCCAATTGCTTAAAGACACAGCTTACTCAAGAAGAGATAAAAACCCAAATAATCTTATATATGTGAAGAATATGTTCCTTGAACTTGTGAATAATACCTCATCCTTAGCATTGTTTGTGTTACCTACTGTGACCTACTTTGACTGATATGACTTGTACATGTGAAAGAACATGAGAAAATAAAATGCTTTGGCTATTTATTCCTAAATTGATAAACACACAGAGCAAAAAGTAGTGAATAGAGTTATGCTTACCAAGACATTAAATATGGAAGCATATGGAAAAATATTGTATCTCCTGATCAGTCACCGTAAGGACACACACAGAAAGTCAGGGAATAAAACCCAGTCTACCACACCATCATCATCTACCACTTCCTAATGAGCAACCCATGTGCTGGGCTCCCTGCGTCTCTCCAGAAAACACCAGAATGCCAGATCAGAGGATCTGATAGTGAATGAGGCAGAGAGAAAGGCTGACTAATTCAGGAATTCAGGTTTCCTACCCCAGTACCACCTTTTAAGTTTGCTCTGGCCATTTAGCTTTTAAAGGAAATAATTGCTTGAATTTATGAATGTTTAATTAAGTCATTTGTGTGGTTTCTTATTTCTGCTTCTGCATATAGGTTTTGCTAACAACTGAGTAGTAGTAAAATTGAAATTGAAACTGAAATCAGAAACTCAACACATATTTCATCAAAGAAATTGAATAAATAATTTAAAAGCTTTTCCCTAAATTAAAACATTCCAGATCCAGATGACTTCACTGGTGAATTCCAACCAACATCTAAGAAAGCAAGCATACCAATTCTAAACTCTTTCATAACAAAGGAGAAGGAGAGAACTCTTTATGTCCCAACTCTTT
This sequence comes from Lipotes vexillifer, assembly GCF_000442215.2. Taxonomy (NCBI): domain Eukaryota; kingdom Metazoa; phylum Chordata; class Mammalia; order Artiodactyla; family Lipotidae; genus Lipotes; species Lipotes vexillifer. Next base: position 238,200 of record NW_006769413.1, read on the forward strand.
ATGAGACCATCATACACTGACACTAAAACTATACAAAGACATCACAGAAAAAGAAAAACTACAGAAGAGTATCACTCATGAACATCTATTCAAAAATCCTTTAAAAATATAAGCAAATAGAACTAGTGATATTTTAAGGCATATACACAATGTAAAAGTAAGGTTTATCCCAGGAGTGCAAGGCTGCTTTAATATTCAAAAATTAATTAATGAAATTCACAATGTCAGTAAAATGAAGGATGAAAACCATATAACCATCTTAATAGACACAGAGAAACTATCTGAGAAAATTTGGTTTATGATAAAAATTCTCAATAAACTAGGAATAGAAAGGAACTTCCTTGACTTGATAGAGAGGATCGGTTAATCTTGGAAGACTATGCTTTGCTTCTAATGTGACACACAAGATGAATGTCTGCTTTTATCACTTCTACTCAAAATTGTCCTAGAGATCCAACTCAGGGCAAAAAGGTGAGAAAAATAAATAAAAGGCATCTGAACTGGAAAGGAAGAAGTAAAGCTGTCTTCACTCATAGATGACATGATTCTGTGCATAGAAAATCCTAAGCAATCTTTTTTTTAAAACTACCAGAATAAATAAGTGACTTCTGCAAGGTGACGAGCCAATACACAAAACTCAACTGCTTTTCTCTACTAGCAACAACAACTAGAAATCAAAATTTAACAAAACACCATTTACAGCAGTATCAAATAATACTTTTTTGGAAAGTAGTATTACTTTAGTAATACTTAGGGATACATTTAGGAAATACTTAAGGATAAATTTGACAAAAATATATGCAAGACCTATACTTTAAAACCTATGAAATATCTCTGGAAGAAATTTAGTAAGGCCAAAATAAATGGAGAGCTGTATTAGGTTCATGGTTTAGAAATACTGTTAAGATGTTAATCCACTCTACTTTGGCCGATAGATTCAAGGCAATCCCAATGAAATCCCAGAAGGCCTTTTTTTGAGATTGAGAAGCTTATTCTAAAATTTACATGAAAATGCAAAAGACTTAGGATGGCTGAAACGATTCTGGAAAAAAAGTTGGAGGACCTATATTACCTAATTTTAATACTTACTATAAAGCTACAGTTAGCAAGAGAGTGTGATACTGGCATCAAGGTAGTCATATAGATCAATGGAACAGAATAAAGAGTCAAAAATAACTCAGATAGATGGTCAATTATTTTTGACATAGTTCAAAAAAGGAAAGGACAGTCTATTAAAACATGGTGCTGGAATATCTAGATGACTATATGGGAAGACAACTCCTCAATCCCTACTGAACATTACACATAAAAATTAACTCAAAATAGGTAAAATTCCTAATGGTATAAGATAAAACTATAAAACCTACATAAAATACATGGGAGAAAATCTTTGTGACTTTGGGGTAGGCAAGGATTTCTTAGCTAGGAAAGAAAAAGCAAAAACCACAAAAGAAAAAATTGATAGGGACTTCCCTGGTGGTACAGTGGTTAGAAACTGCCTGCCAATGCAGGGGACACAGGTTCGATCCCTGGTCTGGGAAGATCCCACATGTCATGGAGCAGCTAAGCCCGTGTGCCACAACTACTGAAGCCTGTGCACCCTAGAGCCCACATGCCACAACTACTGAGCCCATGTGCCGCAACTACTGAAGCCTATGTGCTCTAGGGCCTGCGTGCCTCAACTACTGAGCCCACATACTGCAACTACTGAAGACTGCACGCCTAGAGCCCATGCTCCACAATAAGAGAAGCCACCGTAATGAGAAGTCCGCACACCACAACGAAGAGTAGTCCCCACTCGCCACAACTAGAGAAAGCCTGTGCACAGCAATGAAGACCCAACACAGCCAAAAAAAAAAAAAAAAAAAAATTGATAACTTGGTCTTTGTATTAGTCTGCTAGGCCTTCCACAACAGAATATGACAGACTGAGTGGCTGAAACATCAGGAATTGGTATTCTCACAGTTCTGAAGACTAGGAGTCTAAGATCAAGGTGCCAGCAGGCTGGTTTTTACTGAGGCCTCTCTCCTTGGCTTGCAGATGGCTGCCTTTTCATTGCGACCTCACATGACCTTCTCTCTATATCTGAGCATCTCTATGTCTCTTCCTCTCCCTATAAGGACACCAGCTCTATTGGATTAGGGCCCCACCCTTATTACATAATTTAACCTTAATTACCACTTTAAAGGTCCTATCTCCAAATACAGCCACTTGGGGCTTAGGGCTTCAGCATATGAATTTCAGGGGGAACACAATTCAGTTCATAATGATCTTTATCAAAATTTAAAACTTCTGCTCTTTGAAAATTTCTTAAATAAATGAAAAAACAGGCCACAGGCTGGGGTAAAATATTCACTTCACATACATCTGACAAAGGACTTATATCCTGAATCTGTGAAGAACCCTTAGAATTCTACGGTAACAGAAAAACCAACTAAAAATATTCAGTAGGTTAGAAAAGACACTTCACCAAAGATGACGTATTAATGGCCAATAAGCACATGAAAAGATGCCCAACATCATTAGCCACCAGGAAAATGAAAATTAAAAACCACAATGAGATATAACTATATACCCACACCTACCCATTAAAAAACTGACAATTCTAACAATTGGAAGGATGTGGAGCATTGTTGGTGATAGTGTAAAATGATATAATCCTTTCAGAAAATTTTAACAGTTTTATTAAGCAGACATTTATCATATGACCCAGCAATTCTGCTCCTAGGCATTTACCCAAGAGATATGAAAACATATGTCCATGAAAGACTCATACAGAAATGTTTGTTAGCAGCTTAATAAAAGCCAAAAACTAAATATAACCAAAATGTCCATAAACTAGCGAGTGGATAAATTGTGGGACATACATATAATGGAATATTACTCACAGTAAAAGGGAATGGCTATTGATACATGCAACCACATGGATGAATCTCAAAATAATTATGCTGTGTGAAAGAAGCCAGGTACAAAAGAAAACATATTTAGGATTCCACACGTTTGAAACTCTAGAAATTCTAGAAACAACAAATCTATGCTATAGTGACAAAAAGCTGATCAGTGGTTGCCTGGGGCTGGTTGTCAATCACTCTGATTGGAAGATGGCACAAGCATACTTTTGGGGGTGAAGAAAGTTTTTTTTTTTTGGCTAGGAAAACTTTATTATGTTCCATGTGTCCAGGGAGCTCATACGTGCACATGCACACTCACACAGGCACACATAGCTAACACTGCTCATGGCATTGGCCATGGGCACAGAGTGGCCCTCGAGCTGGGAAGAGGCCCAGAATTCTGCTCTGGTGCCTCCTCACCACAGTCTCCTGCACTGCAGCCTGGGGCCCAGATAGGTATTGTGGAGGCAGCACCTTCACAATTCCAGGCCAGGATCCTTGCTCAGTCCTAGTGCCTGTACCAGGTCCTCTGCGAGCCCACTCTTCAACGTCCATCTCAAAGACTTGCGGTTGCCACGGGAACGCTTGCCTTCCAGAGCAGCTAAGGCACGAGGACTGCTCTTGGTCACTGACTGCACCAGCAGGTCCATGATCACATCTGAAGTGTCACTGGGTAAACTGGAGCCTGGAGGTTCTTCTTGGGGTACAGTGCAGGGCCCCACTGCTGTGGGCATGACTGGGGAGCAGCCCTGGACCATGCCTGAGGGAGCCAGATAGGGAGGTCAGGCCAAAGTGTTGTTTTGATGTTGTTTACATGGATGTATACATTTGTTAAAACTCTTTGCACTGTACACTTTAAATGGGTTCATTTTACTATATACACACATATACACATGTATATATAAATGTATATATACATGTATATATAAATAATACCTCAATAAAGTTGATTAAAATAATTTTTAAAATCCAGCAAATTTGACTCTCTACCCAGCAGCCCAACATAACCAATGTTGACAATTTCAATCTTCATGGATTGCAGTTTCTGTGCCGGGGACAGATGTAAATTAGGCTAAATTTGATACAGGAGTTTAGAGATGTTCATTGAGTGAACAAGTAACAGAAATCACACTTCTAATTTTAAACAAATGAAAAATATCTTCCCCAAACTCTGTCAAGAGTTGAGTTACTGGGACTTGCCCAGTGGCGCAGTGGTTAAGAGTCCACCTGCCAATGTAGGGGACACGGGTTCGAGCTCTGGTCTGGGAAGATCCCACATGCCGCAGAGCAACTGAGCCTGTGCACCACAACTACTGAGCCTGCACTCTGGAGCCCACGAGCCACAACTACCGAGCCCTCATGCCACAACTACTGAAGCCCGCACGCCTAGAGCCCGTGCTCTGACACAAGAGAAGCCACCACAGTGAGAAGCCCGTGCATCATGATGAAGAGTAGCCCTCACTCGCCACAACTAGAGAAAGCCTGTGTGCAGCAGTGAAGACTGAACGCGGCCAAAAAATTAATTAATTAATTAAAAAAAAAAAGAGAGTTGAGTTACTCCCAGCTTGGTAACTCACAAAGCCTTGTTGAATCCTTCTGTGACTCAGAATGAGGGGATGCTATCCTTTTCCAAATTTTGACAAGCTCACCAGTAATCTGTTTCAAAACATCTGTAGTCCTTCCTGACTTTTTCAGCAATGTTTCACTGCTCTTTTCTTTTCAAATGCTTCAGAATTGACTTTGAAAATAAAGGTTGTATTTTCCCCACTCCTCAAATTTTGAATGACTTATTTCAGAAATGTCTTCAATTTATATGCCTGTCACTTTAGACCATAACAGTCCCCATTAACTGTTAAATGATGTCAGTTTGCTTTACTTTTCAGTTTTAGTGGGGATTTTTTTGCTGGGTTTGCTGCCTGTCTGAGAGGGGCAGATTTGTCTGATTTAGTTATACCCAGATGTGCCTAAATAAAAGACAGAGGAGTACAAGATACTGAGTCAAAGTTTCAGTGAATTTATGTTGTATTTCTCATAAATTCCTGTGGGTTTCTTTTGGCACCAAAATTTATTATTATCTGTTCCTTTTAAAATACAATCTGATGCAATAGTTAAGGGCCAGTGTCAGGCTGGGAGCCTCCACCTCTGATCAGCTGCTGCCACACGACATAAATCAATTCAGCAAGCATTCCCAGAGCATCTGCTGTGCACTCAGATCTTTGGTGAGCCCAATGGAATATTCAGAAGTTCTGGCATCAGGGAGCCTACAACAAAAAAGAAGCACGAATGGCTGCTAGGCTTCGAGCTAGGATAACTAAATTTTACTTAAGATTCCTCTGTATAATTAGCAACATTCATTCAAGAATTCATTTAACTTCTTTGCTAAATGAATTTTAATGAGATTCCACGTCATGATTTTCAAAATAGGAAAAAAATTCTTTATATTTATAGGATTGGGTTGAGGTTCAAAGAAGATAATGCTTAGGCTGTCAGTTTATAAAATATAAATGCAATAAAATTGTAAAGTTCATTTATTAGAATGTGATTTGAGGAGATAAGCCTAAGACAACTCAGCAAAAAGTGTATGAAAGTATGATTTATTTGTTTATGCCCTCATAGAACAGCAAAAAGGGATCAGGGTAGGGCTTCCCATGTGGCACAGTGGTTGAGAGTCCACCTGCCGATGCAGGGGACACGGGTTCGTGAGCCGGTCCGGGAAGATCCCACATGCCGCGGAGCGGCTGGGCCCGTGAGCCATGGCCGTTGAGCCTGCGCGTCCGGAGCCTGTGCTCCACAACAGGAGAGGCCACAACAGTGAGAGGCCCGCGTACCGCAAAAAAACAAGCAGCAAAAGGGATCAGGGTAAACAATAGTTTCAATTAACTTGAAAATTATTAAAACAAGATTTTAAAGATGAAAGGTAGGGATCCACTTTGGGCTATGATAGAATAGCTTGTGTCAGATTACAGTTTTCATTGAGATCAACTGGAAAAGCTGGATAAATTAAAAAAAAAAAATCTCTCTGAACCACTGTAGGACTCCCAAGGCAGTCACTATTCAAGGGGCCAAGATTTTGGAGAAAAAAAGAAAGCCGTTTGAAAGATATGACCATTTGTTCATCACTTTTCCCCTTGGGATGTCTGGTGTAGGGTGAGAAGCTGAGGGGCCTGGCAGAGGTTACCCACAAAGAAGCAGAGAAGCCAGCAGAGTTTAGGCTATCTCACAGAGCAGAAAAATAAAAGCCACAGTTCTGGGCTTCCAAGGCAGCCAGGATTTGAGGAGTCAGATCTAAGGGACAATGGAGGCACAGAGAAATAAGCCTGGCAGTTGGCATTTTTCTCCTGGAGATATTTGCCAAGTCTTAGCTATGTAGGGTAAGGAGCTAAGAAGCCAAGCAAAAGGCGGCTGAAAAGTTCCACGGTCCCTGGGAGACAAAAATCTGAATTTAGGGTTTTCCAAGGATGAAGGACCCAAGAATTACCCCAGGTTCTCAGCTGGGACCCATGGAGGGCTACTGTCTGAAAGATTAACCAGAGGAAGGCTGACTCAGAAAGAATGAAACCAGGCGTCAGGTCATTCAGCCTTCGATTGAACTGAGGTAGACCAGTGGCCCCTACTCTAGCTGCTTGCCAGAGGACAGAGCGAACCCTCTACAGAGGAAGGTGACATCATCCAAAGCCTCCACAAATTCAAATATAAGCTTACCAGTATTGAATCAAAAACACTAGGCGTACCAAGTCACAGGGCCAAGAGAAGAAACAGACAAGAAAAACGAACAGGAAAAACAAATCCACAGAGAGCCTAGATATTAGAGTTATGAGACCCTAACTTTCAAATAACTCTGATTAATGTTCAGAAAAAGAAGGAACAGGATGGAGAATTTTAGTTGAGAACTATAATCTATATTTAAAAATCAAACAAATTCTAAAACTGAAAAATTATGTAATTCATGGTATTAAGAATTCAAAAGATGATGCAATAGCAGATTGAAACAGCTGAAGAGGATTAGTTAAATTGTACTTAAGTCATTAGAAAATATCCAGTCTGAAGTCCAAAACAAATAAACAAAAATACTGAAAACAAGACACATATGGGATATGGTGGAATGTTTAAATATACATCCAAATATGCATATAATTGAAGCCATGGAAGGGGGAAGAGAGAAGAATAGAGAAGTAGTGGTATTTAAAGAAATAATGACCAAGAATGTTCCAACAATGACAAGACATCAAGCTAGAGAGCTAGGAAGTGCTAAAAGTCCAAGCAAGATAAATACGAAGAAAATCACACCTGGGAACATCATAGTGAATCTCTAAACACCAAAGAAAAAGAGAATATTCTTTAAAGTGCTCGGAGAAAAAGATGCATACCTTCAAAAGCAGAATAATAAGATGAAAACCAGAAAAAAATGCAATGATTTCTTCAAACTGCTAAAATAATAATAAAACCCAGAATTCTACACCCAGTGGAAAAAATCTTCCAAAAGTGTAGGCAAAATAAAGTTATTTCTACACAGACAAGAACCAAGAGAATTCAGCACCAGTAGACCAGCACTAAAAATATCACTAAAGTGTGTTCTTCAGGCAGAAGTAAAATGATCCCAGGTGGGGAAAAAAGGACATGCAGGAAGGAATGAAGAACAACAGAAAGGGTAAATGCATGGGTAAGTCTAAATGAATATCGACATAAGATAATGTAATATGAAGTTTCACATACATATAGACTTGCAGTGCATGACAATAACACAAAAAGGAGTAAATGGAGTTTGTGTTCTAAGCGTCTAGCACCGCCTAAGAATTTACAAAAGGACTACTTTCTATTAGAGTCTAATATGTTAAATAATCTAAGGCAATCTCTATAGTAAAAGAATGTCAAACTGACAAGATAATGGGTAAATGGAATAATGAAATGTATTTTATTATTGCAAAAGAAAAAGGAACATAAAACAGGTAGGAAAAATAGAAAACAAATAGTAAGGATGGAAAATATACAAACAAATGTGTCAGCCAAATAACGAAATACTCCAATTAAATGTAAAAAAGGAAAATAATGAAAATAAGTACGAGACATATGGGGCATGGAATAAATACTCCATTTAAAAGACATAGATTTTCGGACTAGATTTTTTAAAAATATATGTGTCTTACAAGAGACTCGTCTTAAATATTAAGTTGAAACATATGAAAAGGCCAGTATTCAACCATTTTTTGACTTACAAAAATGGCAGTTTCATATGGTTCAACCTAAAATGAGGGCACAGTGAAGCTGAAGGGACAGAAAAAAATATTCTATGCAAACAGTGGCCAAGAGAAAGTAGAGATTAAAGTAAGAAGCATTTCTAGCAACAGAGGGATATTCTATAATGATTAAAGTGCCAATCCATCAGGATGACTCAACTATCCTAAATTCTTATGAACCTAATGGCATAGCTTCAAAATATGTAAAGCAAAAATTAACAGAACTCACAGGAAAAATAGACAAAATCACAATCATAAGGAGAGGCTCTAATATATCTCTTTGTAACTGATGAAACAAGCAACAACAAAAAATCTATAAGGATATAGACCTGAACAACGCAATTGACTAAATTCACCTAATTGGCATACACAGAACCTGCACATAACATCAACAGAAAACAAATTAATTTCAAGTGTACCTGAAACATGTGCCAACACTGACCACATGCTAGACCATAAAGCAAATCTCAACAAATTTCAAGTGGTAGAAATGATTCAAAGTATATTCTTTGACTGTAGTGGACTAAATAAAAAAATCAATTTAAAAAAAGATAACTGGAAAACTCCCAGATGTTTGAAAATTAATCATTATGCTTCATATAATACATGGACCAAAAAAATCACAATAGAAATTAGAAAGCAGTATGAACTGAATAATATGATAAATATGACCTAACAAAACTTATAAAGCTAAAGCTGTACTTAGAGGAAAGTTTATAACCTTAAATGCCTATATTAGAAGAAAAGCTGAAAATCATTTATGTAAGTATCCATCTCAAGAAATTAGAAAATGAGTAACAAATTATAGCCAAAGGAAATAGTAGAAGGAAATAATAGATATAAAAGCAGATATTAGTGAAATAGAATATAAACAATAAAAGAAAATCAACAAAGTTTGTTGTTGGAAAGACTAATGAAATTGATAAACCTCTAAAAGACTAATCAAGGAGCAAAAGAGAGAGGGCACAAATTACCAACATCAGTAATGAAAGGATAAATATTCATAATGAATTAATATAGGCCACACTGCCGAGTGATTAAGAGTACAGCCTGTAAAACCAGACTGCCTAGGTGTTTGGGGTTTAAATAGAATTAATATTATTCACAATAGCCAAGATATGGAAACAACCTAAGTGTCCAGCAAACGGATGAATGAATAAAGATGTGGTACATATAGACACACAACGGAATGTTATTCAGCCATGAGGAAGAAGGACCTACCTAACGTTGGAAACCTATTTACCGTTTGCAACAACGGGGATGGACCTTGAAGGTATTACGCTAAGTGAAATAAGTGACACAGAGAATGATATATACTGTATGATATCACTTACATGTGGAATCTGAAAAAGCCAAACTCATAGAAACAGACTAGAATGGTAGTTACTAGGGGTAGGTGGCAGGGGAAAATAGGAGATGGTGATCAAATGTACAAACTTCCAATTATAAGAGGAATAAGTTCTGGGGATCTAATGTACAGCATGGTGATTACAGTTAACAATAGTGTGTTGTATACTTGAAAGTTGCTAAGAGAGTGGATCTCAAATGTTCTCACCACAAAAAAGAAATGGTAATTACGTGGTATGATGCAGATGTTAGCTATGTTGGTAATCATTTTGCAATATATAAATGCATCAAATCAACAAGTTGTACACCTTAACCTTATACATTATATGTCAAATATATCTCAGTGAAGCTAGAAACTTAAATTAAATTAACAACGTAGAATTAACCCATCCGATGGTTTTGGAAGATCCATGGCCTTTGTCTTTTCAAATGTGTCTTTTGCTCCATTTCCTCATTTTTCTCCTTCTGGGACTCCAACCACACCCGTTTATGGATGTGTGCTTCTGTGCATTTGCACACTTTCTGAAGTCAGATCTCCTGGGCCCTTGTCTGTCCTGGACACATTCTCGGCAGGCTACTGGGACTGGCTTCTCCTGGGGCACCCTCTGCAGGATACTTTAGTACTGGAGTGAGGTGGGGGAGGGGACAGGCACAGCAGAAGTGGCCCTGCAGCAGTGGTCCTGTGCACATGCATGATGAACGGCCCGGTCAGGGGCTCCCCAAATGAGAGGGGCTCACTGGCGCCCTGTGTGTTCTCTCTGCCTTTGCTCCTGCACATGCAGGATTGGGCTGGAGCTGGACAGCATGGGCGTGCTATCTGAAATCAGTGACCAGAGAGCACAGGCCCTGCCCAGGCTCCTGCTAGACTGGAGGTCATCCCAAGGCGCTGAATGAGGGACCTCACACATCTGGCTTGCTCTGTGTCTACCCAGGCCCCTTGACCTCTCAGTGTTCACAGCTATGAAGAGAAGTCCTTTCTTTCCTTCAGCCAGGGCACCGCCACCCGCCCGCCCCACTTCATCAGAAAGAAGCAGAAAAGGTCATCACAGGGTTACCAGGGAGCCCCTGGGAAGCCCTCAGGTGGAGAGCAGCCCAAAGTGTGTTTCTCCAGCTGCAGCTGAAGCACATGCCCAGATGGTCCCAATTCTAGTAGCAAGAATGTGGTGCTGCTGATTGAACTCACCACAGAAATAAAGGCCTGGCCTTCCTGGGAGCAAGGGGAGAAGAGGCCAAAGGCAGGGGGAGAGACCAGAGATGAGGGAGAAGAGAAAAACAACAACAACAAGGAAATTGGGAGGGAGCAGCAAATGGAGGGTGGGTGGGAATGGGCAAGACAGAGGGGAGGGAACAAGGCCAGGAGAGGAGAGAAGCGGCAGAGGGGAAATGGAGGAGGGCAGAGAGGAGTGTGTCCCTAGGTCACTGCCATCCACACCTTTCACGTGATGGCTACGACGATTTGCATTTTACCAAGGATAGAGCCTAAAATCCTAAAGCATGAAGCACTAGTGGTGGGATTCAGGCACAAGAATCTCAAGGGCCGGAGATGGCCCTCGATCTCGAAGGCCCCTTACTTCCCTTCCTAGGTTTAGGATTCATCCCAGGAAACTGCAGCCTAATGCTGGCAACTGAAAGCTGGAAATGGGAGAAACTTTTCCTGTTTTCAAAAAGCATCTGCTCTTTGGAAACAAATTTCAGTGAGAAACGTGAAAACCAGAATCACTCTCAAAGAATAAAACTGACTCCCTCCAAGCCCGTGTTCTAGATCACAGAAGCTTCTCTGTCACCCTGGGATTGTGTGCTCAGGCTCCCCATGGCTTTGGGAAGACCCAGGCAGTATGAGGAATGTCCTTTCAAAGCCGGGACAGCCAGATTATGGTTTGGCTGCATGGCCCTTCTGGGAATGGGGATTCAGGGCAAAGGAATCTGCCTCAATGTTTTTTCCAAAGGCCCAGTTCTGTGCTTTCGTGATTCTGGCTCTTGGAGGCTCCCTTTACCTCTGCCCGGCCCTTAGCCAGGACCAACTCCTCCCTGGGCCCTCAGACTCTGAAACCGAAGGCGGCTTGTGGCCTGAGAGACTGGCCCTCAGCTGTCTGAGAGATGGATGGAGAAGGCGGTCAGTCCTTTGCGGAGAGGAGAAGCGCTACCAGCTGCAAAACAGAACATGCGAGCCAGGCCACCGCTGGCAGGGGAGGGTGCTTTCCAAGTGGAAAGCGGTGAGAAATATGTTGGAATCTGCCTCCAGAGTCATGGAGGCAGATTTTCTTTTTTTAATGTCCTTTTCAAACACATACTTTGAAAAGCTATTTAAAGGCGGGGAAAATTAATTAGGGCCCTTTGTGCTGGATCCCCTTCCCCAGAGTTCCTCTACCAAGAGAAGTAAAAACAGAACCTGTGAGGGGTTGAAAATGTACTGCAAACAAAGATCATATTTAAGAGCCCAACGAAGCATGACTGTCCAAATAGGAAGAAAGGAGCGAATTATTTCCATCGCTGCAGAGGGAAAGGGTGGCAGTCTTCTTGGGGTCGTTGGGAACAGCCTGAAAACTGGAAAAGCCCTAGGAGGCTGGGAGGAAAGGCCTTGCCAAGAGACAGACCCTGCTTGTGTCCCTCAGATAATCACCACTTTTGTCCCAGCTCTATTACTGAGGAGGACTGAGGAAATCAGGAAGAAGTAGAGAAAAGCAGAGTTCGGAGGATATTAAAAATCTCTTCCACTTACGGAACAATTCGACCTTTTAAATATATTCTTCCATTCATTTGATCCTCAACTGCCCCCCAAAAAGGTTGACGTGGTGGGAGTTTTCATTTTCTCCCAATGAGAATGCTTGGCGAGTCCAAAGTAACGCAGAAGTGTTTCTGGCAGGCCACGTAAGGTGGGGATTCAGATGTATGACTCCCAGGCTGGCCAAGTTTCAGTGCAGCACAGCAGTGAGGAGCTCAGGCTTGCAGCCAGGGAGGCCTGGGATTGAGGTTCAGTCCAACCACTCACCGGCAAGTCACTCCCACACTCAGAGCCTCAGCTTCCTCTTCACTCCTGGGAACATTCTCTCCTGGGAGCATTCAGCCTGAACAGACCCCCCCACACACACTTTTAAAGGCTGTCATGATGATGAAAGGAAAGGAGGTATCTGAAAACTTAGCACGTGCCTGGTGAATAGCAAGCACTAGGTCAACTGTTGCTATCAGCTTTGTCATCGTGCCGGGATGCAGACAAAGGAGAATGATGCTGGAGAAGGGAGGGGGGATGCACACCTTCTACGCTGAGGCACAAGTCCTAACTCAAGGAGTCAAAGATCCTTGAGTCATGTGACCTGGGATAAATTACATCATCTTCAAGTCTCAGTCTCCTCATCTGTATAATGGGAATAATAGTACCTTCTGTGGCTGAGACAATGCTCTACGTTCACCCTACCATGTCTTCTTCCTGAGCTCACAGTAGAACTATATTTCCCAGCTCCCTTGCTGTTAGATCGAGGGCCTAGAACTGAGTTCTTCCCAATGTAATATAGGTGGAAGTGATGCAACGTATCCCAGCCCTGAGTTTTAAAAGCATCCATGTGTTCCTGCAGCCCGATTTTCTCCCTCAGAGGAGATGGAGATGGTGTATCCAGGATGGAGGAGTCATGACACAGAACGAAGCCACCCAACCTGCACTGGATTCTGCTGTGAGGGAGAAGAAAGCCTTTGCTGTGAAGAGTCACTGAGATTAGGGGTTATTTGTGTCTCAGCACATCCCAGATCCTGGTTAACACACCTCCCGGGGTCGGGGGAGGGGCAGGGGGCATGAGGATCAAATGAAATCATGTGAGGCAGGACTCAGCCAAACATGGATGGCTACTCTGCCGGTTTCAGGACAGAGGGCTTGGGCACAGAAACGGTACTAAAAATCCTTGGGTCCCTGGGATCTTTAGGCTTACATACTACTAATATACAAAAAGCTGCCATCTAGTGAGCTTATACTATGTGCCAGACACTGGCTGAGGAGCTTTCTCTGTGTTAGCACTCACACCCGAGATGGCCCTGGGAGGGAGGGTATAGGGTGCATAGGGTATAGGGTGGTAGTTCTGAGTGAGGACACAGGGGCCCTCTGGGCAGGGTGTGACTCTGGATTTACAGTGTGACTTTGGACAGTTTACTTGACCTCTCTGTGCCTCAGCAACCACATCTGCACAATGTTGTGAGGGTTTAAATGAGTTATTCCACGTAAAGCACTTAGCACATAATATATACTCTAACAATGTTGGCTATTCCAAGTGCTTCCTTTCACAGATGATGAGGCTCAGAGAGGTAACATGACTTGCCCGTGGACACACGTCTAGTGAGAAGTTGAGCCTGGAACTGAAGACAGTGTGACTCCAGAGCTGGTGATCATCTCTCTGTATTTGCAGGAGTAAACACTCCATGCCCCATCAGGAGACCCCAGGAGAATCACAGCTATCACTCCTCATCATTGTCACCATCATCACCACCACCAGCACCCCCTACTTTGTAATAGCACTTCACAGTTTTCACAATGAGTTTTAACATTCTACCTCATTTCATCCTCACAGAAATTCTGATTCCCATTGTACAAACAAGAAAGAGAGCAATGGCTTACCCAGAATTGCTCACTCCATGGTGGGAGAGCAGGGCTTGAACCCAGGTCCTTTCCCCCACATAGCAGTGCCACTGGGTGGCATGATGGGGCACCTTCAGCCTTGCCTTAAGCAGCCACATTTTCCTCCACAGCCCACTCCTCTCTACCTAGGTTAGCCTCCAGCTTCTCTGTGGTCAGTGGACTGGGGAGACCTGGCCTGGGGAACAGGGCAGTGCCATCTCCTGCAGCGGCGCCACCTGACTATGTTGGGAGCAGAGTGACATACCATCCCCAGGGCTGAGTGGAGACCCTGTGAAGGGGCAGGGCCAAGATCTGCTGTGGCCCAGGTTGCTAAGGAGGATCTGGCTGGAGCACATGCTGTACAGATGCCCAGAACAGAGGATGTTTGGCCAAAGGGATCCAGCCTGGGCCTCTCTGCAGTGTACAGGGTAGTGAAAGCTGCTCATGGGGTCAAGTCCAGCCTCACGCCCCACCTGAGCTGTGCTCTGGTCCATGGTCCAGCCACACACTGATGTCTAACCCTAGCCAGGACTGACCTCAACCCTGGCCACACACAGACCCTTAAACCAGGCACAGACTGGCTCCAAACCTCAGTCACAGGCTGACCTTGAACCCAGCCATGGTGTTACCCCACCTAGAGACCGACTAGTGACTGCCTCTGAGAATGACCCATACTTGACCCAGCCCACAAGGGCTACCCTTAACTGCCATGAACTAACCACTCACTGATCACAGACTGACCCCTGATCACTAACCCCTAACCCTGGGCCAGCCTGACCCTTCAACAGCCTAATCTAGAGCATGTGTCACTGGACATACAAATATGAGGGCAAGTGAATCTTCACTGTACAACACTTAGACGCCCCATTAGGCTGGGGAGCGGGGGGCATGGTCATCTCTACAAACACGTATGTAACCCGTATTCTCTGAGGAAGAACCCTGATGTGAGGAAGACACATGGTGAGATGGTCTCAGCTACCTCCTCCAGGCTGGGCAGCACTTGAGTCCACCCTAGTAGAAATCCTAACAGAAAGAGAGAAACCTGCCTAACTCTTTTATGAGGGCACTGTAACCCTGCTTTCAAAACTTTATAAGGACATTACAAGAAAATTACAGACTATTTCACTTATTGCCATAGCTGTAGTTCTTCATAAAACATAAGTAATATTATTTTTAAAATAGCACATCATGACTAAGAAAGGTTTATCCCAGGAATGTAAGGATGGTCCAGTATCAGGAAAGCTAACCATGTATCTCACACATTAATAAACTAAGAGATAAAAATCACATGTGTCTCAACAGGCGCATAGAACTTGTTTGAAAAGGTCATGTCTCTTTACGATAAAAAGTCTTAGAGCCTAAAAATAGAAGGATTTTTTTTAACCCTAAAAAGGTTCTCTACTAAAATCCTACAGCAAATATACTTTATGATAATTTTTTTTAAAGTTTAGATACATTCTTCTTTCATTAAGGTACAAGACAGTTATGACTACCATTATTCAATATAGTACTGGAGGGCCTGGTCAATGCAATATAATAAGAAAAAGAAATGAGGATTATAATACAACTATTGTAATGGAAGAGATGAAACTATCAGTGATAGAGAATATGATTATCTACAACCAAAAACTAACATTGAGCAGGTAAACTAATAGAACTAAAATACATAGTTTCACAAGATGGCTGGATATAAGATCAACCTACAAAACTCATTAGCATTCCTCTAAAATACCAACCAACAATTAGAAAATATAGTAGAAAATAAACTTCTATTCACAATAGCAACAAGTCTATAAATCATGTGAGGATTAACCAAGTGAATAAATAAGACGTTTGTGAATCAAATTGTAAAACTTTATAACAAAGGTAAACACCAGCTGGATGTGAAAGGTAAATTTAAACAACTTATAGAAGACATACTAGAAGAAAAGCCTCATCTGGGGCTTCTTATGTGGCCCCAATGGTACAAACCTTAAAAGGGAAAAATGATGATTTGTCTACATTAACAATTTTTGTTCCATAAAAACACAATGTACAGGGGCTTCCCTGGTGGCACAGTGGTTGGGGGTCCGCCTGCCGATGCAGGGGACATGGGTTTGTACCCCGGTCCGGGAGGATCCCACATGCCGTGGAGCGGCTGGGCCCGTGGGCCATGGCCGCTGAGCCTGCACGTCCGGAGCCTGTTGCTCCACAGCAGGAGAGGCCACAGCAGTGAGAGGCCCGCGTACCGCAAAAAGAAAAAAAAAATAAAACACAATGTACAAAGTTAAGCAGATGATAACCTGGGAGAAAATATTTTCAATGACTAAAATGGAGTACGGATGTAAAAGATACATAAGGAATTCTTGCAAATCAACAAGTTAAGACACACAACCCAATGCCAATCGATAAATTGTCAAAGGCGATAAAAAAACAACTTGCAGGGCTTCCCTGGTGGTGCAGTGGTTGAGAGTCTGCCTGCCGATGCAGGGGACATGGGTTTGTGCCTCGGTCTGGGAAGATCCCACATGCCGCGGAGCGGCTGGGCCCATGAGCCATGGCTGCTGAGCCTGCGCGTCCGGAGCCTGTGCTCCGCAATGGGAGAGGCCATAACAGTGAGAGGCCCATGTACCGCAAAAAAATAAAAAAAGCAACTTGCAGAAGGAAAATGCCAAATGGCTAAGAAGTATATGAAGGGAAACACAAGCTCATGGCCCTTAGAGAAATGCGAATTCGGACAACTACGACACGCCCCCTGATACCCATAATCCTAACAAAAATTAGAAAGCTGTAAAATATCACCCATAATCCTGACAAAAATTAGAAAGCTGTATAATATCACCCATAATCCTAACAAAAATTAGAAGGTTGGAGAAGTGGGGGAGCAGAACTTACTCAGGTGGGAGCATCTATTCTGAAGAGTGACCTGGTCATACTTAGTGAATGAATTTTCTGCAGTACAAGCCCACCACAGGTATTCAATCCAGAGAGACTCTCCCACAGGCCTATGGAGAAGACAGGGAAGGATAATCACCCCAGAAATGCTGGCGGCAGCAGAGTATCAGCAGAAATCCTAGCATTCTAAGTCCACTGTTGTTGATACGCACTGTGGAACCTGTGTCACAGGTGGAGCAACACTGCATGTACATACAGCAATTAGGGGTAGGTCTTAAAAAATGTAGCACTGACAGAAAAAAATGCAAGGAAGTAGACAGCTAAATCACATTAACATTTATGTAAATTAAAAGCAAATACACATAAAGAGCACTACATATTTCCCCAAGATACATACATATCTAAAGACATATATCGCATACTTTGGAGTGGGGTCCAATTGACGAAGGGAACTAGACCAGTTGGGGGATGAAAGCAAAAAGTAAAATAAAACAAGACAGGGGTTTTATTAGTTTCTATTACTGGTACACATTTCTACAAACCCAGTGGCTTACCACAACACAAATGTATTATCTTACAGTGCTGGAGGTCAGAAGTCCAAGATCAGTCTCACTGGGGTAAAGTCAAGGTGTCAGGAGGGCTGGTTCCTTCTGGAGGCTCCAGGCTAGCACCATGTCCTTTCCTTTGCCTTTCCTTCTAGAGGTTGCCTGCACTCCTTGGCTCATGGCCCCTTCCTCTATCTTTGGAGCCAGCAGTGTAGCATCTTTTCATCTCCTTCACTCACTCTGCTTCCATCATCACATTGTTTTTTCTGACACTAACCCTCCCGTTTCCCTTTTATGTGGACCCTTGTGATAACATGGAGCCCACCCAGATAATCCAGGACAGTACCTCCATCTCAAGATCCTTTTCTTAATCACATCTGCAAAGTCTGTTTTGCCATGTAAGATAACATATTCAAAGGTTCCCGAGACTAGTACTCGAGCATCTTTGAGGGACCACTAATTTGCCTACCACAGTGACTTTGCATGGACAGATGATATTGGAATTCCATGAATCAGAGTAATTCTCTCAAGTCTCTATAATTTAGGCTTTATAGAAAAGCACTCTGAAGGAGAAGTGTGGAGTGCTGAGAGAGTGTATGTCACTGGTACTATGTCCCTCTTAGAAGGCTTGGGATGGTTTGATGCCTATGTTTCTTATGGCTGTTGTAACAAAGTACCACAAAGCTGGGTGGCTTTAAAGAACAGAAATTTATTCTTTCACAGCTCTGCGGGTTTGAAGTTCAAGATCCAGGTGTCACCAGGGCCATGCTCTCTCTGAAAGCTCTAGAGGAGAATCTGTCCCATGTCTCTCCTGACTTCTGACGTTGCTGTCAATTCTCGGTTTGTAGAAGCATCACTCCACTCTCTGCCTCCTCATCACATGGTCTCCCTGAGGGTCCCTGTGTCTGTGTCTCTTCTCTTCCTATAAGGACACCAGTCAAAATGGACGAAGGCCCATCCTAATGACTTCATCTTTACTTGATTATACCTACAAAGACTCTATTCCTAACTAAGGTCACATTCACAGGTACTGGGGGTTAGGACTTCAGCATATCTTTTGGTGGGGGACACAATTCAACCCATAGCAGTGCCATGTCACAGGCTCCCATTGCACAAGCAGCACTTGTCCACTGTATTATGATTGCTGGTCCACCTCCCTACTCCCCTACCAGACCGCAAGTGCTGTGAGAACAAGACCATGGCAGTCATACTCACCACTGCATCCCCAGGGCCTGGCACACAGTACACAAAATATTTTTTTGAAGGAGCGACTGCCCCCAGAATGAGTAAGTAGATCCCTGCTCCGACTGTACCTGCTTGCTCCCTCTTGCCTTAGTGGCCTGCCTGGATGTGATTGTATCTGGCAATTACTCCCATTTAACACCACAGGGGAGTCTTAGTTTGAAAGAAATGGACAGCAGTGGTCAGAGTCACTCCTGTGGCTTCACACCAGTTCTGCCTGGCAACAATCCAGGTACAGATGTGAAGGTGAGTGCTGTATGCTTATCCCCAAATTGGCCCACCTGCAAACTCACTTGGAGGCTGCAGTCAATGCTGCAGGCCCAGTTCCAATTATCCCAGCTGCACAGACTCACTGTTCAGAGGGGAGGGGAAATGCCACATGCCCAGCACCCTGAAAGTCATCTGACTCCTCATCTGAGAGCTTCCTCACCAGTGTCAGAGGTGGGGTGGGCGGGACGAGGTGGGAGGGAAAAGTGGTGAAAAGCAAACCCTTTGCCCTGGCTGTTATTTAGAAACCATGAATTGCCCTTGTTGACATCACCTGTGGGAGTTCAAAACAAGGGAAAAGCTGACCTGGCCCCAAGTTCACTTGCTACATGGGTTTGTGCAAAGGGATTTGGAACTCTTCCAGAGCACGCAAATGTCAATACAGGAACAGTAACCACAGACAGGAACTGATTATTCCTCTAGATCGAAAAGCACCACCCCCTTTTAATTACTTGGTGTGAAGTGCTGAGGGGGTGGCCTGAAATGAATCCTGTACAAAGGAAAAAAACAGATTATGGGGAACCTTGAACCAAAGAAGCACGAACTCCTATAAACAGTTGGGACAGCGTCTGACCATTACACTTATAAAGTCTCATGGACTCATTTGCTCAGCCGTCTTATGAGGTAGGAGGGCAGGAATTGTACCCAGGGAGCCCCAAGCATAGAAGGCAGAGGAGGATGCTGACCATTCCGGAGACTCAGGCCTGAGCTTGGTACCCCTTGTTACCTCCTGGCTAACGGCATAGTTTATAATAACTGGATTTTGTCCCATCCAGTAAGACCCCAGGCCGTGGTGGTTTCTCGGAGGATGGAGAAGGCATCAGGGAGTCTGGCTGGGGGACTCTGGGACCCCAAAGCAACGGGTGTCAGGAGGCCGAGAACTGCCGTGCACAGGAGCTGAAACACTGGCATTGGGGCCTGCAATTATCATTACCCCAATGAGATGTGTCTGGCTGTCCAGAACTTTCTAGTCGTTGATGAAAACCAACCTGTTAACGCTTTAGGAATTTGCTGGCTGGCTCCCTCTGCTTCCTCGGGGATGGCATTTGCAGCAGAAGCAGGCCAGGTGTGGGGTCAATGAAGAGGAACAGGAACAGGTGGTGAGACGGAGTTCAAGGAGAGTGAGCTAGGTGCTGGTTCGGGTGGAACCGCTGACGTCTGGACCGGCTCCAGGGGCTCGGAGCAGACATTAACATCTACCCGGACAGGGAAATAGAATCCCCTACTGGCAATCCACAGAAACCTAAAATTCGGTGGGGGTGAAATGGGGAAAATTGCACTAAAGGGGTAAGACGAGACGGCGGTCTGTTCGGCCCCGAGGACGACGGAGGACTTCCGGTAATCCGCCCTGCTGTTTCCGGTTCTGCAATCCTTTCCTTCCGCGGTTCCTTCCTTCCGCGGTTCTTTCCGCGCTGACGTCCTGTCTCTGACAGAATCCTTCCCTTCCCTCAAGGCAGAGCACAAAAGCTTCCCCTCGGCGAGGAGACTTGTCTTTTCCTCAGACCCTCCCTGGAGCCACTGTGAATGGGTCGCCGCGTGAGCAAGTTGTCCCCAGCTTCGTGTGCTGCTGCCCAGTGCAGACCGACCCCGCGCCACCGAGGAGTCTCAGGTACGAGCTCCCTTTGTTCTCAAAGCTGCAGATGTTGTTTGTGCGAGTCCCCAAACACCGCCACCCTACAGCGGCTCCAAGCAGAATCACGCTCTTCATCCTGTTCCTGCCAAAATGTTAGCCCAGTGCTAGGGGTTCTGTGACCCAATCAAGTTATTAAAGTCAAAGTCTCTTGGGTGATTGTCTAGATCATTTAAGTAATATTGTCACCATGCACCGTTCTAACTTCTCTTTAACTCTGAATTGCACTCCTCCCCTGCCCCCCTTTTCTGACTTCAAATCCTCTTGGAGGGGGTGCCGTGGTGGACCCCCTCCAGCATGGCCCCGAGGACCCACCTCCTGCTGTTCACACCTTGTGTGGCCTCCTCCCACTTGGTGCCAGGGTTGTGTGAACAATGGTGTGTGAACAGTGTAATATGGCAGAAGTGAGTGTGCCATGTACAAGATTCGGTTCTAAAAGACTGCAGCTTGGGGTGTTTCTCTCTCTCTCTCATCACTTACTCTGGGGATAGCCAGCTGCCATGTTATGAGCAGCTCTGCGGAGCTGAGGCCTCTTGCCAACAGCAACATGAGTGAGATAAGAAACTGGTCCTCCAGCCCCAGACAAGACTTCCAATGTCTGCAGCCCAGGCTGACAGCTTGACTACAACTTCATGAGAGGCCCGGAGCAGAGCCACCCAGCTAAGCTGCTCCCAGATTCCTGCCCGTCGGAAACTGTGGGAGACAATCAGTGTTTGTTGTTTTAAGTTGTTAAGCTTTGGGGTAATTTGTTATGCAGCAATAGCTAGCTAATAACCAGGGCTCTTGCGTAGGCGGGGGACCTCAGGCTCAGCCTCTGCCAGCAGCCAGCCAGGGCAGCAGGGAGGGGAGAGTTACTCACAGGACTGGAGGCACAGCCAGGAGAAAAGAGCCCCAGGTCTGGGCTTGTTTCTCTGTGATGGCAGCAGCCTCTGCAGATGGAGGGTGCTGGCTGAGTGGGTGGAGCATGTCCCTGGCCAGAGCACAGCTTTGCATCGCCTTTCTGTGGTCAAGGAAGTCCCACGTTCAATAAATAGTGGCTATTGCTGTAACTGACTGTGCCATGGTCTTAGTTTGGACCCTACTGGGGATTTCCTTTGGTAGGAAGGTGTTAGGTTTTTGCAAGTTCCAGAAGGTCCAACTATTTGGAGCAAGCCTGGTGCGCGAGGACAGAGTTCATTGCTGGGGGCAAGGCTGCCACGGGCTGAGCAGGGCAGGTGTTGGTTGCACAGGGCACTGCAGGGCCAGCCAGGGCAGTGAGTCAGTGGCCCATCTTCCCAGTGAGACCAATGGGTCAGTGAAGAAAGAAGCTGTGACCCAGTCAGTAGACACATCTGCATCCAGGCTCATCAGGGCCCTGAACACTCAGGGCAGCTAGTACCAGTCCTCGCCCAGTGCGGGTGAGGATTCTAGAGGACATGCTGCTTGATCAGAACTGGCTCACATTATGGGTGAAGGGGCCAAGGGGCTGTGGCTGAGCAGAGGTGGATTTATAGCTGTAGTATGTGGCCCTGTGGACAGTTCTGTCGTGGCAGGGCCACTTGTCAGCTTTCCTCCATGCCAGCCTTAGAAAACATCCCCAACCCTGGCTTGATGAAGCAGTGAGTACTCTTTCAGCTGCAAGTGGCAGAAACCTAGCTCGATATTGATAATAACCAATACTTACTTAGTGCTTGCATTTCCTTTCTGTATATTAACTCAGGGAATCCTCACAACAACCTAAAGGTGGATATTCTTATCCCCATTTTGTAGATAAGGAATATGAGTTAGACTGACCCAGGTCCCGCTGCTGGGAAGTGACAGAGCAAAGATTTGGCCTAGGCAGGCTGGCTCCAGAGCCCATGTCGTTAACACCATGGAGAGGAAAACTCTCTCTTCAGGTTCACCTGCATCCAGAGGCTCAAATGATTTCACCAGTCCCCACCTCCTCACCAGTTCTCAGGCAGTTCCTGGTGTTGATCTAGTCTCTTTCCTCTCCATGTGGCCAGCAGCAGCCCAAGGCTTACACCACTCCCAACTGTTTAAACAACAGCACCAGAAATTAGTCTCAGTGAGCTCCCTGGGGTCATATGCTCACCTCTGAGCCACTTTCTGTGGCCCAAGGCATTTGATGCTCTAAAAGGCCAGGGTTGGGTCACAGGCCCTGAGAGCCAGGCCTGGAATCAGAACCCCAGAACCCCATGGCCTAAGAATGGGGAGAGGGGTCTTATTTGCACAGAAAATAGGGGAGCAGGTGCTGCACCAACACAGCAAATGTGTCTGAAACTACATTACTGTCTTCTAATATTTTTTAATGGGGGATGAGGGGATAAAACAACACCATTAAAGAATGTTCTGGAAGCACACACACACACCCCTCTATGCCACACCAAACACAACTCTTTTTACTCTTGCTTATTACCTCCAGGCCTTGTCCCCACACATACATCTTTTAGGCAGTGATAGCCCACAGTACAATTCTCCTGTCTGCAGGGAAGATCTTTAGAGACTATGGCTAGCCTGGGGATGGTGTGGCTAGTTTCCTTTCATACGAGACATAAAGGAATCTTGTCACTGTGGGCCTCTGACTATAAGCTTTTAGTTTCCAGGGTGTTTTTTTGGCTTGTTTGTTTTCTCATGTTGGAATTTTGCCCTTGTGGCTCCATGAGATCCACAGTGGCTTGTTTCTGGGGTGCTGGAACAGGTAAGACGGGGAGGCACCAAGTGACAGTGCTGGCCTGACCTCCCCTTCCACAAGCCACACAGACAGCCCTTGCCAGGGTCCTGGGCAGGGGTGGCCCTTACACTTGGGCTCATCCACAAGAGTCCTTCGCCAGGCACTTCCATGGGGCTGGCTTTCAATGCCTGGGCCTGTAAGCTGATGGCCAGGATCATTCCGTAAGGCAGGTGGTCACAGAAGGAATAATAAGTATAGTGCACTTTTTGGAGCACATTCTCTATATGCCAAGTGCTATGGAAAGCTTTTTTGCACACATTCTTTCACTGAACCCTCATAACAACACTGGGATATGAGTACAATTGTTGCCCCTGATTCACATGTGAGGTTTCATAAGCGACCTCATCAAGGTCACACAGGTGGGGAAGGTGGAGCCCTGATTCACACCCACCAGTCAGAAGCCATGTTCACAACCACTTTGAGAGGGGGAGCAGGAGGTTAAAGGGCACAGACTCTGGACCGTCACTGTCCAGAGATAAATCCAGGCTTTGCCACTTACTGGCTGAGTGGCTCTGAGCAGGCTACTCCATGTCTCTGTGCCTTAGCTTCTCATCTGTAAAATGGGGCAGTGGGGGGGGGGCTTTTAATACCTACTTCAGAGGGTTGTTATGAGGGTACAAGCATTAATGCCCATAAAATACTTCAGCTTTGGCCAGGAACAAAGGAAGTGCTCAGTACATGCTAGCTAGTAGTATTATGCTGATGCAAAATCTTGAAAGAGAGTGAGTCTTCATGAAGGGGGCTGAGGACCAGTTCAAATGGGACATGGTGCTTGGCACTGGGTGGGAGTGCAGGAAGGAGGGATAGACCCAGAGATACATGGATGGAATAACAGATGTGTGAAGTGAGCTCTAAAGTACAGCAGACTGTGATTTGTTCTAACATACCTTTCAAAGACAGAGAGGAAATTGTTTAATTCTGGGTGGAGATCTGGAAGAGTTTCAAGGAAGAGGCAGCTTTTGACTTGGACCTTGATAGAAGCCCAAGATCATGTAGATAGATGAGGAGGAGACATTTTAAAAAAAGAGGCAAGGAGGTAAGGAGGGTGTGGAGTCCTGGCATGGGAGTGGAGGGTCAGTTCTGGAAGACAAGGAAAGAGGGAGGTATAGAGGGAGGGCTGGAAATGGGGGAGGAACCCGGAGTGCCCAGCAGGGTCCCGCAGGAACTTGGAGGTGTGGCTCGGGGAGGAGGTCTGCCTGGTAGCAGAACAGGGGTGTTAATGATAACGTCCTGCAGCCTGGGCCACGCTCCCCACCACCTCATCTCTGTGTTTAGGACCCATGGGGGTCACAGCCCCATCTGCCGCCACCTGGGTGGGCCGTGCTGCTTTGCCCAGGATCAGCAGCAACCCCCGCCCACACAGACCCCAGGAGGGAAAGCAGTCACTCTGCTCAGACTTTATTCCTCTTCCAGGCCCCGTCCCTGAACAAAGCCAGCATTTATAGCTCGGGCACTGTAGGGTAGGGTTACCCGGGCTGTTTATGACTTGGGCTAGAGGATTTTCCTGGAGAGGAGAAGCCCCTTTCTGTCCCATTTCAAAGCCATTTGGGCTTTTGGAAAGGGGCTGGGTGATGGCATTTTGCCCTTAAAAATACAGTGAAGACCAGAAACGAAAGAATTCTGATGAAGTCATTCTTCCTTCCAGAGAGCTACTTAGGCCTTGGTGGGACTCCCAGATTTCAGAAATGTGGGAAGCCCACAGAGAATGGCGGTTTTGGTCAGGAAGAGCCGTCCTCCAGGACAGGGGAGACCCGTGGTGCCCTAGCACCAGGCCAGCCTGCTGGCGGCGGGGAGAAGATCCCCAGGCCCTTGCCCAAGTGTGCTGGGGCCCGTCCCTCTCCTGTCTCCTCTCCAGGTACTCCACCTGCAGAAGGAGATGGGGCTGAGGGACTAGCTGGGCTCCCCTTGTGTTGATGCTGTGCCCTCTTCTGAAGCCCCTTCAGGCCAGCAAGCTGGGAGTAGGGGTGGGGCATTGAGAAGATTTTCAAGCCGCTGCCACTCTCCTTACTGCGAACCATGGCTGTCCCTTTGACCCTGAGGCCCAGACTGAAGGCCTTAGCTCATCTCACATTCCATGGGCTACCCAAGGATCCCAGGCCATGCAGAGAGATGGGTGATCTCTAGCACCCCTCTCCTCGCCAGGGCATGCCCCAAGCTGTCCCCACTTCCTAATGCACTGTGTGATTGAGGGGCTCCAGGAAACCTCTTTCCTTTCCCAAATTGTTCCTTCAGCCCCTGCCATGGTCAGGCATTTCCCTGGTCAGAATCATCACTTGGGCTTCAGGGTCTGTGTCTCCAGAAGGCTCCCCTGCCAAGTAGGCATCACAAGCCAGGCAGGGGAGGAGTGAATTAGGGGCAGGGAACCAGGCAAAGGAGACAGGACTTGGGAGGATTTGGCAAACTCGGGAAAGAAAAGGGGTTTGGAGAAAGTTTTTGACCAGAATTTAAAATCTGGCAGGATGATGAAAAGTAAAGAAGAGAGGAATGGAAGGAGCAGGAAGGAAGGGATGGAGAAGTAGGAGAGAGAAGGAAAGGAAAGACAGAGGAATGAGAACGAGGAGACAGGGGTCAGAAAGGAGAAAGCGGGGAGAGGGAGCGGAGGGAAAGATGAGTGAGAGTGATAGAAGGGAACCTGGAAGAGGGGAGGGAGAGGAGGAGGCAGAAGGAACACGGGGCGGGCAGGTCTTCAGGACCTGGCCTGCCCTCTGTCCTGGGTGTCCTGGTGGTAGGCCCTCAGGGGCAGCCGGTGCCTCTCAGTGGGGGCTCCTCTTCCAAGGTTCTGGGCTGGGGGCTTTTTATCTCTCCCTCTACCCACCAGTTTATTACCTGCCAAAAAGAAGAAGCTTCTCTTTCCATTTTGGGGGAAAGAAAATATAAGTATTCCCAGAAAAGTAGAGCCCATTGACCCTGGGAAGCAGTTGGTACCTATCCAGTAGAGAGACAGACATGAAGACATGCACATGCATGCACACGTGTACACTTACATAGTCCTCTAGACCTGCCAAGCCGAATATGGTAGGCATGCTGCTCTGTGTCGTACAGAACAGATATAGAATACTTCCGTCATTGCAGAAAGTTCTACTAGACTGCACTGCTCTAGGTTCTTGCCAAAGCCCTGACTGTGCTGAGGTGCTCACCTTCCCACTTATTCTGGAAGGGAGCGGGGTGGAGGGGGGTGTTCATTAGCTCAAGCCAATCTTGGTAATTCCCTGCTCAGTGATGGGTTTAGTCTGGGCCTGCGATGCAGCCCTCGCCAATGAGACATAAGGGGAATTCTGCTAGGGGAGGGGGATAGCTTCTAGAATATCTTTCTCACTAGAGATGCTGGCAGGAAATGCCTGCTCCTTCCCTGAGCTCCATCCTGCCTGTGTTAATCCCCCAGAACTGCCACATCTACCCAGCCACTCACTGGCAGTGGCAATGAGCCCCGAATCCACCAGTTCTGGGATCGCTGGACTGCTGGTTGTGTGATGTCGTACATTTTCCTCATGTTTTAGTTATGAACTTTTACTTACAGCCAAAAGCATCCTAAAACATATAACAGTTTTTAATGAAAGAATTCATTAGCTACTCTCAGAAAGCTGAGAGATGTGACTGTCTCAGCCACAAGATGGATATTTACATGGGGAGGTAACTATTGGGCTTCTGGCAAGTGGAAGAACATTGAACGTGGAATGAGCAGAGCTAAGATCTAGTCCTGAACCTGCTACCAACTCACTGTGTGACTTGGACAAGTCAAATACTGACTCTTGAGTGTTAGTATTCCCATCTGTGAAATGGGGAGAATGAGATACCCTTCAGAGAAAAGGGTCTCAGGCAGTTATTATTGCTGATATTGATAATTCCTTTCCTTTGTACAGTTGATAAATCATTTTTATTGTCTGATCTGTAAAACCCTTTTGAGATAGGAATTACTGCCTTCATTTCAGAGAAGAAAATACCACGGTCCAGAGTGTCTTAAGCTTTGCCCAAGGCCCCCATTGTCAAGTTATAGAGCTGGGATTTATACTTAACATCAAATCCTGGGTTCTGTCCACTCTCATCTGGGAGGGGCTGAGTAGCATTCATTCACCCTTTAGAGTGAGGTAGCTTCAGACTGTCCAACTGATGGTCATAGTTGAAACCTAGGCTCTAGGAAACAGGCCAGGGTTAGGGAGTAGGAGGACAGGAGTTTGAGAGGCCTGGAGACCTGGCTCCATGTGAGGAAGGCAGGTGGTAAGCTAGCCTAGGTGCTATGTCAGGGTGAGGGTGCACGGGCTACTGCATGGAGGCTGAGGGCTGGCACCTTCAGAAGCGACTGATGCTGGGCAGAGTTCTGACTGAGGCCTCAGGAGACTTGGGTTCAATTCCCAACTCTGCTCTTTCTAGCTGTGTGATCATAGGCGAGTCCCTTAACCTTTCTGAGCCTGTTAACCCACCTGTAAAATGGAAACAGTAATCCTTGCCCATTCATGTTGATATGACATAGATCAACTGAGGTGCTTTATGAACTGTAAAGCATTAGAGACATCAAAACGATTGCTTCAAGGGGGCGGGGAGGAAGAACACTGAGAAAGAAGTCCTATATGCAGTCGGCCCTCCATAGCCCCATCAGCCAATGCCAACTTTTATGTAAGGGACTTGAGTACCTGCAGATTTTGGTACCCACAGGGGTCCTAGAATCAATCCCCCAATGCCCTTGGATACTGAGGGGCCACTGTATGTCAGCAAAGCACAAGACCCCTTGTATGCTGGGGTCTGGGCCCTGGGGACTGGTTCCAGCACCAGGAGAAAACAGCAGTTTGCCTGGAAAACATTGACAAGAAACCAGAGCACGTTGAAGGGCAGCCTGTTAAAAAACCACATATATACAATGGAATATTACTCAACCATAAAAAGAAACAAAATTGAGTTATTTGTAGTGAGGTAGATGGACCTAGAGTCTGTCATACAGAGTGAAGTCAGTCAGAAAGAGAAAAACAAATACCGTATGCTAACACATATATATGGAATCTAAAAAAAAAAAAAAAGGTCATGAAGAACCTAAGGGCAAGACGGGAATAAAGACACAGACCTACTAGAGAATGAACTTGAGGATATGGGGAGGGGGAAGGGTAAGCTGGGACAAAGTGAGAGAGTGGCATGGCCATATATACACTACCAAACGTAAAATAGATAGCTAGTGGGAAGCAGCCGCACAGCACAGGGAGATCAGCTTGTGCTTTGTGACCACCTAGAGGGGTGGGACAGGGAGGGTGGGAGGGAGGGAGACCCAAGAGGGAAGAGATATGGGGACATATGTATATGTGTAACTGATTCACTTTGTTATAAAGCAGAAACTAACACACCATTGTAAAGCAATTATACTCCAATAAAGATGTTAAAAACAAAACAAAACAAAAAAACACAACCTGGTGAGGCTCGGGGATGGGGTTGTTAATGAGGTGTGATCCCAAAAGTGAGACCTGAGTGGATTCTGCAAAAAGCCTGCTGGCTTTGATCCCTCTTCTCTTATAAAATGTTATTTGTGCTCTCAGCCCCTCAAATTCCTAGACGGACGAATCAGTCTGGGCTGCCCATGGAATTTGAAAAGAATAAGTTTTCAAAAAACCACATTTGGAAACAATAGTTACCAGAAGTGTCTGGGTCTCAGAGGAAAAACAAATACCCTAATCCTGGCTTGCCCCTGTTCTCCAAGCATCCTTCCAACTAATGCCTTCCACCGTGCGCCCTCCTAACAGGAGACATACCGTTTAATGAGGAGCTCCCTCACCCTGTGCTCCTGAGCCATGAAAATGAAACACGACCAGATGCAGCAGCTGTGCCCTAGCAGATTCCTCGACACCCTTCCCTAGAGAGCGAATGGTCCCAGAGGGCCGGGGCTGCTCTGTCCAGTCCCACTCCTCCACTGTCTCCTCAGGAGGAGCTTGCTGTGTGGCAATAACAGGAGTCAGCTGGTCTCTTACCTATCTTGAACACTTTAAAATTCTAACCAAAGCTATATACGTTCTTAGTTTTGAAAAATCTAATAGTACCATAAGATTTAGAGCAAAAAGAGCAGTGTCCTGATTTTGAAAATGAGGCAACCACTTTCAGTACTTTTTGGAGTGCATGTACCTGCATACTTCTATATAATAAGCTTATAATTCTGATTCTTGATTTTTCAGCTTTAGATTGAGCCATTAACTGTCAAATGACAGCTTAGCTCTCTAACACTCTGTCCCAATCCTAACACACACACACACCACACACACATGCATACACATGCTTCCCAAACAACCATCCCTTCAATATAGTTGTATCACAATTTTTACTTAATCTCTATTCAGTGTTGACATGATTGTAAGTGTGTAAATAATACATATAGCACACAGTCTACTATGTTTACATTTTTCTTTCTTTTGAAGAGCTTTGGGGGGTTTTTTAGGAGTCAGTAATTGCTTTTCTTTTTTCAGTTGTTTACTTTCCATGAATCTACGATTAATTCAGCCCCTAACTTTCAGTCAGAACCATAGACATTTCCCCATCAAATTCAATACACACTGTAAGCTCAGTTCCCCTTTGCTGGGGCCAGCCCTGTCTGGGCCCCTGTCCTCTTGCTTCAATCTGGTTATGGCTGAGCCTGTTTGGATCTGCCATCTGGGCAATAACAAGAACAAGCCAGGTAAACAGGTTTGAGAACAGCTCCTTGGTGAGCACACGCTGCATAGTAGGGGCAGAGCGTGAGGGCCAACAGAGAGTAGCCCAAGCAGCGTGCTCTGCAGAAGAAACGGAAGGGGTTGGCTGAGAGTGGGGAGGTTAAAATGGGTATGTGTGTCAGGCTGTTGGGAACAGAGAGCAGCAAGCATTCATTCTGACCATGGTAATCAGAGAAGGCTTCCCAGTGGAGGTGGCCAGTGAGCTGGACCTTGGGCAATTAATAACATTTCAATATGCTGAGGAATGGGAAATCCCAAAATCATTTGCAGCAGAGGAAAGAGTATAAGGAAGGGAGAGCAGAGACCTGAAAGTGAATTGTAAGGAGTGGTTGTGTGTTGCCAGAGCATGAAACGGATGCACTGGGAATGAGGCTGGAGGGGTGAGAGCTGGCCTAGATGCAGAGGGTGAGGGCAACTGTGCACACATGGGTGCCAAGGAGGGTATGCCAACGGTAGTCACACATGGTCTTATTTATTTCATTCTAATGGCCTGTAGCTTGACAAGGAACATGCACTTTATCCTTTGCTAAAATGGAGGCCCTGAATATCAAGGTTTTGAGTAAGAGAGTGTCCCTCTGCTGTGGGACAGGACGAGTAAGCAGAGGCCAGAGGGGAGAATTCAGGGACAAGACAATAACAACAGCCAGGAGCTGGAGGAGAGATGCGTCCAAGAAATGTGTTGTTATTTTCTTAAAGTCTGCTTTATTTACCACGGTATCCTTCGAACCTAGATGTGTGTGTGCACAGTGGGTGCTGGTGAATATTTGATAAATAAATGCATGAATCTCCCTAGGCCCATAGTTCAGCCATTGGCCCAGGGAGTGGACCTCAGGTCCCCACTACCCACAGATCCATCGACTTCCAACTCCTTTCCCGAGAGCTGGGAATCTCCACCATCTGTTGCCCCCTTACCCATCCCGCAGGGACTGCTTGTCTTCTTTTCTGGCACCATCTCCTCTGAAAGCTTAGGCTTTCTCAGACCCTGAAAAGGAGATTGTTTCAAATCCACTCCTCTTTCGTTCCTGCAAATATCTCTGAAAAAGGGCATCCCCAAAGCCCAGCTTCAGTCTCAGATTGGGAAAGAACTCTATGTGAAAAATAGAAACCCAAGGAGACAGCATCTTCCCGATTCTTCCATGGAGCAAAAATAAACACAAATGAGT
This sequence comes from Lipotes vexillifer, assembly GCF_000442215.2. Taxonomy (NCBI): domain Eukaryota; kingdom Metazoa; phylum Chordata; class Mammalia; order Artiodactyla; family Lipotidae; genus Lipotes; species Lipotes vexillifer. The sequence continues at coordinate 269,380 of NW_006769413.1, forward strand.
ATCTTCGCACTTTGCCCTGTGCCTGACATGGGACGGGCCCTCGGACCATGCTGTTGTTATCAGTAATCAGCGCTAAGTGCTACCTGGAGTCACCCAAGGGGCTGTCCTTGGGCGGGATGCTGTGGGACCCTCCCTCCCCTCCCAGCCTGTGGGCAGCAGAGCCCCAGAAACGATGCAGGGTCAAGGTCTGTGCTCCCGGCCACACTGGCGAGGTCTCCACTCTGAGTACTCTGCACGCTCCAGCCACCCCTCCAGGCCCTGGGGAGAAGGGCTGTGAAGTCACTTCTGGCAAAGGCATTCCCCTCCACATCCTCCTTTTCTTGAGTCAAAGCAACCCGTGATTCAACCTCCAGGGAAAAGGAGTAAAGAGGAGCATTGAAAACAGCTGGAAGGGCCTGAGGAAAAGAGGTCTGCCTGAGTAACTGATGGGGTTGTATGATGGAAGCAGGGACATTGTCGCTTTTAGAGACAGATTAAATCTCTGCTCTCTGCAATTTACTAGTTTTATGTGACCTTGGGTAGGTTACAGACCTCTCTGAGTCTCAGTTTTCTCATCTGTACATTGGGAATCATAGACCCTAACTCTTGGGTAGTTGTGAGGTTGAAAGTGGCCAGTGCTGGTCCATCAACTGTGCTTTTACTGGCCTGCAGCAAGGTAAAAACAGCAACGGGGGAGTAAGTGTTCAGAAATGTTTGTAGAGTTTGAAATTGCCTGACATCCAAGCACGTGATCAGGGGACTTGCCTCACTGAACAGGGTGTGGACCAAAATGTTGACCTTCATTGGACTGGAAATACATTCTAAAAACTAAAAACAAAAATCTGGTCCTTCACCACCGATAGTTTGGTAAGCACTGTTGTAAAGAGTATGGCCTCCCAGTACATGAACTGGGGAATGCTCCAGCGGCACTGGGTTGGTGTACTTCCCCTGGCCCCAGCTGCCCAGGTTGGTCTGTGGCAGCCTCCCCCTTCCTTTCCTGAGGTGTCCTCCATGCCTGGCACTGGTCTTCAGACTGGATCATCACCCTGACTCTTGCCTCCAGCTCAGCCCTCACATCCAACCAGTTTTCAAGTCCTGTCTCACCTCCTACCTATGTGTCCCTCATTTACGTCCCCTTCCCTTCAGCCACACTGCCACTAGCAGAGCACAGGTCTTCACTGCCACAAGGATGCTGTGGTCCTCCCCACTCAACTCCATCCTCCATGATGCCTGCAGAGGGAATTTTTAATTTATTTAAATAAATATTTGAAATTTGAGAATCGTTTTAGATTTACAGGAAAGTTGCAAGGGTAGTAGAAGGAGTTCCATATACCTTTCACCCCTATACAGAGGCTGGAACCTAAAAGGCAAACAAGAATTGAATTTTATTTAAAAGCTCCATCATTCTGCCAAGGGGTTTAGCATTTATAAAGAGGACCCACACGTACACACCCACAAAACATATAAAAAACAATGCTGAACTCAGTGGACTAAATCACAAATGATGGAAATTCAGGCACCAGCAGGAGAGGTATTTGGGAAAAGATATTTCCTGTCTGTGTTTCTAGGGTCACACCCGTCTGACTATGAGCCCTGGCCACAGAGTCCTTGAATCCAGCTCCCCTGGCCCTGGAGAATTCGTCAACCACTCCACAGCATGCTGCTGGATTTGATTCCCATACTGACGTTGTCTCTGGGGCAAAATCACCCAGCCAATCCAAAGTCAGCTTTAGGGACTGACACACAGGCCCCACTTGGGCAGATCCAGCAAGCAGGGTTTCCAACCACACAGGCATGCTGCCATCACATTAGTCATCAGGTGTGGGCCGCGACGAGGCCCTTAGACAACATCTCAGTGGACAGATAGGGAAACTGAGGCCCAGAGAATGGAAGGGGCTTGCCCACTGTCAGTCATCATTCATTTGTTCACTTGTTAATTCACTTATTCAGTAAACATTTGGGGAACATCTTCTATAAACCAGATCCCATGCTGTTGGAGAGAAAATGAATGTGATTCCACAGTTTAAAAAAAAACAAAACAGTCCAGGCTCAGTGGTGCAGGGACATCCCCAGAATTCCTTCCAGGCCGCTGCATCCCCCATGCTGGAGGCAGAGTACTTGGTTCACTGTGAAGACTTGTGAATAGCTCTGGCCAATCTGGATGGAGACTGAATCCCCACAGGCACCATTCCTTCCAGTTAAAGCTTTTTTTTCCTCATCAGTCACTGGTCTAGTTGTCTCTTTGCTACTTCCAATCCATTCACTCCCCTTGCCTGTACCCTGTGTCGATTTTATTTGCCCCTGGAACCCTGGCACCTAGAACAGTGCCCAGCACATGGGAGGTGCTCAGTGAATATTTACCAAACAAATGGAAATGCTACAGAAACTTGAAAGCACCGGGACTAGCAGCATTGTGGTTGGGAGGGCTGCATGTGGTGGGGTTCAGTCACTGAAGCTACTGGGGAGGTCTTGGGTTCAAACCTCAGCCCTGCTTCTGGCTAGACAACTAGCTGGGTGGCTTAGAACAAGTCACTTCCCCTCTGTGAACCTGTTTCTTCCTCTACCTCACAAGATCCAATAAGACAGCACTTCATAAAACACCTGGTTCTTCGTGTGCCTGACACATAAAGGATCATCTAGTAAAACAACTTGATTATGTTTGGCTTTTGTTATTTAGTTTGTTCTTACAAAGATGGGCAGCTGGATGTTAGGGAAGGAGAACAGGAACAGGGAATAGACTCCAACCAGGGGCTCTCTTAAAATTCACTGTTGTCATCAGCCACTGAGATCTGGGGATCATTTGTTACCACAACATTACCTAGTCTATCCTAATACAGGACCTCTTTGGGAATCTGATGAAAGCTTGGACCCCAAGAAAACTGCATATTCATGCAAAATTTAGAACCTTTCAACTTCAATGTCATAAGATTTCATCTGTTTCTAAGATCCTTGATGCCACATGGCTTCCTCCTCTCAGCCTTGGAATCTGGGGCACCTGGGTGTGAGTGATGCTGGGTCAGGGGTCATGAAGGCTCGAGAGGTTAAGATATGGCAGAGGGGGACTGACCCTTTCACCACGGAGCAAGGCTTGAGTTGTACAAATGAGTCAGGAGCTGGGAAGAGAGCTTGAGTCCAAACTTAGTCTTTTTGGATGCTTTCTTGAGTCTGAGCTTGTTTTACAGATGCTTTCATGAGCCTAAGCTTGTTTTTTGAATGCCTTCTGCTGCCAGCTACATTATAGCCCCTCCTAGTGTGACGACATGTTGCTATCAAAGGGCTGCAGAAGAAGGGGTGCTTGTTGCTATTGTGAGCAAACACTGCATAAACAATCAGCTCACATGCATGTGCTTCCCAGAGCATGTGACCAATGGCCTGGAGGTGGCTCAGGCTATGAGGTGGAGGGAGGGGCATTTTGAGGTCAACAGAAAGCTCACTTGAGGGGCATCTCCATAGGTGGGAACAGAGGAGAGAGTCATTGCCAAGGCCACATGCACCGGATCAAGGGTCACAAGTTCTGGATGGAGCTGAGAACAGGAGGGGCTTCACACTCCGAGTGTGACTCTCAGCTTGAGTCACACATGGAGCCTCTCCTGGGTGATACATTCTCCTCTGGCTGAAAGGGAAAGCTGCTCCAAGGCCAATTGGTGAGTTCAGACAGCTGCCCAGGGATGTCTCTGGCCACTCAAGGGTGTACACTTCAAAGTGGACAGTCAGGGGCGAAGGAAGGACCTCAGCCTGGGGTCAGGACTCTTGGTTCAAATCCTGGCCTCACCGTCAGCCACGTAGGTGACCCAAGGCTAGGTCACCACTCTCTGGGCACCTTGTTTACTGGGCACTGAAGGCACTCTCCCAGCTTTGAAGGGCCTCACACAGAGGTCTCCGCCAGCTCAGGGTCAGGGCTGGCTTCTGGGGCACTGGCAAGTGACTGACTGGTGGCGCTTGACCCCCCCCCCTGACCACAGCTCAGTCCGTGGTCAGGGGCCACAGGAAGCCTCCCTGCTCCCCAGTATCCCCCACAGGTCATTAGTATTTAGTGTAGGAAGAGAAGACCACTCACCTGCAGTTGCAGCAGCAACAAAAGACCTACAGTTCCACCATTAGAGCTTCACACCTTTGGATGAAGCAGTGTTTCCTATTAAATTGCAAATGCCCCCAGGCATTCACAAGGTAACTTGTGAAGCTGTTATCAGTTATGTACACTCTGTATGAATTGATAAATAGCCCCTTCCCAAGAGCCAGCTGGCAGGGAACAGATTTGGATAAAAGGGAGGAAGGAAACTTAAGTACCTAGAGGATGGGAACAAATTTGTGTGGGAGCATGATAATAAGATGGGTAATAGCAAATACTTATACATCATGCATTATGTGCCAGGCACTGTTCTAAGCAATAGATATAGATATGGATGTGGATTTACTCATTTAATTGTGACAGTAGCCCTAAGGGGTAGGTGTTATCATCACAATGTTACGAATTAGGGAACAGAGGCACAGAAAGGTCATGTGTGCTGGCCTTTGTCCCTCCAGATCCACCCTTCACCTTTCTCCCAGATGGTCTGTGCCCTGAGGGGCTGATTTACAGTCAACTTTACCAGCTCCCTTGTCCTCTGGTGGGAAGACAGGGAGATCAGAGTATTTGCCCAGCTCCCTCCCCACCAGCCCTTTCAGTCCTAGAGGCAGAACAACCTCCTCTGTAAGACTTGCCCCATCCTTTATGAGTTCCCTTTCCCCTGTGCACACCTCTGTAAATAACCCCTCCTGCAAACTCTGTGAGGGGCTGTCTGTTTCCTGTGGGACCCTGCTCAAGATCACTCATCTCGTAAGAGGCAGCACCAGGTTCAAACCCCGGCAACCCAGCTGCAGGCTACCAGGAGCCTCTCATCAAAAAGGCCAATGGCCCATGGCCCTGCTGCACACCAGGGTCTATAGAATGGAATCTCGCAGGGCTTGGGCCCTATGGTCAGTGTCTCACCAGGTGAGGTTTGCAGCCTTGAGACTGACCAAGGGTCCAGAACATTCCTGCCATTCATCTTGAGTGAAATGACAGCCACAGTCTCCCTGCACTACTTAAATTCTCTCCCACCGCCAATCGTCCAAGCATGCATACTCTAATCCTTGGAAGTTACGAAGCCCTTGCTCTTTGGAGAAAGGGAGTGTGCAGATGTAGCAAGGTGGTGCAGACCCAGAAGCGAGGGAAAGTTACTACTAAGCTTGGATAGGTCAGGGAGTTCTGTAGAACTCCATCCCCATCTGGCCCATCCCCGTGCAGCTAGGTACCCTTTCCTGAACCAGCCTGAGCAGCTGGGCATCCATCTGATTCTCCAAGCTTGAAACCACCTCAAGAAGCCTCCCTTGTGTGCCCAGCCAAGCCCACAGACAGCCTTCTCTCCCTCCTCCAGACTCATAGATGGATAGATTTTTGCCAAAAGTTCCACCCAGTCTTCTGAATGGGAGCCACTGCCAGGGTTCAGCATTCTCTCTATAGTCTGTTGACAGAGGAATACACCCCTGAAACATAACTAAATAATCTAAGCGCCAGGGTCATGGCCATAGCCACCTCTGTTGCTCCCCCACACCAAAGCACAGCAGACCATATAGAAAACAGCCAGTGGGGCCTTGAAGTCTTTCAGTCCAGCTCCTCACTTTGCGAAGGGAGAAGCTGAGACCCAGAGAGGGACGTGACACACCAGTTCTCCTGGCTCCCAGTGCCCTGGTGTTCCCCTGGCACCCAAGCTGCCAGCAGGGCCATTGGCTGCGGGCAGGTGATGACTTCTACTGGACAGAGGCTACTGTGAGGTTGGCAGGAGGAGTCAGAGCCCTGCAGCCTCCCCACCACAACATTCCAAGGCTCCTCCAGCAGATGCTTGCTTTGGAGCCTAAAAGCTGGTAATTGGGAGGAATTGGTGTGACTCATGTACCAAACACTGTTTTTGTTTTTCCTCTTTCTTAACAATCTCAACTATTCGCTATTTTTATTTCGGGGCCAGATGTAGTTTCATCATTTTCTTTCTCCTTGCCTGGGATTCTGTGTCCCATTGCCATGGGAACCCTGGGCCCCCTCCCTAGCTGTCATGAAGGTGCCTGCGTGTCGGTCAGGGAGCTGATGGAGGGGCTCACGGCCACCGCAGCAGCTGCAGCCAAGGCAAGACTGAGCTCACACACCCCAGCCTCACTCTGAGGCCAGCCCAGGATGCTTGCCTTGCCTGCCCCATGGCATCCTTTCCCAGAAAGCTTCCTCCACAGGCCCTGTCCTGTGACCCTCCCCCAGCCTCCCTGCCTCCAATCTTCCACCTGTGTCCATCCTCCACAGAGCTACCAGAGTCATCTTTTATGTTTTAATTTTTATTTAACCAAAGTACCACATACACGTTTTTTAAAATTGTGCTAAAAATTGGTGAAAGACTGTAGTCCTCTGCCCCCTACGCTCTCTCTAGTGGCACCAGCTTTCAATTCTTTCAGCTCGTTCTCTGGTTGGGACTTTAGATTTTTAAAAAGAAATGTGTGTGTGTGTGTGTGTGTGTGTGTGTGTGTGTGTGTGTGTGTGTGTGTGTGTGTGTGTGTGTGTGTGTGTGTGTGTACACCGCTATTTCTTGAATAGTTTGTTTTTAGCAAAATCTCTTGGCTTCCTGTCATGGTAGTTTGGGATTTAACACTTCTACCCATGACTCTCCCACTTGCTTTACTCCCATATTTTCAAAAGCACAAATTCTAGTGGACGTAGTTAGCAGTGTTCCCATTATTAGACCTGGGTAGGAATTGTTCATGATGGGTCAAGTAGTGACAGTGTTTACTGGCTTTGGCCTATAACTCTGTTTCCTCCTGGAGTTCATCCCTCAGACCTGGGCCTCTGGGGTTCCTGTCCTGGGCCCCATGCGGGCCCTCCTGTGGCTACATCTCTGTGGAAGGACCGAGGCATTCACAGGGCCAAAGTGATGTCCCTTCCTGGGGCCCACACCCCTCCCCTCTAGACCATGCTTTGGGTTCCTGGGACCCCAAATTCCCTAGTCAAATGGCCCCAAGCCCACTTCCTGGGGAATCTTCTCCAGAACCGTCTCTCCCAAGAAGGGTCCACACTGGTGGGTGCACACCCCTTGGCCCTGGGGGTGGCCAAGAGGCAGATGCTTTCTGGTGGGGTGTGGATGGAACGCAGATATGAAGGCTGTGTGTCCACACACATGTGCACAGGGCCCCATGTGTGCAGGCTGTGGGGGAGAACCTGAGCCAGGGGGCAGGACTAGACTTAGTAATGGCTTTCTTCCTGTCTCCTACCCACCTCCATTTCCTTGGTTTTCTATATTCCCATTATTCCCCTTAGTGTTCCAAAAATACCTGTCACATGTTCATCAGGAATTTTACCAAATGCTCCAATTCCCTCAAACCACCTAATCCATCTCTTCTGTTTTCCCTCCTTCTTATGTGAAGAAACTAAAGAAGAAACACTCAACACCCACTGAGTGCAAGGCAATGTGCTAGGTGCTGGGGGACCATGCAATGAGCAAGGCATAGCTCCTGTCCCCTAGGGCTTGCAATCTGGTGAGAAGGAAACTGGGCTTCGAGGCAGCTTTCTGAACTCTACATGGATCCAGGCACCCATGATGGCTACGGCGGGGGGACCCAGCTACACAGAGAAAGACAGGCAGGTGGGATGCAGGGTGTGATGTTTCCATCTTATGGATCCGTCAACTTTTTAAAACAAATAAATTTATTTATTTTTGGCTACGTTGGGTCTTCGTTGCTGCATAGGGGCTTTCTCTACTTGTGGCAAAGGGGGGGCTACTCTTTGTTGCGGTGCGCGGGCTTCTCATTGCAGTGGTTTCTCTTGTTGCAGAGCACGGGCTCTAGGCATGCGGGCTTCAGTAGTTGTGGCACGCAGGCTCAGTAGTTGTGGTGCACAGGCTTAGTTGCTCCGTGGCATGTGGGATCTTCCTGGATCAGGGCTCAAACCCATGTCCCCTGCATTGGCAGGCGAATTCTTAACCACTGCACCACCAGGGAAGTCCTGGATCCATAAACTTCTTAATTTGAAATTTGTTCAAACAAATTGAATGGGAGAAACATAAAATCAATAAGAGAAATAGAAGCAAGTTGTTTATAGAACCCTGGGGGTGGCTCAGAGCATAGTTTGAAAACCACTTCTCCAAGATGTTATAGCAAAGGTGTTTATAGCCATGTTGCCTGTTTGCAACTATAAGTGCCAAATAGGGACATCACTTGTTGCTACTTGCTCCCCATGAGTTGAAATTAAGCCAAGGGCTTCCTTTAGCCAGGGAGATGGGAGTTCCCTACCTCTACCTTAACTCAAAGCAGTAAGTGGCTAATAGTAGATGTGAGGGGTGGCACCACGCTGGGGTGGGTTGTTCAGTTCAGGGTGAGTGGATCCTGTGCTCCTCGAACCATACCATGGAGATACCCACATACTCCAGAAAGCACCAGGCGCCTCTGTCTGTCTGGTACCCATCTCTGCATCCATTCCTCCGTTGGCTCACTCATCACATGCTTGGGGAGCACCAAAGTATGCAGGTTCTTTGTCAGGTGTTTGGAGCTACAGTGGTGAACCAAATACCTGAATCTTGGTGGTCAGTAAGGGAGACAAGGCACTTGCCACAGAATGGGTACTGGTCAAGTGTTATGGGAACTCAGAGGTGGGAGAAATCTCCTCTGGCTGAAAGGCTCCGGAAGGACTCCCTGTAGGAGATGACACTAAAGCTAATCACTGAAGGCTGGTGGAACCTGGGGAATCAGAAGGAGCCCATTTGGGGCCAAGGCTCTGGTTGGAAAGGCATGAGGAACAGTTCCTTTCAGCTAGAGCATGGTGGTGTGGAGGTGGGTAGAGCAGTGGTGAAATACACACACACCCAAAGCTGCCCTGGACCCAGACCCATCTGGACCATACCAGCTCATACATGCATCTGTGTCACCTAGGACCCTTTTCCAGCATTTTCCATGTGTGCATCTTGTCCTATTAACTCTAGCTTGAGCACCCCAAGGGACAGCACTATTTCATCTTTCGTAGGACAGGTAGCTGCATAAAGGGGATGTGCAGTAAAGACTTGCTTGGGACTTCCCTTGTGGTGCAGTGGTTAAGAATCCACCTGCCAATTCAGGGGACATGGGTTCGAGCCCTGGTCTGGGAAGATCCCACATGCCACAGAGCAACTAAGCCCATGCGCCGCAACTACTGAGCCTGTGCTCTAGAGCCCGTGAACCACAACTACTGAGCCCATGTGCCACAGGTGCTGAAGCCTGCGAGCCTAGAGTCCATGCTCCACAACAAGAGAAGGCACCGCAATGAGAAGTCCGCACACCGCAATGACGAGTAGCCCCGGCTCGCTGCAACTAGAGAAAGCCTGCACGCAGCAATGAAGACCCCACACAGTCAAAAAAAAGCTTTAAAAAATAAATAAAGGCTTGCTTATTGAGCTCCTTCTGGCCCTGTTCCAGGCTCTGGGATACAGAAATAAACAAAGAGATGGTGTCCTTCCCTCATGGCACTGACACTTGAGAGAAAAGCAACAGGCACAGGCTCTCGCATGGCTGGCTATAAATTCATTCCCCCGCTTACCCTGAAGATTGGGCAAAACAAACAAGGGCTGGACCTGGGTTTTAATCTCAGCTCCCTGCTTCGCTGTGAGACTTAGGGAAAGCTATTCACCCCTCTGAGCTTGTATCTGAGCTTGCACCCTAATTTATAAAAGTGGTGCTTGTAACCCTTCCTCACAGTGCTATTGTGGGGCTAAGATGAAACAGTCTGGAAAAGCGTCCCCCACAGTGCCTGGTACCAGTAGTGGCTGTTTCACAGGTATTGGTCCCTTTCCCTTCCTCAGTTTGAGGTCTCAGTTTTCTCATCTTTATAAATGGCCAGTTCAGGCCAGGTGATCTGCTTGTAAAAGTCCTTCTCACAGCTGTAACAGTTTCTGATTTTAAAAAAATCCGGAAAGATAGGGCCAGTTGGAGGGCTTGTGTATTGTTCCCTGTGGTAAATCAGCCCCTGTATGAAGTCACTTCACCTCCCCGGCGTCTGTCAGGTTTTCTCTTTGTGTGCGGAGAGTGTTGGGACCTGCCAACCCCCACCACCCCGAGCCACACTGGCTACTTCTCCGTGTGTAAATGGCTTTACCATCGTGTGCAGCTTAACCATCCCTCTGCAGTCCCGCAGGGAGGAAAACAGCCCTTCTTATGCAACCCTGTCTGGAGAGACAGACAGCAAATGAGCACGGCTAAAAATATTTCATTTTCGTGTGTGTGGTGTGGGGCAGAGAAGGAGGGGCTGTGGGAAGGTGGGTCACATTGCCAAATGCTCTGGATTTTTATCTGCGCTCAGCTGGGAATACAAGAAATAACAGGAGAGTGGTAGCTCTGGCCACGTGGAATCTATCCCATGGTGCTTTCAGTCCAGGATTCTGATTCCTCCTCCTCCTTGCTAGCTCATGCACCCAGCCTCCAGGTGCTACCCCAGGCCTCAGTCATGGACACCGTCAGTGCCCTGCCCAGATTCTCAAAGCTCCCATCCTCTAGCTTCTTGGAGCTTTGCTGCTAATGGCTAGCACCTGTGACCTTCAGCACTTTGCTCTTGGACACTGGAACACAAGTGTCCAGGGGAAGCTGCACGTGGTAGGAGTTGATCCCTATCCATTCACCCCTTAGCCAATGACTGACCAGAGAGGGAGTACTGAGGTGTCATTCACACCTCAGAGCTCCCCTGGGATCGGGCTGAGCGTGGAACTCCACCTGCAACTCCACCCTGCCTGGCTTCTTCCCCTGATGCGACCTGCTCCACCCCTCCCTTACCAGTTTTCCCTGGGAGCACACCTTTAACCAGTCCTTCGCTCCTGACACCTCGGCTCTGAGTCTGCTTCAGGGACAACCCCACTTGTGAAGCCTTCCTCCGGGAGCCCATCCTGACTCCAGACCAGCTGCCTTTTCTGCACCTTCCTAATGAACTCTGCTCTGATTGTTGGCAGCAAGCATTTAAGTGCTGTGTTCCTTTGACTCCAGGATGACCTGGGTGTTTGTACGAAGGAGGAGATCTGCATTTTGATCAGCCTGCGCTGTTCCTCACGTTATTCTTATGCACGCTGTATTTTAAGAACCTCTGTGTAGAGGATTCTTGGAGTATTCCTTATCTCTTTTGCCAGACCACAAACTCCTTGTAAGATAATAACTATTTTCTTAACGTTTTGTGCAGAATGCTTTGATATGCATCAAGCCATTTGATCCTCCCAACCACATCATGTGGTAAAAAAATTTTAAAAGTGGTTATTATCCTCACTGTGAACAAACAAGACTCAAGAATATTAAATGGGAGGGGTAGAAAAGATTCAAGGGTAGAATGGGTGGTCTAGATGACCTTTAAGACCCCTCCAACTATGACCTTTTAGTCTATTCTGTTTTAAATTTCTCTGTGACTCTATTCAAGTTAATCAGCTGGTTAGGAGTGGAGGAAAGGAACAAAGATGTGTGTGTATGATCTATTAAGTATGACAATCCAATGAGATTGTTATTACATCTATTTGTATAATAGATAAATATACTTATATATAAGTATATAATAAAACAGGCTCAGAGCAGTTAAATGAAATAATAATCATTGTACTTTTTTAAGGGCCAGTGACAGAAATCTCGCTCAAATTAACATAAATAGAAAAGAATATTTATTGCAGTAGCTGGCTTCAGGCCTGGCTGGATCTAGGAGCTCTAACAATATCAAGTTATTGCTTCTTCCATGCGTCTGGGAAAGAAGATTCCAAGAAGTTCCCATGTCATTCTTAGAGTCCCAGTCCCAGAGGAAAAGAGAGTGCCCTTTCTGATGGCTCTTGGGGAAGAAAAGAAGACGGCTTAAGGAAGACTCTAATTGGCCCTGCCTTGATCATGGCCTGATACCAGAACAAATCATTTTGGCTAGGTTGATGAGTCCTTGAATGCCCAGACCTCAGCCTTGTGCCCCTACCTGGCCAGGAAGGATAGGTCAGCCTCATCTGAATCACAGGGGAATGGGAGAGAGAATCAGGGCAAACCAAGGGACTGGGCCACAAATGACTTGCCAAAGGTCAAGGGCTTAGTAAGTGGTAAAGTTAAGATTTGCACCCGGGTCTTTTGTCTTGATGTAGAGAGTTGGTTCCTTTATTCCACAGCTGTGATCCACAGTACCTAGCCAGTACCAGAGGCACCATCACGGTCAACATTAGCAGCCATGGCAGCTGTAAGTTTTTAAATTTAACATAAAGGGCACCTTTAACTTTTCAAATTACTTTGACCAACACTCTCTTTTTCCTCATCTCAGAAAACTGAGACATGTAGACTAATTGTAAATTCACATGCAGTTGTGGGAACCAATATAGAGAGACCCATGTATCTTTCACCCAGTTTCCCCCATGGTAACGTCTGGTGAAATTATAGCACAGTATCACAGTAAGGATGTTGACATTGATACAGTTGAGAAGACACAGATCATTTCCAACCACAGGATCCTACATGATGCCCTTTTATAGCCTCATACACTCCTTTCCTGTCCCCATCTCCTCCTTAATCCCTGGCAACCACTGGAGAGCCACATGTTCTCTATTTATATAATTTTGTCATTTAAAGAATGTTGTGTAAATGGAATCATACAGTGTGTAACCTTGTGGGATTGGCTTTTTTCACACAGCATAAATTTCTGTAGATTCGGCACAGCTGTTGCATATATCAATAGCTTATCCCTTTTTATTGCTGAACAGCATTCTGTGATGTGGATATACCACCAGCTTGTTTAACCATTCACCTGTTAAGGGACATCTGAGTTGGTTCCAGTTTTGGACTGTTACAAATAAAACCGTTATTAACATTCATGTACATGTTGTTGGGTTTTTTTTAAGATTTATTTTTTTTAATAAATTTATTTATTTGGTTTTTTTAAATTTTTGGCTGTGTTGGGTCTTTGTTGCTGTGCGCGGGCTTTCTCTAGTTCCAGCGAACGGGGGCTACTTTTTGTTGCGGTGTGCGGGCCTCTCATTGTCTTAGCTTCTCTTGTTGCGGAGCACGGGCTCTAGGCACGCGGGCTTCAGTAGTTGTGGCTTGTGGGCTCTAGAGAGCAGGCTCAGTAGTTGTGGTGCGTGGGCTTAGTTGCTCTGCGGCATGTGGGATCTTCCCAGACCAGAGATCGAACCCGTGTCCCCTGCATTGGCAGGAGGATTCTTAACCACTGCGCCACCAGGGAAGCCCCATGTACATGTTTTTATGTGAACACAAGTCTTCGTTTCTTTGGAATAAGTGCCTAGGGGTGCAATTGCTGGGTCATGTGGTAGTTACCCGTTTAGTTTTTTAAGAAACTGCCAAATTGTTTTCCAGAGTAGCTGTACCATCTTACATTCTCACCAGCAATGTGTGAGTGATCCAGTCTCTCCGCACTGTCGCTATTTTTATTTTCGCCATCCTGAGAGTAGTGCTATCTCACTGTAGTATTAATTTGCATGACCTTAGTGACTAATGATGATGAACATCTCTTTGTGTGCTTATTTGCCATCTGAATATCCTCTCTGGTGAAATGTCTGTGCCTATCTTTGCCCTTTTCCTAACTGGATTGTTTGAGTTTTTTACTGTTGAGTTTTGAGAATGCTTTAGATATTCTGAATACTAGTTCTTGTCAGTTACATGGTTTGCAAGTATTTTTCCTCAGCCTGTAGCTTGTTTTTCACCCACAGGGCGAAATAAAATATTTTTTAGAATAAAAGTTTTAATTTTGATGAGGTCCAACTTATAATTTTTTCCTTTTATGGATCATGATTTTGGTGTCAAGTCTAAGGACTCTCTGTTTAGCCCTAGATCACAAAGATTTTCCCCCTATTTTTTTTCCCAAATGTTTTATAGTTTTATGCTTTATATTAAAGTCTGCAATTCATTTTGGATTAATTTTTGTAGAAGGTGTGAGGTTTGGATCAAGGTTTACTTTTCTGCTTATGGATGTTCAATCACTCCAGCACCATTTGTGGAAAAGGCTATCCTTTCTCTGTTGAATTGCTTTTGCAGCTTTGTCAAAAATCAGTTGGGTATATTTGTGTGGGTCGATTTCAGAGCTCTCTACTCTGTTCTGTTGATCTGTGTGTCTGTCCTGCCACCAATACCACACAATCTTGATTGCTATAGCTATTCAGTAAGTCTCAAAATTGAGTAGACTGATTTCTCCCGATTTATTTTTCTTAAAATTATTCTCGCTATTCTAGTTCTTTTGTCTTTCCATATAAATTTTAGTATAAGCTTATCTATATCGACACAGTATCTTGTAGAAACTGCATTAAACCTATATATTAATTTGGGGAGTATGGACATCTTTACTATTTTGAGTCTTCAGTCCACGAACACAAACATAAGTACACAAACAGCACAATACCACTTTTTTTTGGTCTCTTTCCATTTTTATTTATTAGCATCTCAGCAGCTATAACACATACGGATCAAGTAAGTAATAAGGTGTTCACTCAACGGTAACAGCAATGTACATATGTCTACGTATATTTCACATGCATTTAGAATTGGGTATACCTAGTCTCTGCTTCTAAGATAAACAGAGAAGACATTCATGTTAACTAAAATGTCCAGTACTATGTGATATGTGATTTAGTAGGTAAACACAGAAGAAACACAGTGGAGAAGATGCCTACAGGTTCTCTCAGATCCGATTTGAGTTAGTGATTCTGACTCACAATACCACTTTTATAAAGATTTAAAACAATAACACACTATAACTAAACACATGTATTTGGTGAACACACTTTTAAAGTAAGGGAATGATGAATACAAGATTCGGGACAGTGGTTGACTCGGGAAGGGGAGGCAGGAAGATGGGATGGGAGAAATACATATGTTACCGGTGTTTCATTTCTTGGTATTAGATGGTAGGTTCAAGGATGTTTATTTTTTTTTATTTTTATTTTTTCCTTGCGTTATGCGGGCCTCTCACTGTTGTGGCCTCTCCCATTTGCGGAGCACAGGCTCCGGACGCGCAGGCTCAGTGGCCATGGCTCACGGGCCCAGCCGCTCCGCGGCATGTGGGATCTTCCCGAAACGGGGCACAAACCCGCGTCTCCTGCATCGGCAGGCGGACTCTCAAGCACTGCGCCACCAGGGAAGCCCAAGGATGTTTATTAAAACACCTACATAAAAAAATAAGCAATGACTACAGCAGTGATGAACCATACTGACATATCCATGTTGTGCAGATCCTGAAGCTTATCTAATTTGGGGAAGGAGAGACAGTGCAAGAAAAAAATATACAAAATATAAAATCAGGTATAAAAGTATTTAGAACTAGAAATCACAAATTGTAAATTTTAAAAATGTGACAATGCAAACATCACAAAATCCAAAACAATACTGTAATATTTTCATTAATAATAATTGCACTCTAACACATCTCAAGGATACTGATACTTTCTTTCCCCTATATTTTAACATTTCTGACTGCACCCTGTTTGACCATCTATTTATATGATATGGATTTTCTAAAGAGAGGAAAGATAATTCCATTTTCACTCTGGCATGTGTTATCAAAATATGTTTTGTGTTGTTGGTAATTTGAAAAAATTGGCTTCACAGCTTGTTACTAGTAAGGGATCTTCCCAAAACGGGGCACGAACCCGCGTCTCCTGCATCGGCAGGCGGACTCTCAAGCACTGCGCCACCAGGGAAGCCCAAGGATGTTTATTAAAACACCTACATAAAAAAATAAGCAATGACTACAGCAGTGATGAACCATACTGACATATCCATGTTGTGCAGATCCTGAAGCTTATCTAATTTGGGGAAGGAGAGACAGTGCAAGAAAAAAATATACAAAATATAAAATCAGGTATAAAAGTATTTAGAACTAGAAATCACAAATTGTAAATTTTAAAAATGTGACAATGCAAACATCACAAAATCCAAAACAATACTGTAATATTTTCATTAATAATAATTGCACTCTAACACATCTCAAGGATACTGATACTTTCTTTCCCCTATATTTTAACATTTCTGACTGCACCCTGTTTGACCATCTATTTATATGATATGGATTTTCTAAAGAGAGGAAAGATAATTCCATTTTCACTCTGGCATGTGTTATCAAAATATGTTTTGTGTTGTTGGTAATTTGAAAAAATTGGCTTCACAGCTTGTTACTAGTAATATCGCACATAAAACTTCCCATGAAGTTTCCCGCTCAGCTGGTGCTTTATGCCCAGAGGTTATTCCCCAGGCATCTGGCCCAGCTCAGTCCAGTCATCACCATCACACCCACCTGCCAGACAGGTACCCAAGGAGCAGGGTGACAGTAAAGGCTGGATCTTAGTGGTGTCTCCTTCAGAGTCTTCTCCATGGGCTTTAAAATCAGGGTTCACATGTTTGGTGATATCCCCCAGGGATAGGTGTTGGGGAGCTCTATGTACAATACATGGAGTCATGCTGACACCACCAGGGCACAATCCTGCACCCGCAGCAGAGAATGCCCAGCCTTGGAAAGGCCCAGTCAAGAGGGGAGTCCTGAAGCCTCAGCTTCATTAGCTCCACTGCCCATCACATCTGGAACCAAGACTCCTCAGAGGTCACTAATAGTGAGATCCTCCATGCCGAGCCAGTGGTGGTTGCTGCACCTCTTTGGAACTCCCTCTGGAGGGGAAACTTTCTTGGTCACACAACCCAGGGCATGAGAGAGCTGCAAGCCCAATGGCTTACCCACATTTACTGCCTGGCTGTATTTAGTCATTTACTCAACAAAGATACAACAAGCATCTACTATGTGTCAGGCTCTTGTGCTAGGCACTGGGGTACCACAATGGATCTGCCCTGTGGGAGCATCCTTAAAGAGAAGATGGTATCAGTTTAAGTCTGGGCACATCTCCCTCTCAGAGTTAAGTGTTCCTGACCTTAGGCCTCCTCAGGCCCCCGCTCTTACTCTGTCAAACCATCACGTGTCCGTCCCAGGCACACTGGGCACGTGCTTCATGTTTCTGTGTCCCCAGTGCCCAGCACGCTCGCTCAGCATGCAGCGGGAGTCAACGTTGAATGGCACGGGGCAGCCAGAAAAGCCCAGGGCAGGTGGACTGGAGGCCGTGTTTTGAAGGAGCCCCAGGGAAGGCAGTAGAGCTGGGCTTTAGCACTGACCTTAGACGCATTCCCAGACCGGTGTGACTTTGGCTTCTGACGCTGCACAGGAACCTGGCCACAACCAAAGTGGATTCTACTCCACTCCATCCCCAGGATGATGGGGAATCAAAGCAGGGAAGCAGAACTTTCCTGAGGAGGGGGGAGGGGTGAAGCAAGCGGGGGCGTCTGGTCTTTGGGAGCAGATAGCGCTGGACTGAGGCTTCTCCCCTCACTACTCAGCAGCCCCAGGGTCTCCTTGTACCCTGCACACTTATGACCTTCTCTGTGAACAGTGATGGGTGCCGGCTCAGCCACGTCTCCTGGGAGGGTGGAAGGAAGGCTACACATCCAGAAAGGCCAGAGTGACCTTGGTATGGACTCCCAGCCCTCTGGTCCCCACCAAGCCTCTCTGCTCCACAGGCCTGATCTTACACAAGAGCAAAAGCTCCAGAAAGGTTGGGGCTAGTCCTTCTCCCAGCTGGGCATCTAGGACAGTACCTGGAACATAATGGGGCAAGATAAATATTTATCAAAGGATGGAGGGACAGGTTATTACAGTACTGCAGAATATAATGAACATAAAACTGTATTGTCAAAATAACACATCATTAGGCTAGTTGCTTTGGTTAAAATGACTTCCCAACTATAAAAAATCTGACCGCAAAAATGTGTTTTCCACTTTTCAGGAGTATGAATGCCAATTAGGTGCTTTTTGAAGAGCTCTCTCCTTTGTTGATGCTTTTGTTACTAACTCACTGTGAAAAGTTCGATTGCAGACTAGGAGAAGCAGAAAGCTGCCCAGAATGATGGTTATGGATCTTCAGTGCAGATGTCATAAAGCAGCAGATACTCTTTCCTCCTGTAACCTCCATACTTCAGGTGTCCCAGTCAACCCCACCAGCAGCTCTGTAGTCCTAATCCCTACTCCATACCTAACAATCTCAGTGTAACAAAGGAAGGAGGGTGACTGTGTGTGCTTGTGTGTGTGACGTCTCTTTTCCCATCACATGTTCAGAATGCATGTTTCACTTGTGCCTCTGCTGAGCCCTGGAGCCCGGCCCTCCGCTCTGTCATGTGCCGTTTGTCAGGAGAGGGACCAACGCACCATGTTCAATAGATATGAAACCACATAAGGATGAGCCAAACCTACAAATTATCTGCTCGCTGGTTCCCCAGCCTGGATCCACATTGAAACCTCATCTTCCTGTATACCCAGATTTATAGCTCATGTTCCTAAATATCATGCTTATACCTCCTCACCCTGACATTCACTTCTTTCTCTGTCTTCCTATACCCCCCAGCTACCGTTACTACCTGTCTATAGGCTGCCAGCCTACTGCATAGGTCTTGGCTCCCTGTAGTGTGATATAAGACCCAGATTCTCCTTGGCACAGTCCTAATCACCTTCAGACTCCCCCACTTCTGCCATCCCTCCTGTACCCTTGGAAATCTCCTTTATGACCTCCTCATAGGTCACCTCTATCTATTATGTGTCAACCCCACCTCCCATTGCATTTTCTCCCCCCAAAGGAAAGCTAACATCAGTTACCTGCTACTGTTGTCTCCTTTCTTCTTTGTCCTTTGGTATTATTCATTTTCCACTAGAAATTAAGCTCTTTGAGGGCAGGATGTGTCTGCTTTGTTCACCAAAGTATCCCCAGTGCCAGGCACAAGGTAGGCAGTCAATAAATATTACTGAACACAAAAATGCATAGCATTGTTGAGCAACTGGCCAGTGGGTTTGGAACTAGCTCAATTCGTCAGCTTCTGGGGCATTTTTAGAAACCCTAGTTGCTCCAGAAATGATGTTACTAAAGCCCCCAGGAAAGGAACATTCTATTACATGATAAACAGCCTCCGCTCATAAAAGAAAAAAAAGAAAAGAAAAAAACCAACTTCTCTCCTCCCCACCACCAACCCCATCAAGAATTCCATCCTTTTTTAGACAAATCTACTTGGGGAGTAAGCACAACAGAATGTGCAAGGGGTTCCAATTTTACTAGGTGCATCTCTGGTCGCCTTAGAACTGTGGTTTGCTATTTTAACTGTGCATCATAAGTCCTGGGGAATTTGTTTAAAATACTTTTCCTGGGCCCTGTCCCCAGAGGCTTGGTTTTAGTAGGTCTGGAATAAAGCCCAGAATCTGTGTTTTTAATAATCTCTCTAGACGACTTAGAGGCAAGTGGCTGTCACATCTCACGTTGAGAGACTGTATCTTAGAGTTATGAAAATTCAACCAGTATTGTCAGATGTGACCTGACACAGAGGAGGTTAAGGGGAGCTAGTTGATGCCAATATGGTGGCATCAGACACTCTATGAACCACGACTGGAAAAGGACATATATGAAAACTGAAAGGACAGACAGACACACAGCCAAGGACAAATGCAAAAGCGTGATGTGGAATTCTTGACAAGGCTGAAGGCCAGAGTAGACTAAGAGGTGTTTCCTAAAAGAAATTGATGTATTTGAAGACTTGCCCTGTGAAGGAGAGTATGAACTTCAGGGGAGCTGCTCCAGGGGGTAGTAGTTACAAGGAGACAGATTTCAGCTCAACATATGAAAGAACTTTATCACAGACTCACCCTGCAGTGGAGTGGGCTTCATGATTTGCTTAAAAATTAGAGATATTTTATTTACCACAATTTCCTCTTAGAGAAAGCATTCCATAAGGCTAGAAAGAGGAGTAATGACCAGCAGCTGGACTTTAGAGTTGGATAAACCTCAAGGGGACAACCTCCATAAACAAATGTGATCACTGGTGTTAAATCACTGCTGGGGAATGCAGATCTGGGAAACTGTGAGCTTTTACCTCCCTGCATGGTGAATGCAAGTTTGGGCTGGAGCTGAACTGCTGGGCAGAGTAATTAGGAGCTGTATGGAGAAAGGGTGGAGGAAAAATAACACTGTAGCATGGTGGGTGTAGGCACATCTGATGAGAAGGATGTCTGGAAGCTTTTACTGTTCTCATGTAAAGTATAACATATAATAGAGCCCTCCTCAAAATCTTCACTGAGCTTCATGGTTTTCACTTATGCTTTGGGCAGTGAATTTGCTTTTGAGGGACATGGTGAACTCTTGGTTCCTGATTAAGACTGACCTGGGACAAAATCAAAGTTTACTCAGAGAAGAAGAGCCAGATATGTGTTTTAGTGTAAGCTCCTCCTGTATGCCCAGCATGTGTTAACTACGTCAAATGCATTATTACATTTAATTTTCACCATAATCCTATTAGGTAGAAATTATCATCTCTGTTTTTCAAGGAAGGAAACCGAGGGTCCAAAATGTCAAATGGCTTATTCAGTGATGGAACCTGGGATTCCAACCCAGGCCTGTCTGACCTGAAGGTCTGTATTTTTAAATACTGCTCCCACCTGTCACTGGAATGTTCAGTCTGAGGCTGGTGACCCTCTGTCAGGTATGTGGTAAAGGGACTTCTGCACTGATAGGAGTTTGGGCCATGAGATTATGACTACACATAACTACACTGGATGTGAACACACACAGGTACACACTCTAAGGATGCACATATGTGTCTTTCCACACTTACAAAGGGACTCCATCATCCACAGCCCGCAACTTTGCCATGTCGTTTTCTCTGAGCCTTGTGTGGCCTTCATCAGAAGCTCCTGGGCCATGGGAGTTTGGCACCAGGAAGATACAGCATTTGCTTCCCCCACTCTACAAATAACGACTGGACACTTGTCCTGTGCCCAGCAGGGTACTAGGCACTGGGGACACAGGACTGAAAAAAAGCAGATAAGCTCCCTGCTCTCGTGGAAGAGACAGACATTAACCAAATAGCCACAAAGACAAACATACAATTGCATCATGATTCTGCTGTCATGGGGAGGTCTGTGGTGCTATGGAGGGGGTCCCCTGAAGGAGCTGGGCTTGAGGACACATGGACTGAGGTCTGAGGATAAACGGGTGTTGTCAGGTAACAGATAGAGAAGAGCACTCTAGGCAGAAGGAACAGCATGTGCAAGGGTCCTGTGGTGAGAGGGAGTGTGGCCTTGGGGAACTGCAGGCAGGCTGATGTAAGCTGGGCAGTGATGGAGGTGGAACAAGGCCTGAGAGAGGGCTGACCAGGCAGGGCTTTGGAGATGTGACAGTGACAATTCCCTAAAAGCAGTAAGGAGCCATTGATGGGCTTTAAAGAAGGGGCACAGAGGAGTGTAACATATTAACATTTCAGAAAGGGGCCCTGGCTTCCTTGTGGGAAAGAGATGGAGAGGACCTAGCAGGGAGGCAATTAGCCCTGCTGGGAGGTGACTGTACAGTCCAGAGCCATCACCACCAGAGATGAAGGTGACAGATGCCAAGGTCTTTAATAAATACCAGGACTTCACTGGCCCAAGTCCTCAGCCTCTTCTGCAGGGCACTGGGGTCCAGGACAGGATACTCAGCCTTTTGGCCCACCTGAGAGCAAAATAGACACTTGGAGGTAGCAAGAAGTCCCTGCTTTGTCCTCCTAAGAACCATTTCCTCTTTGGCTGAGCTCAGGCATTTTGCTAAGTGGTAGGGGAGTGGTGGAGGGTGAAGAAGGGAGGCAAGTTCTCTAATTTCTGGGCCATTTTCCCATTTTTTTGTGGGAAAGTGCCCTACAGTTATCTGCACAGATTGTCAGATTGTCTGGCAGGAACACCAGCTGGGGCCCTCTGGGGAGAAGAAATGCATGATTCAGCTGGTGAGATGGAGCCAGGAAGGTTTGCATTTGATGGAGGAGGCTGGAGGGATGCTGGGGGTGAGGGGCAAGGAGTGAGGGGCATGGATTCCTCCAGGCAAGAGAGCTCTGGAGAACAGGGCAGAGACAGTGAGGAGGCCAGAATGAAGCTGGCCAGTGCCCCAGGCATGCCAAGCAGAAGGCAGGCCCCTGTGTGCCTCTTCCTGGAGGCGAAGCTGCTTGGCCAGGGAGCCAAGAAATAATGAGATAGGACTGATCGAGTGACTGATTCAGCAATGGGGTTGTTCTTGGTCCAGGCCCAGTCTGGAAATTACAGGCCTGCGTTGCAGCTTCCGGGACAGCTACTGGAATCAGGGGCCTGCTGGTAGTTGTGGTTGACAGCCACATGGCCCTGCCTCGCCTTACTGGGCCATGGTCATCGATTGGAGGAGGGGGGTCTCACTCCCGATCCAGGCTGGAGAGCTGCTCCCATGAAGGCCCTGCCAGGGTTGCCCCAGCAGCACAGATGTCAGAGAACACTGCATCTGCAACCCACTGCAAGATTATCCTGGCCTCACCTGGGTCCACCAGACAAGGGTGGTGAATTCTAAGTCTCCTTCACGGTAGTCATGAAAAATGCAGGTCTGTGTAGGTGCCATCATGGTACAAAGGAGATGGGAAGTGGCTCTCTAATCCTAGCTCTGCCCTTGCTTTGTGGCTTTGGAACATTCACTCCCCCTTTCTGAGCCTCAGTTTCCCAACCAGAAAACGGAGACAGTAGCATCTGTTTTGGTTCACATGACTGTTGTGATGGCCAAAGTTCAACACATGGAAGAAAAGCAAGATAAGAATATAATGACCGTGATAACATCCCAACTGCCCTTCACCTCATGAGAAAAAGACCCTTAACCCTATTTTAGAGAAAGCAGAGACTAGTTGAGGTTAAGTATCTAAGATAAAGCAGATGGTGAGCGGCTGAGCCAGCGTTCCAGCCACATCCACCGACCCCAAGGCAAAGCTTTCCTCCATCCCCCACTGCCACAGGTGTCTGTGGGTTAGTCTGGAGCCAATTTGCATTTAAAGAGGTTTTTAAAAAAATATTAGTCCTGAAATTCAGAACCAGAGACAACAGTTGCCTTGTTAATTTTCAGACTTGAAAGTAAGCGGGACTATTAGGGTCAGCTCATAGCAACCTCTCCATGAACTCCAACTAAATAAAATATCTGGAGGTTTGTCCCCCCAGATCTGTGAAACAAGAGTAGCATGGTTAGAGTTGGATTTTTTTTTTTTTTTGATAGAGATCACCAAGTAGCAGGAACTTTAGAGATCAGGTATTTCCCCCACCCCCATTTTATACATAAGGAAACTGAGGTCCCAAGAAGGGAGGACCAGCACAGCGTCATCCTTGGCCAGCTAGAGGCAGAGCTGGGAGTCTTCCCTATTCTCCAGTGATGATCTTTCCAAAATAGCAGCTGCCTCACGAATTCACCGCATGTGACTGGGTGATCTCAGGAAGGGAGGGGTGACATTTTCAAGGAGTCCTTCAGCAGGTCACAGGGGTCCTTGCCTCTGCTAAGGTGCTAAGGGCTCTGTAGATGGAAGTTCAAGGCCTGTGCTTAGCCCCACCAGGTCCCATCAACTATCTTTCTTCAGCCCTCAAGACTCCCCAGCTCCATCTTTGTGCTCTATCCTGTCTGCCAGCTACCACCTCCACCCACTCCTCCCTATTCCCTGCCTCAGTTTCCCCCACTGATGCCATCCTTTCTATGTATCCAATTTTTACTCTTCCTTTAAGGGAGACATTCTGCCTGCTCTGTGAAGCTTATCTCAGGTTCTCTAGCTCTCTCTCTCTTCTCTGAACCAGGATAGTAATAACAATAGTAATTATTATTATTATTATAGTAACAATAATAATGATAATATATAATAATTATTATTATTACAGTAACTAACACTTATTGAGGTTTTGAACATGCCAAGTGCTACACTAAGAGATCACCTCACATAAATCCTAGGTGCGTTATCACTCCCCACTGGGTACTATTTTTATCCCCATTTTGAAGGGGAGGAGGATACAGGGGATCAGGAGAGTTTAAGTAAGTTGCCCAAGGTCACACAGTTTGTCAGTGACAGAGCTGGGATGCAAGCCCAGGGCTGGCTGTGTGAGTCAGGGGCTTTGCTCTAACCATCTTGCTTCACTGCCTCTGGGGACGGGGCCTGCAGCTCCATCAGTCTCTACCACCCATCCTGGCAGCTTCTTACACCCTATCCCATTGGTGTCCATTTCCCTGAATGACCCTCTAGACTGTGACCTCTCAAGGGAAGAATAGGCAAGTGTGTGCTCTTTTCAGTCTCCCTGGTTCCTAGAGAATTAGGCAGAATTGGCTCTCAAAAAAAGACCATTCTTACGTTGCCTTCCAGAGAAGGACTCTGCTTCTGGGAAACAGGCAGACTTAAGTCAGCTTGGCCCATCCGCTAGTCAGTTTCCACATTCCCAGAAGACCAGGGTCTCTTTTTTGCAGTAGCAGAGCAAGTGGCCTCCTCCCATTCCATGCTGTAAATCTCTCGGGTCAGCTCCCTGTAGAATTCCCTCCTTTTTTCTCCTCCTTCCTGGACTCTCAGCAGTGCCCTTCTACTCTCTCATCACCACTGAGCACTTCCAAGGACCTTGCTCCATCTGTCTTGTCTGTAGACTGACAGCTCCTCACTGCCCCCAAGGCCCCAGTCATTGCTCTGCCTGGCAGGTCTGGACAGCACCGGGAACAAGCTCATGCCCGCTACGTAGAGGAAGTGGCATCTCCCAGTTCCCTGAGCATTTCCCCTGGATGGGAGGTAATCAGCATCTCACCCTCATGCTACTCTAATGACCACCCCTGGCTGCTCCGTGATAGCCACGTAAGTGCGGTCAGTGCTGGCACCCTCAGGGACCTGCTTGCCAATAACTTAGATCAGGGCAGTAGTAAGCAAAGTTACCTTCAGAGACAGACTGGTCCCATGTCAGCAAGACTGAGCTGCAACCTGATGGAAAGGTCTAAAGAGAGAATGTTTAGGTCACATGGGGAGGGGTTGGCCAATCACAGAAGAGAGAGACTGGTGGTGTGCCCAGGCCACCACTGGGTAGTGCCTGGATATACAGGCAGAGGAAGCCCTGGGCCATGAACTGGAAGCATTTTTATTTACATAAATTCATTTCGTTCAATCTCTAGTCATCCATTTATTCGTCAAACACACCTGTGCCGTATGCTCCTCTAGCGTCTAGCATTCACTGGTGAGCAGAATTGATGAGTTTCCATTGCATTTATCTCAATTTGTAATTTTATTTTTAGCTGTGTGGTTATTAGTAAATATGTCCTGCCTCCTTGTTAGGCTGTAAGCTCTCTTCTGCTCAGTGCTGTATCCGCAGTACCTACCATGGGATCTGGGTCAGAGTAGCACTTGATGAATATTCATTGCCTGAGTATAGGACAGGTCACCCCTGTTGAGATGAGAGATGCAGGAAATTGTATCAATAGACTGTGAAGATTCCAGCCTCACTGGCAAGGCCATCCAGGTGTGATGGTCCCCCTTTCCTCACTGTGAGTGCCCTGAGCCACTTCCTACTGGAGATAAGAGCCCCCACTTAGCCCCTCTTCAGGAAGAAAATGTGGGCACACTGACAGGAGTACTGAGTTCTACTCTCAAATTAACAATGTAGTATTTAGGTTCATCCACGAGATTCATGTGCTTTGTTCAAGAGGACCTGCCCCTCCCCCACCCCCTTGGATGGAGGATGGGGCTGACAGCTGCAGATGTCTGGTGTTTCCTGGCTGCGGGTCAGTGTAATGAGTGTCCCCTTGAGGCCTTCTGGGAGATGGCTAACCTAAGATCCCCAGAGACCACGCTCAGGGTCAGCCTGGGAAACCTACTCTCCACTTAAGTGTCCACACGAGGACAGACTCATGACCGCTCCCCAGTTCTGGAGCACTATCACATCTATGTTTAAGAACTGCCTCTACTCCTCTATCACTTCCCCAGAGCTGGAGGCCATCTGGGCAAAGAGGACCCTCAGAGATCATCTAATCCAACTCCCTCACTTTATTAGTTTTATTTATTGTAACATATATCACATATACAGAAGTGCACAAGAGATGTGTGTATAGTTTATAGAATCATAAAAAGGAACATCATGTACACATCATCCACATTAAGAAATGAAACATTACCAGTACATTAGAACTGCCCACCCCCATTCCATGTAGTAATAACTCCCTCCCCCTAATACACACACTAGAGGTAATCATGTCTTGATTTGGGGTTAATAAATCTTTAATTTTGAAAACAGTTTACCCACCTAATATATATTTATTATTATTATTGAGATATAATTCACGTACCAAAAATTTTGCCCTTTCAGAGTTAACAATTCAGTAGTTTTTAGTATACTTACACTGTTGTGCAACCACGATCTAATTGAAGAACATTTTTATCACCTCCAAAAGAAATTCCATACCCCTTAGCAGTCACTCCCATTCTTCTCTCCCCATAATCCCTAGAACCGTTAATCTACTTTCCATCTCTGTAGATTTGCCTCTTCTGGACATTTTACATAAATGGATCATACAATATGTAATATTTTGTGACTGGCTTCTTTCACTAAGCATAATGTGTTCAAGGCTCAGCCACGTTGTAGCACGTATCAGTTCTTCATTCCTTTTCAAGGCCCAATAATATTCCGTTGTGTAGATGTACCACATTTTGTTTTTCTGTCCATCAGGAAGTGACAGATATCTGTGTTGTTTTCACTCTATAGCTGTTAGAATAATGCTGCTATGAACATTCATGTACAAATTTTCTTAATTTATTTTTTTGAGGTAACATTGGTTTGTAACATTGTATAAGTTTCATGTGGCCAAAATTATATTTCTACTTCTGCATACACTACAGCATGCTCACAAAAATTTAGTTTCCATCCGTTACCCTACAGTTTATCATGTGCAAATTTTTGTGTGAACATATTTTCAATTCTGTTGGGTATGTACCTAGGAGTGGAATTTGGGGGTCATAGGGTAACTCTATGTTTATTCATTTGAGGAACTGCGAAACTGTTTTTCAAAGTGTCTGCACCATTTTACCACCAACAATGTATCAGTATACATTCTGATTTCTCTACACCCTCTCTACCACTTGTTGTAGTCTGTCTTTTTGATCATAGCCATCCTAGTGGGTGTGAAGTGGTATCTCACTGTGGTTTTGATTTGCATTTCCCTAATGACTAATGATGTTGAGCATCTTTTCAAGTACTTATTGGCCATTCGTGTATTTTCTTTGGAGAAATATCTATTCAAATCCTGTGCTTATTTTTTAAATTGGGCAATATGTATTTTTAAATAATAAATTTCCACATGCAGAAGAATGAAATTTGTCTCCTGCATTATACCATATGCAAAAATTAACTCAAAATGGATCAAAGACCTAAACATAAGAGCTAAAACTATAAAACTCTCAGAAGATGTGTATAGATCTTCATAACCTTGGATTAAAAATGATTTCTTAGATATGACACCAAAAGTACAGATGACAAAAGAAAAAAATAGATAAATTGAGCATAATCAAAATTAAAACTTTCTGTGCTTCATAGAACACCATCAAGAAAGCGAACGTGGGAGAAAATTTGCGCAAATCATGTATTTGACAAAGAACTTGTATCTAGAATATATAAAGAACTATCATGATTCAATAATAAAAAACCAGGCTTCCCTGGTGGCGCAGTGGTTGAGAGTCTGCCTGCCAATGCAGGGGTCACGGGTTTGAGCCCTGGTCTGGGAAGATCCCACATGCCACGGAGCAACAGGGCCCGTGAGCCACAACTACTGAGCCTGCGCGTTTGGAGCCTGTGCTCCGCAACAAGAGAGGCCCGTGCACCGCGATGAAGAGTGGACCCCGCTCGCCGCAACTAGAGAAAGCCCTCGCACAGAAATGAAGACCCAACACAGCCAAAGATAAATAAATTAATTAAAAAAAATAATAATAATAATAATAAACCAAATAACCTAATTTTAAATAGGCAAAGGAACTAAAACTTCTTAATTTTAATGCAGTTAAATTTATCAGTCTTTGCCTTTATGGTTTGCACTTATTTTATCTTATTCAGGAAATCTTTCCCT
>NW_006769413.1:297273-308152 GCF_000442215.2 Lipotes vexillifer
TTCCCTACCCTGAGGTCATAAAGATATTCTCCTATATTATCTTCTAATCTTTTTATAGTTTTTGCTTTTATATTTAAGCCTTTATTCCATCTGGAATTGATTTCTTTTTGTACTGTGTAAGGTAGGAAACGAATTTCATTTTTTTCCGTATGGATAACCAATTATCCTAGTACTGCAGCTCTGCAATGTCTGGTCTGTCATAAATCAAGCATGTACATATGTGAGACTTGATTTCTGAGCTCTCTATTCTATTTCATCCCTATGCTAATATCACACTGTTTATCATATTGCTATGATAAACCCTGATATCTGGCATGATGAGTCCACCATCTGGTTTGTTGACGTTTTTAAAATCAGAGTGTCTTAGCTATTCTTGACTTTTTTGCTCTTTCATATAAATTTGAGAATCAGCTTGTTAAAAATTTTTTTTAAAGTCTTTTTAAAAGTACTGTTGGGATTTTCATTGGAATTATATTGAACTTACATACCTACTTTGGGAGAACTGACATCACGATGATATTGGTCTTCCTATCCAAGAACGTGGTCTATCTTTCCATTTGTTTAGGTCTTTGGTAATGTCTTTCAGTTAAGTTTTATGATCTATCCATAAAAGGCTAACCCATCTCTGTTAAATTTATTCCTAAACTCTTTACATTTTTTGCTGTTTTTGTATTTGGTATTTTTTATAACTTTTTTATTGCTGTATAATATACATTAGAAAAGTACATATATCTTAAGTTAATAATCCACTGGATTGTCACACACTGAACACACCCATCTAATCAAGATCAAGAAGTAGAATGTTAATAGCATCCTCAAAATCCCCTTGTGCCCCCTGTCAGTCACTACCCTCTAGGGATGAGCACTGACCCAACTCTTTCTAACCCATCTAGATACCAGTCTATGTCACCTGTTTCTGAAATTCATTTAAATGAAATCATATAGGGTTTACTCTTTGAGGTCTGGCTTCTTCACTCAGCATTATGCTTGTGAGATGTAGTCACATTGTTATGTGTAATTGTAGCTCACTCATTCTCATTGCAGCATTGTGTGAATATACCACAATTCATTTATCCATTCTCCTGTTCATGAGCATCCCATAGTTTCTAGTTTGGGCCTACTATGAATGGTGTGGTTAAAAACATTCTGATACGTGTCTTTTGGAAATGTATTCTGGAGTGGAATTGCCAAATCATAGAGTAGCTGTATGTTCAACTTTAGGAAATTCTGCCTCACAATTTTCCAAAGTGATTTTACCAACCTACATTCCCACCAGCAATGTAAGAGGGTTCCGGGTGGTCCCCGCCCTTGCTACTAATTGATATTTTGTCTTTTCTCATTTTAAAATTCTGGTAGGAGTGAAGTTGTATCTCATTGTATGTTTGTTTTGAATGACTTTATTGAGATATAATTTACATACAATAAAGTTCATCTAGCAGCCGCTCTCGCCTTCTGAGACAGACGGCATTTTGCATTCTGCCTATGGAATGTGTCTCTCTAAATAAACTTGCTTTCACTTAAAAAAAACCAAATAAAGTCATCTATTTCAAGTGTACAATTCAATGGTTTTTAGTCTGTTTTTTAGAGTTTTGCACCTATCACCATAATCTAATTTCAGAACATTTTCATCATCCCCAAAAGAAATTTTGTGCCCTTTACAAATTATTCTCTAATCTCCCTCCACTTCCTGTCCCTCCTACTTCAGTCCTAGGCAGTACTGATTTTTTTCCCGAAAAATCTGCTTATTCTGGACATTCCATATAAGTGGAGTCCGAAAATATGTAGTCAATTATGACTAGCTTCTTTCACTTAGCATAATGTTTCCAGTGTTCATCCATGCTATAGTATATGTCAGTACTCTATTCCTTTTTATTGCCAAGTAATAGTCCATTGTATGGACATACTAAGTTTAATTTATCCATTTATCAGTTGATGAACATGTGGGATTTTCCCCCCACTTTTTGGCTGTTATAAATAATGCTGCTATGAACATCCATGTACAAGTTTTGTGTGGATATATGTTTTCATTTCTCTTGGATAGATATCTAGGAGTAAAATTGCTGAATCATATGGTAACTACTTGGGAACTGCCAGACATTTTTTTTTTTTTTTTTTTTTTTTTTAGCGGTACGCGGGCCTCTCATTGTTGTGGCCCCTCCCGTTGCAGAGCACAGGCTCCGGACGCGCAGGCTCAGTGGCCATGGCTCACGGGCCCAGCCGCTCCACGGCATGTGGGATCTTCCCGGACCGGGGCATGAACCCGCGTCCCCTGCATTGGCAGGCGGACTCTCAACCACTGCGCCACCAGGGAAGCCCCCTTTTTTCTTTTTTTTAAAATTTTATTGAAGTATAGTTAATTTACAATGTTGTGTTAATTTCTGCTGCACAGCAAAGTGAGTCAGTTATACATATATATATTCTTTTTCATTATGATTTATCACAGAATATTGAATATAGTTCCCTGTGCTACACAGTAGGACCTTGCTGTTTATCCATCCTGTATATACTGATTGCATCTGCTAATCCCAAACTCCCAATCCTTCCCTCCCCCACCCCCTCCCCCTTGGCAACCACAAGTCTGTTCTCTATGTCTGTAAGTCTGTTTCTCTTTCATATCTATGTTCATTTGTGTCATATTTTAGATTCCACATATAAGTGATATCATATGGTATTTATCTTTCTCTTTCTGAATTACTTCGCTTAGTATGATAATCTCTAGGTCCATCCATGTTGCTGCAAATTGTCCTCTGAACTTTCTAATTGATTTGAATAAAGTTGTCCATAATATCTTCTTATATTTTAAGATCTATAGTGGTGTCTAGATTTTCATTTCTGATGTTGGAATTTATGTTTTCTCTCTTTCTTTCTTGATCAGTCTTGCTAGGGAGTTATCAGTTTACTAATCTTTTCAAAGAATAAGTTTTGGGGTTTTTTTTCACATTGTAATTTATTTTCTATTACATTAATTTCTGCCTTTATCTTTATTCTTTCTATCTGCTCTCTTTGGCATTATTCTGCTGATCTCTTTAATAATTGTGTTAGAAAAGTATATTAAATTTTAGTCTTTTCTCTTTTCTAAGGAACTAATTTAGAGCTAGAAATTATAAATCAACTTTGTAGGAAAAAAGTCCCTACAAGTTTTTATACATAATAGTTTCACTGTTGTTCAGTTATAAGTATTTTATTGCCATTCTGATTTCTTTGTTGATCCATGAATTGTTTAGTAACATGGCATATTTAATTTTTTTAATACATGGGTTTTCTTCTAATAATCTTTTGGTTTTTTTTCTAACTCCATAGCATTGTGTTTAGAGGATATGACTTGTATGATACCCGTTCTTTGAAACTTCTGGAGATGAGTTTTGTAACCTGATATATGGTCAGTTTTCATAAATGCTTCCCATATATGCTTGAAAGTTTCTGTGCATGTGTGTGTGTGTGTTTATTCTTTTTGGAATTCATTAGGTTTTCTGGATATAAAGAATAGAAGCTTTCAACAATTCTGTAAAATTATTAGTATTTATCTCTTCAAACTTTATCTCGTCCCCATTTTCTCTATTACCTCTTTCTGTAAATAAATTCAAAATATATTAAAATGTGTCACTCTGAAGTAAGTCAGAAAGAGAAAAAGAAATATAGTGTATTAACACATATATGTGGAATCTAGAAAAATGGTACAGATGAACTAGTTTGCAAGGCAGAAATAGAGACGCAGATGCAGAGAACAAACGTGTGGACACCAAGGGGGGAAAGCCAGGGTGGTGGTGGTGGTGTGATGAATTGGGAGATGGGATTGACATATATACACTAATATGTATAAAACAGATAACTAATAAGAACCTGCTATATAAAAATAAAATTAAATTAAAAAAAAACTTCTCACTCTGTCTTCCATGTCTCTTGACACCTCCCTCTCTTTCATGTTTTTTAGCTCTTTGTGTTAGTAGACTACACCTGGCTGTTCTTTGAAACTATTTTCCAATTTACAAATTCTCTCTTCAGAGTCTAATCTGCTCATTAACCAATTCACTTGGGTTTGTAGTTTCAATTTTTACATTGTTCAGTTCTCAATCTGCTTGATTCTGTTTCAGACCTGTTTGTTTCTTGCTCATATTTATAATACTTTAAAATTTCTTCAAATGTATTAAACCTAGTTTTTCTGTCTGCTAATTCCAGAATATGAAGTCTTTATAGATCTGTCCCTGCTGTGTGTTTTTTCTGCTGACCCTACATTTTGGTACCTTATTTCCTTGTGTGTTTTGTTTTATTTTGTCTTTACTGAGGCAAAAGTTGCTCATTTTCCTTGGAAGAGAGTTGCTCATTTTCCTTGGAAGTTTATTTGTGGGAATTCTTTGAGGGCTGAGTTTAAAGAGTTCCTCCAGAGCGTATTTATATTTGCTCCTTCCAATGTAAGACCACTTAAAATTGAATTCTCCATCTGAGGGTTTTGAACCATGCTGAGTATGAATTTGGGTGGCAAAGTCACTTAAAGTTCACTTTATAATTTTGAATTTTTAGAGTTTTTTCCTCTTTATCCACAATCAAGATTTTTTTTTAAAGGCTACTTTCCATGCTCTATCCTCTTTGCAGAGTTCACTTCTTATTCATTTACACTGAAGGTAAACTTTTTTAGGGATGTCCTAGCTTTATGCAAAGAGATCTCCCATTATATCGGGTGACCCCTAGGCTTTCTGTTCTATTCCCTGCTTCTGTAAAACCATGAAACAGAAGCTGAAGATCCCCAAATTTTGACAGAAGTCCACAATTCAAAAGAGAGCTTTGGCACCAATTTACATCCAACGAGTTCTGGTTTCATCTCATTTGTGATTGCTTACTTTTATGCCAGCTTAGTGGTGCAATTAAAAATATTTTTTCTGACCAGAGGGCAGAAGCAGAAGGAAGAAGAACTACAATCCTGCAGCCTGTGGAACAAAAACCACATTCACAGAAAGATAGACAAGATGAAAAGGCAGAGGGCTATGTACCAGATGAAGGAACAAGATAAAACCCCAGAAAAACAACTAAATGAGGGAGAGATAGGCAGCCTTCCAGAAAAAGAATTCAGAATAATGATAGTGAAGATGATCCAGGACCTCGGAAAAAGAATGGAGGCAAAGATCGAGAAGATGCAAGAAATGTTTAACAAAGATCTAGAAGAATTAAAGAACAAACAAACAGAGATGAACAATACAATAACTGAAATGAAAACTACACTAGAAGGAATCAATAGCAGAATAACTGAGGCAGAAGAATGGATAAGTGACCTGGAAGACAGAATGGTGGAATTCACTGCTGTGGAACAGAATAAAGAAAAAGGAATGAAAAGAAATGAAGACAGCCTAAGAGACCTCTGGGACAACATTAAACACAACAACATTCGCATTATAGGGGTCCCAGAAGGAGAAGAGAGAGAGAAAGGACCTGAGAAAATACTTGAAGAGATTATAGTCGAAAATTTGCCTAACATGGGAAAGGAAATAGCCACCCAAGTCCAGGAAGCTCAGAGAGTGCCATACAGGATAGACCCAAGGAGAAACACACTGAGACACATAGTAATCAAATTGGCAAAAATTAAAGACAAAGAAAAATTATTGAAAGCAGCAAGGGAAAAACAACAAATAACATACAAGGGAACTCCCATAAGGTTAACAGCTGATTTCTCAGCAGAAACTCTACAAGCCAGAAGGGAGTGACATGATACACTTAAGGTGATGAAAGGGAAGAACCTACAACCAAGATTACTCTACCCAGCAAGGATCTCATTCAGATTCGATGGAGAAATCAAAAGCTTTACAGACAAGCAAAAGCTATGAGAATTCAGCACCACCAAACCAGCTCTACAACAAATGCTAAAGGAACTTCTCTAAGTGGGA
Source organism: Lipotes vexillifer (assembly GCF_000442215.2). NCBI lineage: Eukaryota > Metazoa > Chordata > Mammalia > Artiodactyla > Lipotidae > Lipotes > Lipotes vexillifer. Next base: position 303,147 of record NW_006769413.1, read on the forward strand.
AACACAAGAGAAGAAAAGGACCTACAAAAACAAACCCAAAACAATTAAGAAGATGGTAATAGGAACATACATATTGATAATTACCTTAAACGTGAGTGGATTAAATGCTCCAACCAAAAGACACAGGCTTGCTGAATGGATACAAAAACAAGACCCATATATATGCTGTCTACAAGAGACCCACTTCAGACCTAGGGACACATACAGACTAAAAGTGAGGGGATGGAAAAAGATATTCCATGCAAATGGAAACCAAAAGAAAGCTGCAGTAGCAATACTCATATCAGATAAAATAGACATTAAAATAAAGAATGTTACAAGAGACAAGGAAGGACACTACATAATGATCAAGGGATCAATCCAAGAGGAAGATATAACAATTATAAATATATATGCACCCAGCATAGGCGCACTTCAATACATAAGGCAACTGCTAACAGCTCTAAAAGAGGAAAATGACAGTAACACTATAATAGTGGGGGACTTTTTTTTTCTAGTTGGTTTTCTTTGTTGTTGTTTTTGGTTTTTATAAATTTCTTTATTATTTATTTTTGGCTGTGTTGGGTCCTTATTTCTGTGCGAGGGCTTTCTCTAGTTGTGGCAAGCAGGGGCCACTCTTCATTGCAATGCACGGGCTCCTCACTATCGTCTTGTTGCAGAGCACAGGCTCCAGATGCACAGGCTCATTAGTTGTGGCTCATGGGCCTAGTTGCTCTGCGGCATGTGGGATCTTCCCAGACCAGGGCTCGAACCCGTGTCCCCTGCATTGGCAGGCAGATTCTCAACCACTGCGCCACCAGGGAAGCCCAGTGGGGGACTTTAACAACTTACTTACACCAATGGACAGATGATCCAAACAGAAAATTAATAAGGAAACACAAGCTTTAAATGACACAGTAGACCAGATAGATTTAATTGATATTTATAGGACATTCCATCCAAAAACAGAAGATTACAATTTCTTCTCAAGTCCACATGGAACATTCTCCAGGATAGATCACATCTTGGGTCACAAATCAAGCCTCAGTAAATTTAAGAAAATTGAAATCATATCAAGCATCTTTTCTGACCACAACGCTATGAGATTAGAAATCAATTACAGGGGGAAAAAAACATTAAAAAAAACCAAACATATGGAGGCTAAACAATATGTTACTAAATAACCAAGAGATCACTGAAGAAATCAAAGAGGAAATGAAAAAATACCTAGAGACAAATGACAATGAAAACACGACGATCCAAAACCTATGGGATGCGGCAAAAGCAGTTCTAAGAGGAAAGTTTATAGCTGTACAAGCCTACCTCAAGAAACAAGAAAAATCTCAAATAAACAATCTAACCTTCCACCTAAAGGAACTAGAGAAAGAAGAACAAGCAAAACCCCAAATTAGCAGAAGGAAAGAAATTTTAAAGATCAGAGCAGAAATAAATGAAATAGAAACGAAGAAAACAACAGCAAGGATCAATAAAACTAAAAGCTGGTTCTTTGAGAAGATAAACAAAATTGATAAACCATTAGCCAGACTTATCAAGAAAAAGAGGGAGAGAATTCAAACCAATAAAATTAGAAATGAAAAAGGAGAAGTTACAACAGACACCGCAGAAATACAAAGCTTCCTCAGAGACTACTACAAGCAACTTAATCCCAATAAAATGGACAACCTGGAAGAAATGGACAAATTCTTAGAAAGGTATAACCTTCCAAGACTGAACCAGGAAGAAATAGAAAATATGAACAGACCAGTCACAAGTAGTGAAATTGAAACTGTGATTAAAAATCTTCCAACAAACAAAAGTCTAGGACCAGATGGCTTCACAGGTGAATTCTATCAAACATGTAGAGAAGAGCTAACACCTATCCTTCTCAAACTCTTCCAAAAATTGCAGAGGAAGGAATACTCCCAAACTCAATCTATGAGGCCACCATCAGCCTGATACCAAAACCAGACAAAGATACTACAAAAAAAGAAAATTACAGACCAATATCACTGATGAATATAGATGCAAAAATCCTCAACAAAATACTAGCAAATGGAATCCAACAACACATTAAAAGAATCATACACCATGATCAAGTGAGATTTATCCCAGGGATGCAAGCATTCTTCAATATACGCAAATCAATCAATGTGATACACCATATTAACAAACTGAAGAATAAACACCATATGATCGGGGCTTCCCTGGTGGCGCAGTGGTTGGGAGTCCGCCTGCCGATGCAGGGGGCGCGGGTTTGTGCCCCGGTCCGGGAGGATCCCACATGCCGCGATGCGCCTGGGCCCGTGAACCATGGCCACTGAGCCTGTGTGTCCGGAGCCTGTGCTCCGCGACGGGAGAGGCCACAATGGTGAGAGGCCCGGGTACTGCCAAAAACAAACAGACAAAAAAAGATAAAAACCATATGATCATCTCAATAGATGCAGAAAAAGCTTTTGACAAAAGTTGATACCCATTTATGATAAAAAACTCTCCAGAAAGTGGGCATAAGAGGGAACCTACCTCAACATAATAAAGGCCATATACGACAAACCCACAGCAAATGTCATCCTCAGTGGTGAAAAACTGAAAGCATTTCCTCTAAGATCAGGAAGAAGACAAGGATGTCCACTCTCGCCACTATTATTCAACATAGTTCTGGAAGTCCAAGCCACGGCAATCAGAGAAGAAAAAGAAATAAAGGGAATACAAATTGGAAAAGAAGTAAAACTGTCACTGTTTGCAGATGACATGATGCTGTACATAGAGAATCCTAAAGATGCCACCAGAAACTACCAGAGCTAATCAATGATTTTGGTAAAGTTGCAGGGTACAAAATTAATGCACAGAAATCTCTTGCATTCCTATACACTAATGATGAAAAATCTGAAAGAGAAATTAAGGAAACACTCCCACTTACCATTGCAACAAAAAGAATAAAATACCTAGGAATAAACCTACCGAGGGAGACGAAAGACCTGTATGCGGAAAACTATAAGACACTGATGGAAGAAATTAAAGATGATACCAACAGATGGAGAGATATACCATGTTCTTGGATTGGAAGAATCAATATTGTGAAAATGACTATACTACCCAACGAAATCTACAGATTCAATTCAATCCCTATCAAATTACCAATGGCATTTTTTACAGAACTGGAACAAAAAATCTTAAAATTTGTATGGAGACACAAAAGACCCTGAATAGCCAAAGCAGTCCTGAGGGAAAAAAACGGAGCTGGAGGAATCAGACTCCCTGACTTTAGTCTATACTACAAAGCTACAGTAATCTAGACAATATGGTACTGGCACAAAAACAGAAATATAGATCAGTGGAACAAGATAGAAAGCCCAGAGATAAACCCACGCATCTCTGGTCAACTAATCTATGACAAAGGAGGCAAGGATATACAATGGAGAAAAGGCAGTCTCTTCAATAAGTGGTGCTGGGAAAGCTAGACAGCTACATGTAAAAAAATGAAATTAGAACACTCCCTAACACCATACACAAAAATAAACTCCAAATGGGTTAGAGACCTAAATATAAGACCGGACACTATAACACTCTTAGAGGAAAACATAGGAAGAACACTCTTTGACATAAATCACAGCAAGGTCTTTTTTGATCCACCTCCTAGAGTAATGGAAATAAGACCAAAAATAAACAAATGGGACCTAATGAAACTTAAAAGCTTTTGCACAGCAAAGGAAACCATAAACAAGACGAAAAGACAGTCCTCAAAATGGGAGAAAATATTTGCAAACGAATCAACAGACAAAGGATTAATCTCCAAAATATATAAACAGCTCATGCAGCTCAATATTAAAAAAACAAACAACCCAATCCAAAAATGGGCAGAAGACCTAAATAGATATTTCTCCAAAGAAGACATACAGATGGCCAAGAGGCACATGATAAGCTGCTCACCATCACTAATTATTAGAGAAATGCAAATCAAAACTACAATGAGGTATCACCTCACACCAGTTAGAATGGGCATCATCAGAAAATCTACAAAAACAAATGCTGGAGAGGGTGTGGAGAAAAGGGAACCCTCTTGCAGTGTTGGTGGGAATGTAAATTGATACAGCCACTATGGAGAACAGTATGGAGGTTGCTTAAAAAACTAAAAATAGAATTACCATATGACCTAGCAATCCTACTACTGGGCATATATCCAGAGAAAACCATAATTCAAAGAGACACATGCACCCCAATGTTCATTGCAGCACTACTTACAATAGCCAGGTCATGGAAGCAACCTAAGTGTCCATCGACAGATGAATGGATAAAGAAGATGTGGCACATATATACAATGGAATATTACTCAGCCATAAGAAGGAATGAAATTGAGTCATTTGTAGAGACGTGGATGGATCTAGAGACTGTCATAGAGAGTGAAGTGAGTCAGAAAGAGAAGAACAGATATCGCATATTAACGCATATATGTGGAGCTAGAAAAATGGTACAGATAATCCGGTTTGCAGGGCAGAAATGGAGACGCAGATGTAGAGAACAAAAATATGGACACCAAGGGGGAAAGTGGCGGAGGGCGGGGGTGGTGGTGTGATGAATTGGGAGATTAGGATTGACATGTATACACTGATGTGTATAAAATGGGTGACTAATCAGAACCTGCTGTATAAATAAATAAATAAATAAAATTCAAAAAAACTTTTTTTCTTCTTTATACAGCATTGCCCATTTTCTCACTCGGTAGAGTCATTCATGTTCTCTCATCCGCCATCATGCAGGAAAAAGAAGTCTTATCACTTCGCAAAAGAGGATTCCAAGGACGAGGGAGAAGAAGCCAGCTCCCAGGCACACAGATGCTGACACTGTCACAGCAGTTAAATGAGTCCACCGAGAGCACTGCTCATAGAAGCAGGGCCAGGCCTCACCTAGCAGATTGTTTACCATGGCCACTGTTGGCAGCGTGGCCAGGAGAAGTCTCTGATTTATGGTCAGGGAGGGTGAAGTATCCCCAACACTCTTCTATCCTCTTCCAAGTCTGCTCTTTCACTCCC
>NW_006769413.1:308250-320631 GCF_000442215.2 Lipotes vexillifer
TTTCCCTACCAAACTTATGTCCCACTGTGCATACCATCACTTTCCAGTTCTCAAGAGGATGGCTTGGGACACAGCAGGAGGACAAGGCCAGTCTAACTGGAGGCAGAACCATGAGCTTCTTTACAATTATGATCCACTCCAGAAAATGCTTTTTGCCCCTTCTCCTCGCATCCGTCGGCACTTGCTGAGTTTCAGCTGGCCTCTCCTGGTTCCTGGCCTGTCACTTAGCAGCAGCCACCTGATGTCTAGCCTCTGGCCCTCCGGTGGCCAGCCTGATATTGGCCTGGGTGCCTGGGGAGGAAATCCCAGCCTGGGGAAGTGAAGAGCCACCTTTGGCTCCTGATCACTTCAGTGTACTTGCTTTCGGGTCTCTGCCCAAGGAAGAGCAATAGATGAAGTTGAGCTGAACACTCAGACTCACTGCCTTCATCGTCTCGAGAGCTCATAACTTATTTACTGAATGCTGACTTTACAGTAGGCCCTGTGCCACACTCTTAACATGCAGTAATTCATCTAATTCTCAAGCCAACTCTGGAGTTAAGCGAGGTTAACTCACTTACCCAAGGTCCTCTATTGGTAAATGGTGCTGGGATTCAGGCTGGATCCGTCTGATTCTAGAGACCATGATCCTAACCCCCTTATAGTACTTTATAACCTGAAGTGACCATTTGAATAATCTAATTTAATACTCTCCTTTTGCAAAGAAGGAAACTGAGACTCAGAGAGGTAAAGCAATTGGCCCAAGGTCACACAGCTTATCGGTGGCAGTGCCAAGCTTGCATGATTTTCCCCTCGATGCCCCAGTAGCAATAGGCAGGTGTGGAAGCCCTCCCTTTATCTTCCAAGAGTCTGGCTCTTGATGAACCACATTCTTTTGTCTGGACAGTTTGAAATCTTTTTCAACCACCCCCTTTCTAGGAACCTGAGTGCTTTCACTGATGAAAAGAACCTGTTTCTCCTCCGGAGAGAAGAGAGCACAGGCTGGGGGAGAGTCTCACAACATTGCCCCTATGAAGCCCTGACGCCAGCCAGATTCTAGACACACAGGATCAAGAGAGCCCAGGACCAGGCGCTCTCCTTCACGTCTCCTACACACCCAGTGGGAAGAGGAAGCAAATTCCCTGCCTCCTTCTCTGGATCCTCCCCCAGCTGCCTGCCTGCCTGCCGCCTACCCACAGGGCTGTGGTCAGGCCAGCCTGGGAATTACCAGATGCTGCTGGATTTCCATCTTCCTGTCCAGCATTGGAAGGCCCCCTCCCAGATCTTTGGGCAACAAGCGAATTTGGAGAAAACTGCAAAATTTGGCTCTCCTTTCTGAAATCCTGTGGAGTACCAAGCATGGAGTAAAAAATAGAGCTGAGCTGCCAGGCCATGGCACAGTCTAATTTAAAGATGAGAGCTCCATTTGGGGAAAAGTCAAGCTGTCCAAAATGAATGAAGCATGCCAACCTCCAAAGACAGACAAAGGGGCAAGCAACGGCCTTTTCTTTCTACTGGGTTTTGTTGTTTGTGTTGCTGTTGTTTCATTATTACTTTCCTCCTGGATGCAGTTTTTTGAAGAAGTTGGTCCCTGCCCAGAGGAGTGTGTAGTATAGACTAGAAGGATGTGGGTAGTGTTTATATGGGGTGGGGGAGGGCAAATCGGGGCCAGTTCAGGGAACAGCAGTGGTTCCATAGAGGAGGGATCTCATGAGACAAGGTGTTTAAAAACATAGCTTCAGGGCGAGCTGGAGGGACCCTCCCAGACCACCTAGCCCAGTGTCCTTATTCTACAAGTAAAGAAACTTGTAGAGACCAGTGAGGAGAGGGACCTGCCTGAGATCACATCACCAGTGAGTGGCAGCTACAGTGTAGGAGCCAGAAAGTCTCCTGCTCAGGGAAAGTCTTTTTATTCAAAGTCTGACAATTGTCAGCCAGGAACCCCAGTGGGAAATTCCTCTCTAGTGTGAACACAGGGGTCAACAGCCCCAACTGTCGACAGGGAGGGAACTGGAGATATTTCAGTGGGCTGATTTGGGCATATTCCCAGGGTCTTAACGGCCCACATCCCACCTCTAGGGGTTCTTCCCTTGGCTTGTCCTGGGCTCTGACCTCTTGCGGTACAGCATCCATCACGCTGTACTGCACTCCTGTCATGTCTGTCTCCCCTGTCAGACTGCAAGCTTCTAAAGGCCATCTTCATGGTGCTGGCACCATGCGACGTGGTGACACTCAGTAAATGTTTGTTGAATGAATGAACAAATAAGTGGATAGATGCGTGTGTGTTAAGATGGATGAATGGATAAGCAAACCAGTACTTTCCCAGTGAACAAAATCTCAGGTCAATTGTAGAAAGTTCCCAGCATCTGGAAACAAAAGGTGGTTGTTTAATTCTGAGCTCACTATTTACCAGCCATAGGACCTTATGCAGGTCTCTCAGCCCATGCCTGGCACTTGGCGATGGCTGCACTCACCATGTGCCAGTGCCTTTATTAAATGCCTCACTCACATTGCCTCATTCGAAACTCACAAATAACTAATAAATTAAGCGCTATTGTCCCTATTCTACAGACAAAAAAACAAAGGTGCAACAAGGTTAAGAAACAGTGAAGTACTCCCTGAAATTAAGGTTCACTATTATGTACTGTCTCAGTGTCTGGTGAAATTAAGAGGGCCCCAGGTGTCCAAACAGCAAGCTTCCCTCTCCACTCTGCTCTTGGGGATAAGGTTCTCTAGTCTATGGGAAGATCTATCAGATGTGCAATTCTGGCTTATCCCCAGATAGCAGGTTCCAGTTCCCTGCCAGCCGGCAGAATTATTCACACAAGCCAGTCACATCGTCCCGTAGGAACCCGGAGAGCCACACCCTGCTGACACTGCAAAGCCTGCCTCCCACAGCCCCCAGTTGTTCACCCTGCTCCCAAGTGGAACCCCCATGTGGCCCGGATGGTGTAGGGTGTCCCCCCCAGGCTGTCAGTAAAGGTGGCTTGAAAATGACTGTTGATCTCATCCGCCTTGTGTTGGGTATTATGTGTTCCTTCTATCCCCATAACCCTAGGATGGTAATCTCTTCCTCACCGATGGGGTGAAGAGGAGGCGATTAAAACAGAAACTTGCCCACAGTCACACAGCTAGTGAGCCACAATGCTGGGACTTGAGCCCTAGCATCTGGTGCCAGAGCCTACAGCCTTTACTTTTGTGCCACGCTGCTCACGGTGAGCATTCGATCATTATGATCCCACTAGTCTGTAAGCATCATAGGGTCAAGGGCAGTGTCTTGTTCAGAACAGCATCCTTAGAGTCTAGCATAGTGCCAGGAGTATTAAGGGACTCGATGAAGTTTTGTTAAGTGGATAAACGAACCTAACATTTCTGAACTTCCACTTCCTCACCTGAAAAATCAGAATAATCATCTCCATTTACCTTGCTAAAGACAGTTTTTATCAAAGAGAATAGAATCATTAGTTTGGGAACCAGACGTCCTGGGTTTAAATCCAGGTTCCACCAACCACATAACCTTGGGTAAGGTCCTCAACACTCTGTGATTCAGTTCTGCCATTATAAAATAGGATCTACTTTGTGGGGCTTCCATAAGGTTGAAATGAATTCACATATATGAACACTGAATAACATTAGTCATTGCTGTTGGTTTATGGATTAGAATGCATATGGAAAAGACTCCAGGGGAACTGTGGAATGGATGGTTTGTCTTTGGTGACCTCCTCCCTCTACTACCAACTCCCTGTGGTGAGCACTGCTGGCCATCTGTCCAGCATCCATTCTGTTCCTTCTTTCTTTCTTCCTTCCTAACAGAACCCCACTTTTGTCGAGGAATTTACCTCTCCCCTGCATGACCCAAGGGAAGATGGCCCCATTCCCAGCCAGGAACAGATTGTGACTAGTATTGTCCATTGTGGTAATTTTATTTCCTTTGCCAGTGATTGGTAGGAGAGGGCATCTGACCCAGTTCTGCCAAGTGAAAAATGAGGAGAGGTGCTCAGGGGGTTCCTGTTTTTACTCTGGATGTTTCCATGGCTGGATGAGACAAGTGGAGCTTCAGCTGCCACCTTGTACCAGCCTGAGAACAACGAGGGAAGAGGCAGGGGAGCAGCTGAGTCCTCAAGACCTCTGTCTGATGTTCCTCCACCTCTAGGCTTAGTATTTTGTGATGGATAGTTCATTCTGTCATTATTTAAGTCCATTTGGGTCCGGTTTCCTGGTGCTTGCAGGCGAGGTGTCACCATTGATGTAATTCTTCTTAGACTTGGCACCCTCCTGCTCTTCCTATTTCAATCAGTTGTTCTCAATTTTCTTCTCAATCTCGCATCACTTTTTAGTGCAGCTATTTTTTAATTTCCCTTTTTCTCTCTCTCCTCTCTCTCTCTCTCTCTCTGTTTCTCCCACTCTCTTTTTCTACACCTTAAACTTTGGGAGAGAAGGGAAGGTGTCTGCTCTACTTGCCATTATATCTCCAGGGCCTAGATCAGTGTCCTGGACAGAGCAAACACTCAATAGATATTTGCTGAATAAATGAATGAACTAATCTCTTGGTCTTCTCGTTGTTATTAGATAAGACTGGATAAAATCACCATTCCAGGGGAACTTGCTTTTGAATAGGAAATTCTAGGAGGTTCTCCAGAAAATTCTTGTTAAGTTTTATGAGATGTTATTAAAGGTCATCTTGAGGAAACGACATTGTCATATTTTGGATTACACTCCCAATTTTGGCAGGTTGAGTAATGTAGAAAAATTTTCCCTCTGAGGAGAATTCAAAAAACGACAAAATATTTTCCAAAAATCAGCTTGAAAATATGGGAAAGCTATCAAAGTAGTAAAAAATGACCGGACTGAGGTGTGAAAGGGGAAGGAGTTCCAGAAAAGAGAGCTTGGCATTTGGGGCATTTGCAAATGATGCAGCTGAGAAACTGGGAAACATTTTTGACAATGTTTGTGGGTGGGGGAAAAAGTTGTAGTTCAAGGTCTGCAGAAGTGGGGATCATGGTGAACCTCTAACACGTTTAAACCCTAAAGGGCTGTATCCTAAGAGTAAGGGGGAATTATCAGTAAACCAGCCTTCCCATAGACTACAACCCAGCTCCTAGACATCGGGGTACCCAAGAAAGTCTCGATCCCAAAACATTGCTTACAGTATTAACAGTGTTCATGTGACTGAATGGCCTTGGGAGCCTAGCAGAAGCAAATAATGCTTTTTGGAAGATAAAATTTAAGTTCTCAATCTATTTTTACAAACAGTTTTCAAGTACGATGACCTATGTACACTCAAAGATAACCAATCCCATGAGCAGACAAGACATTATATGTGAGGATCAGGAGAAACAATGCACAGTAGAAACAGACTATAATGACTCTGGTTGAGCAAACCCAGACTTTAAAATAATGATTCTTCTGGTGTTTGAGGAGATAAAAGACAAGATTTAAAATTTTAACAGAGAACTCTAAAGAACCAAATAGAAATTCTCAAAGTAAATAACTGAAAGTAAGAACTTAAAGGATCGGTTTTGAGTCAACTAGGGAAAGCCTTATAAACTGGAATATAAGGCAGATCCAGAATGCAAAAGGAGAAAAAATAATTGAAAAATGCAAAGAAAAGATAAGAGATATGAAGAAAACTATCTTAGTCCCTCAGGCTGCTATAACAAAAATACCATAGACCGAGTAGCTTAAACAACATTTATTTCTCACAGTTCTGGAAGCTGGGAAGTCTGAGATCAAGGCACCAGGAGATATGGTGTCTGGTGAGGACCTGCTTCCTGTTTCATAGATGGTACCTTCTTACTCTGTCCTCACATGGCAGAAGGAGCAAGAAAACTCTCTGAAGTCTCTTTTATAAAGGCACTAATCCCATTCATGAGGGCTCCACAGTTGACCTAATCACCTCCCAAAGGCCCCACCTCCTAATACCATCACATTGTGGGTTAGGATCTCAACAAATGAATTTTGAGAGGACACAACATTCAGTCTATAAGAGATACAGTGATAAATTCTAATACATGTTTATTGGAGTCCCCATGGTAAAGGAGAGAGAAAATGGGATGGACACAATGATTGAAGAAATAATGGCTTATGTTTCCTCACACTGATGAATGGCTTAAATTCATAGGTAAAAGAAGCCAAATTAATCTCAGGAGGATAAATAAAAATAAATCTACACTGTAGCAAAACTTCATAAAGCCAAAATGAAAAGGAAACATCTTAAAGGCAGCTATAGGAAAATTAGACATTTTAGCCTTCAAAGAAGAAATGATTAAACTGAAACTGACTTCTCATCAGAAACAGCAAGAATCAGAAGACAATGGCATCATAATTTCAATGTGATGGAAGAAAAAAAATAATGCCCAGAGAAAACATCCTTTAGGAATAAAAATGAAATAGTGTTACTTTCATACAAACAAGAACGGACAGAATTTGAACGGACAGAAAATCCACTCCTAAAGGAAATACTAAATGGTATTCTTCTGGCAGAAGGAAAATGATTCCATGTGGAAAGACAAAGATGTAGAAAAAGCAACAAAGATGGTAAATATGTGGATAAATCTAAATAATGACTGGCTGTAAGAAAATAAAGTCTCATGGTGTTTAAAATATAAAAAGAATTAAAATAAAATCAACTGTATATAAATCAGGAGTAGAGCAGCTGCAGTGCAAATGTTCTGAGGCCCTTGCGTTGTCTGAGAGGGGATAAAAGCACTTCTTAATGTTAGACTTTCATAAATCAAAGATGCATGCTTCAACCTCTAGGGAATTATTAACAAATAGCAAATGACATTACTTCCCACCTAACAGAGGGGGAAATAGAATAATTACAAATAACCTATCCAAAAGAAATCAAGAAATAAGAAAAAGGAACGTAAGTCAGACAGGACAAATAGAAGGAAAATACTAAGATAGCAGATTTAAACTCAAGTATAGTGACAATTAAATGTAAATGGACCAAGTGCTCTAATTTAAAAAAAGTTTAACGGATTAAACTTAAAAACAACTTAATGCTGCTGACATGAGATAGGTCTAAAACATCAAGATACAGAAAGGTTGAAAGTGAAAGAATGGAAAATGATATTCCATGCAAACACTAACCAAAAGAAAACCTGTGTAGCTATGTTAATATCAGACAAAGTAGATATTAAGCGAAAAAGCAGTCCTAAAGATAAAGACACATGAAAGGTTCAAGTCATTAAGAAAATATGACAGTTCTAAACTTGTATGTACCTGATGATTTAGCCTCAAAATCTATAAATCAAAAACTGACAATTACAAGGAGGGGTACATGATTGTACAATCATTGTGGGAGATTTTTTTTTTTTTTATTTTTATAAAAACAAATAGCACTTACTATTTACCAGGGACTTTTCCAAACACTTTACATGTGTTAGCTCATTTAATCCTCACAGTAGCTACACGAGGTAGGTGAGAATTCCGAAACATCAAGAGCTTAAGTAACTCACCCAAAGTCACTGAATTACTAAATGTCAGGGCTGAGATTTGAAACCAAGCATTCCAGCTCTGGAGTCTTACTGAAACATAGTGAGAGGCATTAACACTGCTCTTTCAGTAACTGACAAAACATGCAGGCAAAATTCAACAAGAGTAGAAGATTTGAGTAGAGTCACATGATTCTCCATTACTGTAGCTCTTCTCAGCCCAAGTTTTATGGCACAATTATGAAGCTGGTGCTGTCTGGTAGTGGCTTGTTGGGAGGTTGAAATGAGTTCGCACATGTTTATAACCTGGAAAACGCTGTACAAATATTAGTTCTATTGTTTGACTCTTGGTCTTCTATGTCTATTTTTTTATTTTTGGGCAATTTTATGGGTTTTTCATATCTACTTTTTATTGTAATCTCTTCAGATCCCTATTATAAAAGGGTAGAGTATAAACAAATTATTGTTATATCACTGTTTATACAGTTGGGTATAAAAATGTTTGACTATATAGAATCTGAATTAAACTTAATAAAAGGTCATTTGCTGATGGTTCTTTGGCATTTGGGGCATTTTTTTTTCAGCCCGCACATATGTGATTCAGGCTCTGGTATATCACTTCAGGCTTGCTGAAGGATGGTATGACAATAGAGCTAGTGTGGGACCTCATGCAAGTCACTGACCTTTGGGCCTCCGTGTCCTTGTTCATCCAATAATCATGCCACTCTAAATGGCCCCCTGCCCTCACAGGGCATCAGGAAGGGTTAGAGGGGACATAATTGGGAAAGCTCTTTGAATTATACACAGGGCTAAACAAATGTCAGGCATTGTGAAGAATCTCAAATGGTGTGGATAGCTCAACTAGTCTGTTTTAATGCCATTTCATATGTTGTTAATAATAAAAGCTAACATTTATTGAGAGCTTGCCATGTGGCAGGCACTGCACCAAGCTGTTTATAGGCTGCATTCCATCCACTCCTCACAGCAACCCAAGAGGCAGAGTGGTCCAGGGCGCTGCAGCCAGACTGCCTGAGGCCATCTCCAGGCTCCACCATTTATCAGCTGAGTGTCCTTGAGCAAGTTTATGACCCTCCTTTGTGCCTCAGTTTCCTCATCTGTAAAATGAGGAATAATGAGAGCAACAACTTCATAGAGCTGTTGTGATGATTCAGTGAGCTAATAAATGTCAAGTGCTTAGAAGTGTGTCTGGCACTTGGTAAGTGGTCTCCAGGAGCTTGTTTTATCATTTGCATTTTTAAAAATTAATTTATTTTTAAAATTTATTTTTAAACATCTTTATTGGAGTATAATTGCTTTACAATGGTGTGTTAGTTTCTGCTTTATAACAAAGTGAATCAGTGATACATATACATATATCCCCATATCTCTTCCCTCTTGCATCTCCCTCCCACCATCCCTATCCCACCCCTCTATGTGGTCACAAAGTACTGAGCTGATCTCCCTGTGCTACGTGGCTGCTTCCCACTAGCTAGCTATTTTACATTTGGTAGTGTATATATGTCCATGCCACTCCCTCACTTCGTCCCAGCTTACCCTTCCCCCTCCCGGTGTCCTCAAGTCCATTCTCTACGTCTGCATCTTTATTCCTGTCCTGCCCCTAGGTTCTTCAGAACCATATATATATATTTTTTAGATTCCATATATATGTGTTAGCATACGGTATTTGCTTTTCTCTTTCTGACTTACTTCACTCTGTATGACAGACTCTAGGTCCATCCAGCTCACTACAAATAACTCAGTTTTGTTTCTTTTTATGGCTGAGTAATATTCCATTGTATATATGTGCCACATCTTCTTTATCCATTTCATTTGCATTTTATAGGCAGTGAAATGGTTGTAAGAAGCAAGTAACCCAGCTGATGAAGGGCCATATAGGGATTCTAACCCAGGTTTCTCTGAGCCCAGAACCCACGTGTCTAACCACTACATTTCCTACCCCCACAGTCCCCTGAGCAACTGCAGGGGTCACCAGCCATTTGCAAAGCCTGTTTTGAAGCTCTGCAAAGACCAAGGATGATGCTTTCTCCATTTTCCTTGCAATAATTCTCTGCATAATGCTTAATTGTTGGCCTTCACTGAGGGGGAAGTTCTTAAGAGGCCTTAAGCCCAGCACTTGCATCCATATTTTTCTCACAAATGCTCAGCGGTGAAAAAAAAAAATGCTCATGGAAGCATTTGTTACCCAAACATCAACTAAAACATCCACACTCGCCATACCTATCTCCCCATCCCCAAACACCACCACTTGGCCTGCGCCTGTAGCTGCAGATTGCTTGGGAAATGTTTATTTCTGGTACATGCCTGAGGATGAGCAGCAGCTGGAGCAGTCTGGGGAAAACTTCCCCTGGCAAAGCAGGAGGTCGATCCTCTTTGTAGAAATAAGCATAGACAAGCGGAGTCTCCAGGCAAGCACCCATTGGTGGATGCCCCCGCCTGGCTGGCATTGGATCATAGGGACAAGGGCAACCGCTCAAGCCTGTGGCAGAAGAGGAGGGAGAGGGAGGTAGCATCCTTTTAACATTCTAGTCACTGGGTTGAGCAAGACTGGCTGGAGATAGAGATTAGATAGTGGGTTTTGTCAGTGGTCACGTTGTCACGAATGTTTTTTATGGTTTGTCTTGGGCTGTGCTCCCCTGTCTCTTCTCTTTAACTTTCAAGAGCAGTTATGCAACTTGTTAGGTTCAAGGCTGAGGACGTCAGCCCAGAGGGCTGGAACTGGCTCTCCGCTAAATGGGGAAACAGGATGCACTCATTTTTATCACCCTCTCAGCTGGCTTTCTGAGGGTCTGCCTTCTCCTCCTGGGCCCTCCAGCAGTATGAAAGCTAGTGCTCCTTACCTACATTCCCTACAAAATCATACTCCTTTCTCTTTCCTATGGAAGCTCCTATCCTGTTCAGAGACCTTGGGGAGGAAAATGATATGGTAAGTTCATACTATGGGTGAATGGCTGATATTAGCTAATAGGTTTATTTACTTCCCAAGGGGAACTTTCTTTTTCAATGAGTATACCTGGAGCCAGAAATTCAAATGGCAGCATTTTCGGCATTCACACGCATTCCAGATGCTTGGACAGATGTGAGACAGTCTAGAGGCAGTATAATTAGAGTGGTTTGGAGGCACTATCTGTGTTCCACCCATGTCCCCGGGTTCAAATCCTAATGCTGCCACTTTCTAGCTATGAAACTTGGGGCAAGTTGCTTCACCTGTCTAAACCATCTGCTTTATGTTGGGATCTGCGGAAGTAGACCCTGACGCAAGGATTTAAGTGCAAATGTTCGGGGGGTGGAGAAGGTAGGTGATCCCAGGAAGCACTGTCAAGGGAATGAGGAAGTAAGACAGGGATGGGAAGGATGTCTATACCGGGTGCAGTAGTGCGCAAGTGGCTACTGTGGGTAACAGGGGCTCAATTCCACTGGGCTCCCCTGGGAGGCTGTAGAACATCTCAAGAGTTGCCCCTCGGGAGGTATGTCTTATTCCATTTGGGTTGCTCTAACAAAAATGCCACAGACGGGGTGGCTTTTTTCTTTTTCCCAAAAATTTTAAAGTTCATTTTATCAAAGTATAGTTGATTTACAATGTTGTGTTAATCTCCGCTGTACAGCAAAGTGATTCAGTTACACATATATACACATTCTTTTTCATCTTCTTTTCCATCATGGTTTATCACAGGATATTGCATATAGTTCCCTGGACTGGGTGGCTTTTAAACAACAGAAATGTATTTCTCACGGTTCTGGAGGCTGGGAAGTCCAAGAACAAGGTGCTGGCAGATTCAGGGTCTGGTGAGGGCCTGCTTTCTGGTCCATAGATGGCGGCTCCTCGCTGTAACCTTACATGGTGAGAAAAGGTAAGGGAGCTCTCTGGGCTCACTTCCATAAGGACACCAATCCCATTCATGAGGGCTCTGCCCTCATGACCTAATCACTTCCAAAAGGCTCCATCTCCTAATACTATCAGCTTGGGGGTTAGGATTCAACATATGAATTTGGTGGGGGGGGGACGACACAAATTTCAGCCCACAGCAGCGGGTGTGGGAGCTCTGGTATTCATCCACCAGCTCCTATCAGTCATTGGTTGAGGACTGCTCCCACTAATTCTGAAGCACACCCAGCCTGCTGTAAGAGCTTCAGGGGCTAGAGGACACCTTTGGGCTTGCAGGTGGAAGCAGTCACAGGAACGGTACGTGCTAAGCCCACACATGAGCGTATTGACAGTGACTGTAACAGCATCCATTCAGTGGTAATAGAGAGACCCCCGAATGCTGAGGGATTGGCTGAGATCATGTCAGCACTCAGCACAGTGCCTAGTCCATGGTTAGTGATGGCCAGTGATGGCTTTTGGTCCTGTTATTCGCATGCTGGGCATGCTGAGCATGCTGAGTACTAGCCACCAGATGGGAGAAACTGGTTTCTTTGGGAGAGAGGTAGGAAAAAAAGTAAGGAAATCAGGAGTGAGGCTTTGAAGGGCAGGCAGGGCATGGATTTGACACAGTGGGCAACAGGGCCAGGGGTTGTGGGGCTCCTTGGTGAGCAGAAGGCCTGCCAAGGCCAAGGTGGGAAAAAGTCAGCATCTTTATGGAAGCTCAAGGAATACACATAGAAGCACATAACATCTTGGGGGGCCGTGAGGAGGTGTCTTAAAGATGATCTGTGAGGCAGTGGCACCTCCTTCACAGAACCTTCCTGAACTGGTCAAAGGGCCACAGGCGTCTGTCCTCCTGACTAGTTTGGATACAGACTTCCCTTCCCCTTCCCCATCTTACTCAAAAACCTCTGAAGGCTTCTCATGACCTATCAAATGAAGACCAATTAAAAATCCCCCACATAGGCTTCCCTGGTGGCGCTATGGTTGAGAGTCCGCCTGCCGATGAAGGGGACACGGGTTCGTGCCCTGGTCCGGGAGGATCCCACGTGCCGCGGAGCGGCTGGGCCCGTGAGCCAT
>NW_006769413.1:328074-343793 GCF_000442215.2 Lipotes vexillifer
CCGCGGCTGTCAGGGAGCCGGGCGCCGCGCGCAGTGCAGGCTCGGGGCGCCGCGCAAAGGAGGCTGTCGCTCTGGCTCGCCGCCCCCCGCCGCCGCTCCGCACCGCGCCCCGCCGCCGCGCCGCGGACCATGGACCTGACCCGGGGCCTCCTGGTGGCCTGGGTCCTCAGCCTGTGGCCAGGTACGTGCCCCCTTATAACCCCCACCCCCCGCCTCCGGGAGCCGCTCCCTGACCCGCCGAGGCCTGGGATACAGCTGCCAGGAGCCGGTCGCGGTGCGCTCCCAGGGTGCGACCTCGGCGGCTCTCGGGGACGTGGGTCCCCCGGGAACTGGCTGCAGTCGAGCGACTCCGCCAAGTTCCGCGCTAGAGGGAGGCGCGCGGAGGCGGCCAGAGGCCGGGACTTTGGTGGAGTTGAAGAGACGCGAGTTGAAAAGCGCCGAGGGCTGGTGGCCCCGCCGGGCGCCCTGCTTACCTCCAAGCGCCCCGCCGAGTTTTCCGCGCCGCCGCGGGGGTCACTCGCGGTCCCGGGAGCGCCGAGGGCGCACGTCCTGAGCGAGGGAAGGGGTCAGGGCGCCCGGAGAAAGCATCCCTAAGAGTGGAGAGCCTGCTGCCGCGGTCGCAGGGAAGGGGTGTGCTGGGGGAGAGCCGGGAGCCAAGAGCCGCCCAGGGTCCCTCGGGCCGGAACGGAGCGCAGCCTTGAGGCGGTCGGCGCCCAGGCTCTGGCGAGCCGTCGCGGGCCTAGCGGAAGGCTGCGGAGAGCAGCTCGGTAGTCCAGGGCTCCCGAAAACATTACCTGACCCTCGAGATAGGGACGGGGCATCGCCCCCCAGCCCGCGCTCAGAACTGTGCGCTCATTCAATAAAGCGGGGGATTCCGCCATCGCTGAGGCGTGTGCCGCCGCCTAATGCACTCCAGGTGTCGCGGCGCGGTGGGGACCCCGGGCCGGCGGGGCGCGCGGCCCGGAGCTAGAGGCCAGCCCTGGGCTATCCTCACTGGGGCGCCCGGCCCGGGAGTCCCCACACCCCGAGTTACGGCGCGACCCGCCACTTGGTGGCGGCGGCCAGAGGCGCTGTTCTACGGATAGCGAAAGCTTGCGGGACCCCTCCTTGGCGCGACCGAGTGCTCTGGCGGGGACCAGCACCTCGGAAACTGGCCGAAGGGCCTAGCCTCCCCTTCTGCGTGGGCTCCAGGTCTGGGCTGGGGCCAGTAGTAGGAGTCAGATGCGGTGGCAGGGGGAGAGGCGCCCTCAAAGAGCACAGGTGGAGATCCCCCAGCCCAAGCAAGCTCACCCAGTCCCAGGGTACTACGGAAAACAAGTGCACCCAGCGTTGGTCTCTAGTGGAGCTTCTGGGAGGGCCTGTAGTTGAAAGGGGCTGTGCTGGTGGGGTTCAGTTCAGATCGTAGAGTCACAACTGAAAACAAACATTGATGCTTTAAGTTGGGGAGGAGAGAGTGTTGGGGACAGTGGGGGAAGAGCTGCGACCAGGCCAGCATATATCTAGAAACCGGCTGCCAGAGGAGGTGGTGAAGCCCTCTCTAGGTCATTTAGGCAAGAGGGGGAACTCTAGGAACTGCCTTCGAATCACTAGGAGACCCAGCCATAGAAAAAGGGAATGCACTCCTGTGTGACCCCAGATATGTGGCCCCACCAGAACTTGAGTTGAAGTGGCTGCTTTAGGGGCTAGAGACAGTCCAGACCTCAAGGGGTAAAAGCTTTGAAATCAGACCTGGCTTCCCGTTCTGGCTCTGCTGCCCACCAGCCGTACCGCCTTAGGCGTGTTATGCAATCTCTACAACAGGTATCCTCCTCTGTGAACGGAAATAGATATTCTGAGACCATAAAGTTGTCGGCATGATTAAGTCAGGCTGGCCCTGTAAGAAAAGTTCTTAACACAGGGCTTGGTGCACAGTAGGGCTGAATCGGTGGTTGATAATGATAAAGCAGGGATGGAGGGGGGTAAGGGAGTGCAGTGAAGGACAGGGACAGGATTTGTGACTCAGAACTCCCTTCATATGGAGAAAACCACTCCTGAGTTATGTCTGGCCAGTCTGAGTTCTTGAAATATGGGATTCATTAAACATATCAATCAGTGTTGGAACAACATCTGCCAGCAAGGAACTGGGGGTGGGGCCCAAGCATGTATGCAGTCAGGGCCCTGCCTGTAGCTGAGAACAAGGTGAGACCAGGGAAAGCTAAATAGAAGCACTGGGGAGTGAATGGCACAGAGACGCTGAGGGCTGCAATTCGAACAGGAGAAGTTCAGTTCCGCTTGAATAAGGCTTCCTGCAGGAGGAGATAGCATTTGGACTGGGCCTTAAAGGAGTGTGTACAGTGTGGATAGACCTTAAAGTGGGACTGTTTGTACATTAGAGTGTTATTTCCTGGAACTACAGTAGTTAAAGAACAAAAAGATGAATATTTGAAAACCACAAGGATGACTCTGGTCAGTAGTGACTCTGAAGATGAGAAGGGTCACAGAGGTCATTGGGTCCATTCCCCCAGCTCCAGAGCAGGACTGATGTTGATGTCTCATCTGTGCATCACATGGATTCAATGTGAGGATTATCAGGAAGCTTGCCTGCTGGTGATGGCACAGTTTGGATGGGCAGGGACTTGTCACAGGCCAAGTTGGTGGGGGAGTCCTCATTAAGGCCATTATGAGTTCAGAGCCTTGATCTTTCCAGAGCTTCTGCTGCAGGCTGTGAAGGGTGATGAGATGGGCAGAGCTATCAAGAAAGCCAGAAAAAAAGTAGACAGGTCCAAAGACTTTTATAGCTGACGTTCAGAGAGAACAGACCCATTGATCAGAACTTGCCTATTGTAATGCATCTGACGATTAGGAAAAAGAATGTATATATGTATAACTGAGTCACTTTGCTGTACAGCAGAAATTAAACACAGCATTGTAAATCAACTATACCTCAATAAAATTTTTAAAAATAAAATAAAATAAAAGTGAAATCCTCCCAGTTTGGAAGCAGAAAGAAAACCTCAGTCTTTACTGAGCACTTGTTACCTGACAGGTAACATAAATTATGACAGGTTACCTGACATAAAGACACATAGGGAGATCAGACAGAGCGTGGGGGTGAAGGCCCTGGGGTTTCACTGCCTGGGATGGGTCTGGCCTCTGCTAATTGGGACTCTGTTTCCTTGGCAAGTTACTAACCAGCTCTGTGCCTCAGTTTTCTCATCTGCAAAATGGGGGTGATAACAATAGAACTTAAAGAGTATCCAAAGATTTATGATGTATATAAAGTACTTGGAAAGTTGCAGGCACATATGGAGCACTTAGGAGTTTGTCTTTCTTCTCCATCATCATCATCATCATTGCTCATTACTGGCCATTGAGTAAGGGATCTAAGTAAGGATGCAGAGGTGTAACCTTCATACGTCATACTCATAAATAAACCTAAACGTTCCTAATCCCTTCTCCCAAAGGCCTGGCGCAAAATCTTGGTCATAATGGGAACTCAGGGTTTTTGGTTTTTGTTTTTGTTTTTGCCATTGAGGCTGTCTTGAAGTCAGTATGATCCTGGCATGAGTGTTTTGTGTCGTTGGAGAGGAGAAGAACCACACCACTCCCTTATGTGTCCTTGTGGGTGGGGGTCTTATTCAGCAGAAAAACCTTGTATGGAAAAGGCACAGTACTGGGCACCACAGGTGTGCAAAGGCTGAAAAGATCCAAGTCCTGCTCTCCAGCTTGGGAAGAGCAGGGAAGGAGATAAAGTTTTGTCACTTTGCCTCCCCAGTGCCCACCCTGCTGGGAGCTTGTCAGCCAAGCCTCTCAGCCACCATCAGCCGTGGAGCTTCTGGACCCTTCCACAGGCAGACCCTGGGGGCCCTAACGAGATGAAAGTGGAATATGACCCTCTTTCTTCTTATTCACCATGCCCCTATCTCTACCCTGCAGTGGATCCCCCAGAGATGGGATGTCTATCCCCTCAGCTAGACATCCTCATTGTTCCCAGCCCACCCACAGGGCTGTGGGTCCTTGAGAAACTCAGACAGCAGCTCACCTTCATTTTGCCCTCTGTGAACCTCTTTGTCTCCCCTCCTGCAGTGACAGCTTCCTCCAGCAGCAGGGACTTCCCTTCCATCCTCTCCCCTCATTGCTTAGGACAGAACTATGGTCTTAGCTGGCCTAGCTTGGCTCTTGCTGTATAGAAGGGAGTTTTTGGAGAATTAAAAAGCCCTCTTTTCTCTCCTTAATGCCTGACTTTGGAGATTCTTGTCTCACTATAGGCTTCCAGACCTTACTTACATTGTTTTATTGCAGTTGCAAAGAGAAAGGATCCATCACAATCCTCCCCAGCTAGTGACAGCCTCTGGCTGGCTCAGGGAGGGTCAGCTACAAAACAAGCTTTAAACGTGCACTAACACATTCCAAAAACGGTGTCTCGTCTGGCCCTCATAGCTTAATGCCCCTATCCCAACACCACCGAGCCGTGGGCTACCCTCAGGAATTCATAGCCATTTGAAACTATTTTCCCAAAACAGTTATGAGCTCCAAAGTCACCCACATGCCCTCAGTGTGGAGTGCTTGCTCTAGGGAGCTGTGGTCCAGGAAGGAGGGTCCCCATCCCCCAACATGTAAATCCTGAGTGTACCAATTCTTAGTTGAAAGCCCAGAAGGTTACTAGCCGTGGACGAAGGGGAGGAGACTGGAGTCGGTCATCTCGTAAGCCGAAAATAAATAAGCTCCCACAAAATTCCATGAAGGGTTTTCATACTTTGTACTTACGACCTTCACGAGATGAATAAAATTCCTCCTGGAGGAAGACGTCAGTGTGGTCAAACATGCCCCCATCTCCACCCCCACCGCCTCTATCCCAAACTTCCTCGACCTTCGAGTTTACTGAGCTGGAGTAATGATCATTATGTGTGTGGCCTGGGAGCCCAACTGGATTCAAATCCTTTCTGCTTGGGTGACCCTGGATAAGTCCCTCTGGGCCTCATTTCCTCATCTGTAAAATGGGTAGAATAACGACTTCACAGGCTGATGTGTGCTTTAGATGATCTCTACGTGGTTCATTCATATCAAGTGTTTGGAACAGCATCTGGCACCCAGTAAGCCCTCAGCAAACAATAGCAGTTCATTGATCACCCTTCCCATCATTCACTTGATTGATACCAGGCACTGCGTCAATCATTTTCTCACATCTCAGCTAGGCCTCGCTATGGAAGTCACTACAGCAATCACCAGGTTACACGTGAGAAGTTAAATGGTTCATCCAGGGTCATGCTGACTGAGTAAGAGGCGATGTTTGGTGTTTGCCCTTAATCCACGCATATTGTCTCTTCAGGAGGGCACAGAAAGATGAATAAGATGCCCTTGCTGGAAGACACTGTCTTCAGGGAAAATGAGATCTGTACGCAAATGGCCATCCTCACATGGGCACTGGTCCAGGAGAAGCAGCTCTCTCCTTCAGACTCAGCTAGACAGCGATTTCCCACTCAAGATGCTGGCTTGGTGAGAAGTGGTCCTCACGCCCTGCCTTTTAATACGGGAGCCTCTCTCCCTCACTTGCCTCCCTGCTCAGGGCCGAGTGGAGCTCTACCATCTGCCCCCAAGTCCCAATATTCTGGGCCACTCTGACTGCCTCTCCAACCCTCCTCAGGGTCTAGGCTGGGCATTGCTCTCCCTTCCCTGCCTCTGCTTCCCCTAATGAAAACCTGCTCTGAGCTCCAGGCCTAACGAGTTAATTCATGCTGCACAGCACTAATGAGTGATGACAGCTTCATGTGTCCTTCAAAGTGATTTGCATTTTAACTGGGCTGTGCCTTGAGCCAAAGGATCAAGGGGCTAATGATGGAATTTCAGGTACCAGGACCTGAAATAGGTGAGACCAAAAAGTTGAGGCAAGGGACCTGCCTGGCCTGGTCCAGCCCCTTACCCCACTACTCCATCGCCGATCAGATGGGTTCTACCTGGGCCCTTGTGGATGATGGGCGGCCTCATCCTGTAACATAGAAGAAGCCAGTCTGTGGCTTGGGTGATGCTGCCCTAAAGCGGGCAGAGGTTTTTCCACGTGGCATGTGGGGTGAGTTAGGCAAGTTGCTATAGCAGTGTGCTCCAGGATTCCAAACAGGATTACACAGAGAAGGGGCTCCTGCCTCCGTAGCTGGGGCTGACAGCTTTCTTCCCCCAGCGGCATCACCCAGCTGGGCCAGGCTACAGGAATCCTGACCCTGCAGATTTCCAGGACCTGTTTCTTTGCAGACTGGGCCTCAGGAAGGCCATGGAAAAATCATGAAACGAGTAAGTGGATGCAGCTCCCAACAGTCTGTAAAGAGCACTCCCGGGTATTTGTTCTGTCAGTCAGAATAGGCCAGGTGAGGTCAGAGGTCCTGTCGAGGCTGGTATGTCCATTAGTTGGAGGGGGAAACTGAGGCTTTTCAAAGTTAAATGATTTCCTGTGATTTCCCCAAGATCACATAGGAATTCAGGGACAGATCTTCTGGCCAAAGATGAGATTAGAAACCTAGTTTGTTACACTCGTCAGAGGAACTTAAGGAGCAAGCAGTGCTTCGGCCAAAGGAATGAAGTTCTAATGGTAGATTTTCTACATCTGTGGCAGGCAGGTAGGACAAGATCACTGAAATCATTCTCTGTAGACCACTGGGGGTGTCTGCAGTCTCCACCGTCTGTCCTTTCTGTCTCGCCCATCCCCAGGCCCTCAGACTACTGCTTTCTCCTACTGCCAGGATGAAGACCACAAAGTGATGTCCATCTCCTCTCCTTCTACTGGAATTGCTCTTTTCCTGGAGCTCATAGCCTCTCATATTTGGTGACTGGTGGCAACCATAAAGTCCCATAAATAGTATGTAGACAGAGCTCTTCTCTGAGTTTATTCCCACCACTTACCACATATGCAGGATCAGCTACATAATCTGTGGGGCCCAGTGTGAAATGAAAATACAGGGCTCCTTGTTTAAAGACTATTAAGAATTTCAAGGTGGCCACGGCGAGCATTAAACCAAGTGGGGGCCCTTCTGAGTGTGGGGCTGAGCAACTGCTCACAGAGTTCTCCCTGCAGGCTTGTGAGTTGGCAAGGAAGGCACCAGGATCCCTCTTGACACATGAAGAAACTGTGTGGCTCGTCCATTTGGCCACTATGTACTGAGCACCCACTAAACCCCAGGCATCTCCAGGTTCTGGAAATTCCAAATCAGATAAGGCTCAGCCTCTGTGAGGGCAGGAAGGCACAGATCACACATGGGCTGCAGGGCCCATGCAAATTGCTGGTGTCCGTAGGTGCAGGGGTGCCCATAGAGCAGTTCTGAAGACACACAGCCAGGGCTGTGGAATGATTTTTAAGCCATGGAATTCAGAAGATGCTTCTGTCTCCAGTTACTGCTTCAAGATCCCTTTGAGAACCTTTGGGGGGGACCTTCAAGCATTTGATGCTGGGCTCTGGAGTAGCCCTCTTGGCGAAAGCAAGAAGCCAAAACTTGAAATGCTGGCCTTTCCGCAGCCACGGGTATTGGTGCTTCCGTGGTCCTGCTGGGCTAATCCTTCTAAATAGGAGGTTACTTCTCGGGTTTTTTACCTGCCCACTTCAGCCTCCCCTCTTGGTCTTCAGACAATCAGCAAGTCCCGTGGTCCTCATTCATGGGTGAACAAGAGAATGACGGTGTAAAACAAAACTTTTCACTGACCCCACCAGAGCACACCATCACTCTCCATGATGGAGCCTGGCCTTGGCTTTTTTTTTTTTTTTTTTTTTTCACGGCATCTGGGATCTTCCCGGACCGGGGCATGAACCCGCGTCCCCTGCATCGGCAGGGGGGGCCCCCAACACCCCGCCACCCGGGAAAGCCCGGCCTTGGCATTTTTTAAAGCTCCCCAGTAATTCTAATGGGCAGCCAAGGCTGAGACTCACCAGTGTCATCTAAACCCAATCCCCAATCAAGCAGAAGAGAAAACACTGTCCAGGGAAGGGAAATGACTTTCTCAGGGTCACAAACAGTCAGTGGTGAAACCAAGATGTAACCAATTGTCCTGCTTCCCAGTTTTCCAGCCCACCTCTCCGGCCTGCAGTTTCACAGGATTCATAGCCAGGCTGGGCTGGAGACACAACGTGGAATCAGAGTTGGAGAGGCTGAGGCACAAGGGGGAATTTGAGATGGGAGTTGGTATTTGGAGGGTTATTCATTTTGTGACCTTGTCTGTGTCCCCCACAAGGCCATAAGCTATTGATCACCATGTGGCCCCAAGTGGGACAGAGGAAAGCCAAAGAGGGGCTATGGGGACACCAATTTGGCTGAGGATCCTGGTCAGAACTGCTCACAGACAGATGGACTGGCACGGTAGGAGGTGTCCAGCAGGGGTTAAACAGAGCCGATTAGGGTCATTCCAACCCTGCGATTCTGGGCCCCACTGAAGCTGTTGTGAGTGTTCAGGTGAAGGAAGCACCTAACTCAGGATGGGGACTGTCAAAGAGAAGCCCAGGTGGGGTGGGGAAGGGATGCTCCACCAGGAAAAAGAGGAGAGGCTTGCCTAGGGGAGGCAGAGCAGGAAGCCCCTGGGACCAGCCTGAGGCCCAAACTCCCTCCTGCCCCCATCCACCCAGACCTTCCTCAATAGCAGACAAAGTGAGGCTAAAACACAAACTGAGTGTGTAGTCACTTCCCCTGCTTAAAACCCTCAGTGGCTCCCTATTGCCTTCGGTTGAGTTCAGCCTCTTTAATAGAGCTCACCAGACCCTGAATAGCCTGCACTCAGGACTCCCCTCTAGCAGCACCATGTGCATGGGCACGTCTACACCCCTATGGCAGCTCCACTAAACTGAGCTTCTTAGTTTCTCAGACACACCAGCTCCCTCTGTCCTTCACTCACATTGTTCCCTATATCCCGTTCAACCCCCTCCTTTCTCCTGGCTGTCTCCCACTTATTCTTCAGGTCTTCCTCCTGAAAGCCTCACCTGACTCAGTCAGACCTTGGATCAGTTACTTTTGTGATCTCAAGATGCCTATACTTCTTACAGTGTTATACCCCATACACAACACGGTATCATAATAGCCTGAACAACTTTGCCCACTGGACTGGAGCAGGGACCACATCTCCTATCAGTCTCTGTATTGCCAGCTCTCCCACAGTGCCAGACATAGTACTGCTCAAATAATATGTGTTGAATGAATGTAAGAACTGTCTAAGTCAACAGAAAGATATTTAAGGGCAAGATAGATGTCTTACGTTTCTTTGCAGATGCATCCCCAAGGGGTCCCAACACAGTGGCCTGTATTAGGTGCTTTGCTAGGCGCTCTGAAGGATAAAAGTTAAGAGATAAGTCCTGTCCTTCAAAGAGTTTATGGTCTAGTAGGAGAGAGATCTTTGGATAAATAACTAATACAGGGCTTCCCTGGTGGCGCGGTGGTTGAGAATCCGCCTTGCCAATGCAGGGGACACGGGTTCGAGCCCTGGTACGGGAAGATCCCACATGCCGCGGAGCAACTAAGCCCGTGTGCCACAACTACTGAGCCTGCGCTCTAGAGCCCGCGAGCCACAACTACTGAGCCCACGTGCCACACATACTGAAGCCCGTGCACCTAGAGCCTGTACTCCACAACAAGAGAAGCCACCGCAATGAGAAGCCCACACACCACAACGAAGAATAGCCCCCGCTCACCGCAGCTAGAGAAAGCCCGCGCGCAGCAATGAAGACCCAATGCAGCCAAAAAAATAAAAATAAAAATAAAAAAACTAATACAAGGGAGGAAGTAATAAAAGCTGTAAGAGAGCTACAGATAAAAGACTCTGGAATTTGAGAGGCGAAAAAGAGATGATTTGTAACTGCAAGAAGAGCAGAAAATATATCTGGGGAACAGCCTGATGTTTGGTTGACAGGATGCTGGAGTATGTGCAGAATTGCAAGAATGGAACATGGGCTGAGGCCATCGAGAGAGGACCGAATGCCAACTAAGGCATTTGGATATAGCAGATGGGAGCCACTGAAGGTTTTTGAGGGAGGGTAGAGCATGTTCTAATCTATGTTTTGAGAAGCTCCTTGGCAGCGGGGTGGGGGGATATGGGTGTAGGTTGAATGTGACAGGACAACTAGAAGCAAGTGGATTGCTAAGATGGCTACTGCAGCAACCCAGGCAGGAGGATGCCAGAGCCTGATGTAAAGGTGGTGAGAGGAGAGAGGAAGAGGGAACGTGTGAGGGGCAGAATGGAACATCCTTGGTCACCAGGGAAGGAAAAGGAGAGAATATGGAGGTGGGGGGTTAAGGACCAGGAAGTTGAGTGGATCCTGGACATGTTGACTTTGCGGGGCTCTTGGGCAGGTGGAAGTGTTGACTGGGAGCTTGGAAGAGAGTCTGACTTGGAATGTTTTGACTGGGAGCCTGTCACGTATACATGATTAGTGGCACGCGGGCCTGAGAGAGAGGGAGAACCCGTGGCATGGGCCCTCCTGTCCCTCTATCCCCTTTCCAGGCCCAGAAGCAGTGATTCATGCCCCAAACTTAAAGAGAACCCAGATTCTGATTTTAAAAGCCTTTCAGAGCAGAAGAAACCAACAAGAAGGCCAGGCCAGACCACAAGCCAAACATCAACTGTGGAATGTGCTTGCTGCTGACGGTGAGGCCAGCCAGGGGCAGACATGCTGGCAGACTTGGCAAGAGGCCCCTCCAGTTGTCCAGAATATGTCAAAATGGTCACCGAGATGGTCCCAGCTCTTTCCTCTCTCTTCCGTGTGCATCTCTGCATTTGAGCACATCTTAAAACTAGCCCCTCCCCCTACCCCCAGTCTGTAAGTTGCACTGGTCCCCATGAACCTTGCTGTGAAAGCTCTGGTCTACCATCCGTCTTCCCACCTCTGCTCAGCCTGGAGGACTAGGACCAGGAGACAGGCAGGGGTCTGGGGGCTGCTCTCGGGGTGCCCAGAAAGGCTCCCGTGGCTTGTGGCAACCAACTGGTCTCCCTGCATCCGCCCTGTCCCTTGAGCTCCTGCACCCAGTAGCCAGAGGGATGCTGCTTGAATGTGGATGGGATCATGTCCTATCCCTCTGCCACGAACTCTCCGGGGCTCCCCTTCTGCTCTGGGTGAGAGGCTTGTGTGATCTGACTCCCCTGCCTTTTCGACCTCATCCTCTACTCCTCCCCCACTTGCTGCTTCGGCTCCACCCACACAGTTTCCGGAACGTTCTTCAAACATACCTGGTGCCTTGGCTTCGCACTTGCTATTCCTTCTGCTTGGATGCTCTTCACCAAAGAGCCTATCTCGCTTCCTTCAGGTCTTCACTCCAACACCCACCTCTCATGGAGGCCTTTCCTGCACCCCTAACTAAAATGTCAGCCTCCCCTGCATGCATCCCCTTATATAAACCTCCGTGCCTGCTTTAGTCCCACTGGGTATTTCTCACTAGAGAGCATTATTATCGATTTTCTTTATTCACCTTGTTTAGTGTCTGTCTCCTCCAACGGAGTGTCATCATGAGAGTAAGAATTTCTATGTGTTGTTTTACGTGTGTACCCCAGGGTCCAGAGCAGTGCCCAGCCAGAGGAGGCAAGTAATAAGTAGTTGTGGAATGAATGAATCAATCAATGAAAACCTCCCCCCCAGCCTGCAGCAGCCTGAAATCCCATTAGTTAATCCCCTTTGAGATAAATATCACCCTCTCCCCAGTCACCTTTCTTAGGATACCAGTACCCTAGGCATTCAGTCCTGACACTTCGCAGGCCATTGGTTAGTAAAGCCTTTTCTTTCCAGACAAGCGTGTGGTGGTAGTTGCTGGCGGGCTGCTGAGGCGGAGGAGGGGATCTTGAAGGGAGAAGGGCCTTGAAAGGGGCATAGTGTTCAGAGCAGGCAGCCCAGGCCGGCCCAGCTGGCCCCATGCTGTTCAGTGTTATTTACTGTGACTCAGAGAGAACAAAAGGAGACATGGGACAGACCTTGTTTTTACACAGTGAAAACCTAGCTATGTAATGGACTTCCCATGGAACAGCGGGGTGGAGCAGAAGTTAAAAATGCCTCGTTTCCCACAGAAGGGTAGTGATTCAGACATCCTCCATGGACCGCAGAATGTGGATGTGTCCTCCGGTACCCCAAAAGGAGCTGGGAGTGCCCAGAGAAGATGGCAGGGGCTGAACAGTAGACCCCAATAGTGGACCAGGTTATGGTCCAATCCCTGGGAACCACCAGACCAGATTCTGCCCTGGTGACTGGGGAGATGACAATAAACCCATTGTACAGGTGGGGAGACTGAGTCTGAGCCCAGTGAGGTTCATATTTGGGGCATGTAACCACTGACTTGGGGTTTGAATACCGGCCCTGGCACTTACTAAGTGTGTGACCTTGGGCAGGTCACATCCTCTCTTTAGAATGTATAATGGGAATTATAACGCCTGCCTTGTAGGATTAGTATGAATAAATAGAAATAATACTGATTACCAAACAACATGTCTGGCAGGGATGAGGTGTTCAATAAATGTGTACTACTTGCTAACAGTCATCAGACGCTTCCATGAATCAGGCTTTGTTCTTTTTTTTTTAAAATAAATTTATTTATCTATTTATTTTTGGCTGCGTTGGGTCTTCGTTGCTGTGTCTGGGCTTTCTCTAGTTGCAGTGAGTGGGCTTCTCATTGCGGTGGCTTCTCTTTGTTGCGGAGCACAGGCTCTAGGCGCGCAGGCTTCAGTAGTTGTGGCACATGGGCTCAGTAATTGTGGCTCACAGGCTCTAGAGCACAGGCTCAGTCGTTGTGGCATACAGACTTAGTTGCTCCACGGCATGTGGGATCTTCCTGGACCAGGGCTGGAACCCGTGTCCCCCGCATTGGCAGGCGGTTTCTTAACCACTGCACCACTAGGGAAGCCCCAGACTTTGTTCTGAGCACTCGTCTTCTCAATAATCCTAAAAGAGGGGTGCTGTTATCTCCCCCATTTTAGAGATGAGGAAACTGATGCATGTCGTTAAGTAACTTACCCAAGGTCACCAGGGTCATAAAGTCACAGCCTGGGACTGGAACCCAGGGAGTCTGACTCCAGAAACTGCAATTCCCAGAGGTCATGTGACTTGACTGAGGTCTTGCAGCTGCCGATAAAAATGAGATCCAGACTCCAAATCCAGGTTTGATCATCTCCAAAGCCCACCTTCTTTCCTGCTTTTCCTGTACTGCTCACACGGCTCTGGCCATATCTGTGTAACATCTGGAGTACTTTCACTTAATAATTTTCATTCAACTGACTTTAAATCAACTCAGTCTTTTCACTTACCTTCATCGTAAGCAATAATTGCTGTGAAACCCAAGTTTTGATTTGCTTGTAATTTTTTAATATCCATTAAACATGAGTTGTCAAGTTTTAATGTTCACCCTTGTCCCACATAAACTCTTCTCACCCACTATGCCCTAGGAGACACTAGGTCACCCTGTGCAGCCCTCAGCAAGGACAGATACCCCCTAGTCCCTACTCATCCAGAACTGAAGTGCGACGGGGCTCAGGTTTGCCTGGGGGACGTTTTGACGAGACAGACCTAGACTCCATTCATCTGTGGCATGATTTCTCAGCTGCCCTGGCTCTGTCTTCTTGGAGGTTTAGTCAAGGCCCCCTCCAGGGCTAGTATCCCCTTGGCACACACCGGGAAGGGTCCAGAGAAGTTGGCAGATGTGGCCATTTTCTGTCGTGCTCAGCCCACCCCAGGGTGAGGCCCAGGAGGGCACTTTCCCGCCACCTGGTAGCCAGGTCCCTTAGTGTTTCTGCAGTGCTGTTTGGCTTGGCAGTGGCCCCACTGGACTGGTGCCCACTGCTGATGGAGACGGGCCAGGGAAGAGGGGTCTGCCCAGGGTGCCCCACTCATGAGGGCGGAGGGAGCTTTTATGTGGAAGCAGAGGCCAAAAGCCCCAGATCAAAGCTTTGCTGAGCATTGCACTGGCCTGGAGTTGGGAAGGGGGCAGGGAGGGATGTGTTAGGGGGAGAGCAAGGAACCACTGGGGAGAGCAGACCAAATTAGTCTGTTGTCTCCATGAAAGAAGAGGAAACCCCCAATCCTCTCAGTAACAAATGTCCCTAGAGGATGTAAGTTAAAGTGGAGAGGAGGTTGCTGCTTTCTCTGGGCCCTAGCAGCTCCAGAAAGGCCTCCTCTTCCAAGAAGCCCTCCTGGATCACTGTCAAAGTGATGATCATATTTCTGTGAGCTTCTCTATCACATCAGCTGCATTTCACCAGCTATCATCTTATCAGCTCTACCCTCACTCTCCACAAGGCTGCCTGCCCCTTGGGCAGTGGGCACTGTTCACTACCTTCCCTCTTACCTTCTCCTCCCCTGTATAGCGTCCCACCATCCTGCCCTACCTCCAACTCTTAGGGTCTTGACACTGCCTCAGGCAGTTCACGCCAGCCCGCGCCCCTCTTCTTTAAACCTTGACTCCACTCAGCCTGCTGGGCAGTAAAACAGCTGCAGACTAATTCACACAGAGAAGTTCATGGCTAACTGAATATTAGACCTACCCTGCCTCTTACTGATTTTATAGGAAAGGCTGTTTGAAATCAGCCATGGCTTAGCCCAGATGGACCAATCTGGGTCAGCCCTGAATGTAGCAGAAGTGGAAACCAAAGCCTGGGACTGGATTACCTCTCTCACTAACTGGACCCTCCAAGCCTAGGGTAATGAAAAAGCCCTAGACTGTGGATGAGGACCTCTGGGTCAAGTTCAGGCTCCAGTTCTAAACTTAAGTGAGCCATGTGCCCTCTTGAGATGTCCATTCAGTCCCTTCTAAAATAAATATTTGGCCTTCATGTTTCTAAAAGCTCGTCAGCGGCTGTGCTTCCATGCTTCTGTGAACATTTCCTGAGCCAGAACCTTGACTCTGGGTATAAAGCCATGTGTAACACAAGAAAGAAGTTGACAACAGGAGTTCTATTTCATTTTATTTTAAATTTATTTTATTGAAGCATAGTTGATTTGCAATGTTGTGTTAATTTCTGCTGTACAGCAAAGTGATTCAGTTACACATATGTATACATTCTTTTTCATATTCTTTTCTATCATGGTTTGTCACAGGATAGTGAATATAATTCCCTGTGCTATACAGTAGGACCTTGTTGTTTATCCATCCTATATATAATAGTTTGCATCTGCTAATCCTAAACTCCCAATCCATCACTCCCCCAACCCCCTCTCCCCCTTGATGACCACAAGTCTGTTCTCTATGTCTGTGAGTCTGTTTCTGTTTCGTAGATAAGTTCATTTGTGTCATATTTTAGATTCCATATATAAGTGATATCAGATATTTGTCTTTCTCTTTCTGACTTATTTCACTTAGTATGATAATCTCTAGGTCCATCCATGTTGCTGCAAATGGCATTATTTCATTCTCTTTTATGGCTGAGTAGTATTCCATTGTATATATGTACCACATCTTCTTTATTTATTCATCAGTCGATGGACATTTAGGCTGCTTTCATGTCTTGGTTATTGTAAATAGTGCTCCTGTGAACATAAGGGTGCATGTATCTTTTTGAATTATAGTCTTGTCTGGATATATGCCCAGGAGTGGGATTGCTGGGTCATATGGCAACTCTATTTTTAGTTTTTTGAGGAACCTCCACACTGTTTTCCATAGTGACTGCACCAGTCTACACAGGAATTCTATTTTAAAACAATTTCATCTAGAGCATGGGTGGACCCAGTGCATGGTTGGCCCTTCATCATCCACAGGTTCATGAGGATTCCTGGGCTTCAGAGGCCTCTTGAGAGGCCTCAGCGTCGT
>NW_006769413.1:343803-364466 GCF_000442215.2 Lipotes vexillifer
AACGTGGAACCTGAACATCCCAGATAAGTAGCTCTCCTTGGCTTGCATCCCTCCAGTGACAATTGGCCCACCACCTCACAAGGCAGGACTTTGTTTTCTAGCAAAGGCCGAGGGAATCATGAGCCCTTAACTCTCCTAAGGACCTAAAAGTGGGAGTGAACATTTGGGATAGTTTTGAAAGCATGAGTAACTGACATATACCAAAAACCAAAGGGTTCTGCATAACCCTCAGAGAACCAAAGCACTTCCACTCCCCAGCATCCTTCATCCCCACCAAGCCTAGCCAATAGCGTCCAGCTTAACTTGTGTTCTGGTGGATCTATGTTGAGCTCTGTGCAGACGGAGAACTTTTCAAATGGGTAGGGTGTATCCACTGTAGGGCAGGCCCTGCAGGCTCGGAAGGGATGGGCCCTTGCAATTCCTTTTTTTAGTTTGCATTCAAAGACCAGGAACAGACAGGCCCAGCAGTTCTCTGGGTCCTCACTGCCCTACTTCCTCTTCTTCAAGGGAAAGTCTTGCCACAAATTGCATATCCTGAGCTTTGTCTTTTTCTTACTTTGTCCAAACACCCCCTGGCCTGGGGCTAACCCCAGATGCCCAGGGCTCTTGATCCACACACTCATGACAAGCAGGAGACAATCTTAGGAGGTGGAAAACCAAAACCAAACTGTCTGAGCTCTTTGAACTGGTTAGTATGTCAGGAAAGGGAGGGACTCACTGTCTAATTCGGCTCCCCTAGAAATGGCCAATGGCCAGCAACAGAGTGGGCAGGGCCGCCACGTACAGCTGTGCAGGCTGCGCACTGCATAACTCAGTCAACTACAATGTAAACAGCGCCCCCCTACAGTTGTGTAGTGAAGTGCAGTGACCTGGGAGTCGGGAGTACAGAAATTGGCAACCGAGTACATAAATGGGCTTCGTTAAATCCAACACAGGGACTTGGAGATACAGCATCTTGTCCAGTGTGTGCTTTTTACAGATAAAGAAACTGAGGGCCAGAAAGAAGAAGAAATTGGTCCAGAGTCGTAAAACAAGTTAGAAGCTGTGCTGGGATTAAAACTAGGGCTTCTGAAGCCAAATTCAGTGCTCTGAGTTCCCTCCCTCCCTGAGGCTCTGAGTATCACATTCCCTGTCTACTCCTTGTTAGCAGGTTAGTGTGTGAGGTTAGTGAGGTTCTTGGAGGCCTGAATATTTTGATTCTTTCTCTCTCTTTTTGGTCTCATATTGTCTTATATGTCAGTAGGTGCATATTGAGCCTCTTTCGTATGCTAGGCATCGTTCTAGATCCCGAGGATAAAGATACAGTCCCTTCCAGTGGAGTGCTGGTAAACGGTTAACAACCGATTCCGGCTCTTGGAATGGGGTGGAGAGAATCCTTCTTTGTAGCCATTTGCCAGTTACTGTGGTGTAAATCCTCCCACCATGGTCAGCTTTAAGTGACCAACAGGCATCACTGAACGGGAAGATTGCACACAATTGTCTCTTGTGAGCAGGGACCAGCACACCACTCGTTCCTTCCCTTGTAGAACTTAAACTCTAGTGGGAGAGTAAGCAAATAGCTCTTGTAGCCATCTGTTATTATGTTTAACTGTAAAAGAAACAAGATGCTTTGAGGGAGAGGAATGGATTCTCCATAGCATATGGTCAGGGAAGATTTCCCCCAGGCTGTGGCACTAAAACTGGAGATGGAGAAGGAGCTGCCTGAGCAAAGATTGGGGGGAGACTGTTCCACACAAAGGGAAAGACCTTGAGGTGGAAAGAGCTTGGTTTGAGGAGCAAAGAGGAAGCCAGTGTGGCTGGAAGCAGGAAGTGGTGAAGCTCATGGCACAGGAGCAGACTGATCCTGCAGGGCCTGGTGGGCCCTGAGGAAGGGTCTGGAATCTACCCCACATGCAATGCGAGGGACCTGGAGGGTTTGAAGCAGGAAAGTTCCAGGATCTGATTGGCATTTTTAAAAGATCACTGTGGCTGCTGTGAAGAGCATAGCTTGCAGCTGAGCAAAATTAGAACTGAGGGCCCAGTTAGAAGGCTCTTGCCAAAGTCCAGGCAGAAAAGGATGAGAATGACTTGGGCTGGGTGATGTCAGAGGAAAGAGAGAAGAGTAGACGCACTTGAGAGGGATGGAGAGGGTAGAACCTGCATGGTTTGCTGATGGGAAGTGACAGAAAATCCTGAGGCCGGAGCTCCAAGCTTCTGACTTGAGCAATCAGGGTGGTACTGCCAAGTGCATCGATGGGGAGACTTTGGGGAAAAACCAGCGTGGAAGGGAAAATCTAGGGCACCTCTTTGGTCATGTGAAGTGAGGGATGCTATAAGACATCCAAGTGAAAATGTTCTATGGGCAGCTGGACATTGATTGTGGGACTCAGAAGGCAGGACTGGGCTGGGGTATGACTGTGGGTTCTTGGGAGCCTGGGCCACTTTGAGGTGAGTGGAGGAAGGCAGCAGCCCAAGGCCCCAAATACTCAGCCAGATCCTAAAGTGGATATTGGGGTCACATCTCTTGACTCCAGTTTTTCCACGCAGCTTGGGTGTGTGTGTGTGTGTGTGTGTGTTTGTTAATCAAGACTTCAGGGCTTCCCTGGTGGCGTAGTGGTTGGGAGTCCGCCTGCCGATGCAGGGGACACGGGTTCGTGCCCCGGTCCGGGAAGATCCCACATGTTGCGGAGCGGCTGGGCCCGTGAGCCATGGCCACTGAGCCTGTGCGTCCGGAGCCTGTGCTCTGCAGCGGGAGAGGCCACAACAGTGAGAGGCCCGTGTACCGCAAAAAAAAAAAAAAAAGACTTCATTGCACTTTAAATGAACTTACAACACAGATTCATAATATCACTGTTGGTGTGTTTCAAAATCTGTCATGGTAGCTCCTGAAAGCTTAAAGAAAGAGCACCATTTTGATCAATGTCTCTACCTAGAGAGAAAGAAAAATGATGTAAGGCTTTCATCACCAAGACATCTGTCTTATTCCTGACGG
Organism: Lipotes vexillifer; assembly: GCF_000442215.2. NCBI lineage: Eukaryota > Metazoa > Chordata > Mammalia > Artiodactyla > Lipotidae > Lipotes > Lipotes vexillifer. Next base: position 346,775 of record NW_006769413.1, read on the forward strand.
AGGTGATCCACGTGTTATTCCTGAGGGAGGTGATCCCTGGGATGGCTGTCCAAGGCTGGGAGTGAAAATAATGTTAATTACAGTAAATGTCAGCCTGGTGTTTCCCTTTTCAATTTTTAGGCCTGTTTTCCATGAACCTGACATCTGCTTAACCAGCATATTGCCAAACTCCTGATTTCTTTAAAAAATAATACAAAGGGCAGATTTTTGCTCTCACCGGCACTTGCTGTCTTTCCATCTCCCCCCCTCTGGATGCTTACGCAGTGTCTCTATTTCAGTCCACATCCACCTGCCCCTGCAAGCGTTTGGTCTCCACCACAGATCTTAGAGATGGGGGCCTCTCCACTGCAGGAGGCTGCCCAGCCTGTGTCTGATTGTTTCTGATTTAAAGAATTCTTCCTTCTGTAGGGCTGCACATGCTTTGGAGAGTTGAAGCGATGTCGTGATAAGTCGCACATTAGCAAGCGTGTGTTTATCTAGCACAAAATAGGACACCAGAACCGGATTTTGGTGAGACAAGGATACTGAAGTAGGGGAGAGAGGTTGGCAGGCCAGGGAAGAGGGGGAGACTGTCAGCACCCAGCATGTATCATGAGGGCCCCGTGGAGCCTGGCTGGGGTGCAGAGGGTGAATTGACAGAGGGCCGAGGGTAAAGGGAGGGCTGCCCTGTGTCCCATCTGCTCATGTTCTACTCAGATGAATACTGAGTTAATTTGATAAGCTTGTCCATGGTCATTCATTCACTTGTTCATTCATGAGTTTGTTCTGTCCACTTTCTTGAGAACCTGTTGTATTCCAGACACTGTGCAGGGAGCAGAGGTGAGGAGGGGCAGAACCCCCTCAGCTTGGTTAAAGTAACCTCCCTTTTGGCACCAAAGGTCAGGTTAGCGTAGGGTCTTCAATGCTTCAACTCAAATGAAAGCTTCTCAGAGAGGGCTATCACTGGTCCAGCTGGAAGGGTGTCATTTTCAGGTGTGAGTAGGGGGTCTTATCCGACCCCACCAAGGAGAGCTCTCAGCTGCCCTGCCTGCCCTCTCACAGACACAGCCAGCCTTGATGAGGATGCTCAAAAGCACTAAAAGATGTGTAGCCTGGGAAGCAGACAGGATGAGACCTCGGCACCAGCACCTGGGCCCCAGGCAAGTCAGTCTTGGACCTTTAGTTTCCTCACCTGTTCAATGGGGAAAAAATCCCAAATCACTTGTTAGAATTAAATGAAATACTCTTCTAAGGCACCTGGCCCATCCTGGCACTTAGTAGGTGCTCTGAGAGTGGCAGCTGAATCCCGCTGGGAGATTCGGGGAAGGAGTGGAACAAAAGCCCTGGCCAGGGACTGGGGAGGGCTGGATCCCCACTCTACACGTGCCCCACCGGCTAGAAGACTGGGTCCCGGCAGGTAACCTCCCTTAGCCTCCGTTTCCCATTGGGGAAAGAGGCCCCAAGCCCACCCTTTGTGTGTGTTGACTTCATATTTGTCCATTGCTTCCCCTAGTGTTTGTAACTCTAGGCCCCAAGGGGATGCAGGTGCAGTCCATGGCGTGGTTCCGTCCCCTGGACTCTCCACCCCAGCTGGGGAGGGTTGGCTCAGGAGGCAGGACAGTCAGGGAAGGGCACAGCGTGGGTAGATGGAAAGGGTGAGTGGGACATGCCCTGGGCCCCCTGACAGGCAGGTGCAGGATGGGGCTGACAATATGAGAAGGCATTCGGGGGGAGGGAACTGAGAGCAAAACCTTGGAGGGGAGAGGGGCAGCCAGCACTCCTGCTGTGTGGACTGCTTGTTAAGAGGCCGCCTGCAGGGACCTGATGAGCTGGTGAATATGCGAGCTCTCTCCCAGCTGACATCTCTGTGCACACGTGAGAGCCTCCTCCAGACTGGCTCTCTGGGACCCAGAACTCTCCAGCCACGGTGGTCCCCCGCCTCATCTCACACACGAGGAAGCTTTCTGATTCTTACGTGTTCTTTTTCACACATTTAACATTCAGGGGACATCGAAGTACATATTGATTTGGGTTCTTCCCTGGAAGGTGGACATGTGGCCACAGAAACCCACGGCACAGCCGCTGGCAAGCTCAGAGCCACTCGTGGCCAGAAGCAGCAGTGGGTGTGGACCAGGGATGCTCTGGCTCCCAGATGAGATCACTTCCCTGAGATTCCCCTAAGAAACAAGTGCTGTGCTCATTCCGCGGGGAGGGACAACACCTTTCCACGGAAGTCACTCTCCAATATTCCCTCTGTCTTCTCTCTCTGCCCAGTCTGGGGATAGAGCTGGCCCTTCAGACTGAAGGCACCTCCCTCCCCTAAACCCGCCCCTCCCTCTGGACTCCAGTGGGGAGAAATCATTGCCACCTGTCATTACCCCTCCCCACCCTGTCCTCTCTGGCTAATCCCTTGGCCACATGTGCACACGCAGGCACACACAGCACACACGCGCACACACCAGTTGCTGCCAGCGAGCCGTGTTCTGACCTGCATGAAGCTAGGGCAGCCAAGGATAGGAGACCCCATCCAGAGATAAGGTTCTCTCCTTCGTCAACAGAGGGAAGGAGAAGGAAGACCGGTGGTTGGCTGGTGACATTAGTGGTTGGAGGAGTATGAAGCAGGGTAGACTCCGTAGCGTTTCCTTCTGAGGAAAAAGCCAGTGTGATAATGACCAGTTAGCAGAGAGACATGAAGCCACATCTAGAAGGCAGTCATTGTGTAAAAGAGTCAGATGCTGATTAAGTTGAGAGAGAAGCTAGGAAACAGGGTGGTCTTTGCCAAGAGTAGGGAGGACGCATTTGTCTCTCTCCTGGGGAGACCCAAGTGTGGGCAGGTTTGCTCTAAAGCACCAGTGGGTCAGCAGGGCCTGGTGGTAAGAACTGGCTTGATATCACCAGACCAGCCCCCACCCGATCATGGCCCCCAGTTCCAGCAGCAGGGCAGTGGCAGCTCAGGGCTAAGCCACTGGGGGGCAGCCAGGAGGGTGTTACAGCTCACTTTCGTAAGTGGCTTGAAGCTGAGGGGCACTTGTGTTGGACCCAAGTGCTAGAGAGGAGGGAGGGAATGGCCCCGGTCCTGGCAGCCAACCTGATAGAGACCTGCAGGGGCAATGGCCATCGGCTTGCCCCCTTAGGGTGCCCCAGTGTTCAACTGCCTACTCCTCCCCTCCAAAGGGAGATGAATTTGGAAATGGATCCAGAGGAGAAGGGTGACACAGACTCAGAACATCCAGACTGTAAAGGTTTTTAGACCACCTGGTGTAGCTTCCTCCTTTTCTATATTGGAGACTAAGGCCTGGGGAAAAGTAACTTGTTCAAGGTTCAGCCAGTCGGTGACAGAACCCAGGGGAGGACCCAGGTCTCCTGGTGCCCAACCTAGTTCTCCTCATCACAGCAGCCCTAGCTCTCAGGAGGTGGGCATTGTATTCCCATGTCCCCTTTTCTGAGTCCTAGAATCAGCTGTCCTAAAGTCAGGAGTCCATCCTCTGGCCTTTGACCTTGGCAGTGGTCCTCCAGCCATGTCTCCCTCTGAAGGGATCATGGCTTCCATGCCTAGAAGATCCCAGAGAGAGAGAAGCTTTGGTCACTCCAAGGCCATATAGCCATGTACTCAAGGATTCAGTCCATACCACTGGCATCCTCAATTTTTGAAATAAGACGAGTCTGGAAGGGAACTGTGGTGCCCCCTGCCCACTAGCTCTAAATTTCCTCGCTGAGGTTTTAGCAGCACAGTCCAGCTCCAGGACGAGGCTGGGCTTTCTTGGAAAGGTGATCACATTGCCTGGACCCCCACCAAGGCCTTCATCCCTTTGACACCTGGGTGTGCCCAGAAGCCACAGCCAGGGAGGTAGGGCCCTGAGGCCAGGTCTCCAGAGTTCAGGCAAGGGGAGAGGGAGCTGGGGCCTAGATAATACAGAGCATTAGATGACAGTTTTCTTCAACTCTCTTTTGGCTTGGGAATGCAAAATATGATCATTTTTGCCGGGAGAATTCCCCTTCCTAAGTGTGTTTGGCTTCAGCTGACATTAAGATGAGCTTGCATTCCTCCATACCGCCTGCCTCCAATTCTAAATTGTTTGTGGAGACTCAAGACAGATGCTCGTGTGCCGACAACTGGAAGCTGGCTGTGTGTTTGCTCTAGAGAACCTCTCCGACATGTGCCAGGGCTGGGCCTTAGTAGCAGAGAGCTCAACCCTCTCATTTGACAGATGGGGACACTGAGGCCCAGAAAGCCATAGTGACTCTCCGTGGACACTCGGCCAATTTAGTGACAAAGCTGAGATTAGAACGCAGGTCACCCTGCCCTGGTCCAGCCTTCTCTGGGCTTCACTTTGGGTTCTGGTGACATGCAAACACGTCTGTTGGCTCACGCATGTGGCTGCAGACTCTGAAGACCACAAGTCATGGCCCTACTACCCAGCATGGAACCTGGAGCGTCGTAGCCCCAAAGAGTCATTCGTGGAATTGAAGGACTGTAGAGCAGGGGTATACAGAGGCAGTGGTGGTAGATAAAGATGGGCATGGTGACCTTGGACAAATCCCCACCCCTCTCCCAGCCTGAGTTCTCTCATTAACAAGGGTCTTAAACCCAATCAAGTGGTTCTCAAACTATGTTCCAGGACACCCTAGGGTTCCAAAGAAATGTCTTAGGCTTGTCACTGCAGGTGGGGAGTTTCCTTGTCCCCCATCCTTAACCCCAACCTCAGCTTCCTGTGTCTGCTTTTTATTGTATAGATTTTGTTTCCAAAAGGTGGGATTCACCACAGAAAAACAAAGTTTTGAGACCGCTAGGTTATTGGATCTATAAGATCCCTGTTTGCTCTTGAAAATAAAATCCTAATAAGTTACCCTTCCCTGATAACATATGTGCTGCACAACACTTTTGACCCTGTGTTAAATTGTCCAGGGTTCACGTCCCCTGGCCATGGGGCAGAGAGAAAGTGAGGTACGGGAGGGCCCTTGAGCCCAGCATTGATGCTAGGGGTCTGTCTGTATGTCTGTTGTTCCTGTGCCTGCCATTCCTACGTCCCGATGAGGCAGGACAGCCCAGCTCTAAGGCTCTTGGTGCATGGCTCAGGCAGGAGAGGTCATGACCTGCCTGCTAGGCCGCTCTGCTCCCTGACAGGCTAGGTCCAGGCCTCCCCATGAGCTCTTGAGAAGGGAATGACTGGGTTACCACCCCAGAAACCATGAGTCCCCATTGTGTAATTATTCCTCCCCTTCCCTGATTGTCCATCATTTAAGACAGGGGTCCCCAGCCCCTGGGCCAAGGACCGGTACTGGTCCTTAGCCTGTTAGGAAGCAGACCACACAGCAGGAGGTGAGCGGCGGGCGAGTGAGCAAAGCTTCATCAGCCACTCCCCATCGCTTGCATTACCGCCTGAGCCATCCACCCCCTCCCTGCCGTCTGTGGAAAAATTGTCTTCCATGAAACCGGTCCCTGGTGCCAAAAAGGTTGGGGAGCGCCGATTTAAGAGCCAGACTGAATCAGTTACCAATTGCTACAATGAGGCCATGTAACAAATAATCCCCCCAACTCTGAGTGACAGACAATAATTATTTAGTTCATGTGGCTGGGTCAGCTGGATGTCAACTGACCTCAGCTAAGCTCAACTGAGAGCCCTGCTGGCCTCATGGGGCTTGCTTGTGTATGTGCGGGATGGCTGACCCCAGCCGGGCTTGGCTAGGACAGTTCAGCTCCAAACATCTCTCATCCTTTTCCTGGGGTCAGTGGGCCAGAGTGAGCAAATACTTCTCACATTGATGGCCGAAGTGCAAGTGGGCAAAAGCAGAAACAGACAAGGCATCCTAAGACCTTGGCTGGAAACAGACACACTTTAATTTCTGCCTCATATGGCCCAGTCCAGCGTTAAGTGGGGATGCTTCATAGGCGTTGTCTATTGTTGTTAGTCAGAGCTGAATTTTCTACTTTAATTCAACACATTTTACTGAGCATCTCTGTGTCCCAAACCCTGCAGTGGGAATGAAGAGATAAGTGAAACCCAGGCCTTGTCCTCACATTGCTTGGAGTCTTGGGATGGCGAGAAGATGTATGCAATTCACTCTGCTCAGTGTAGAGGTTTAACCCCAACCCTTAACAGGTATTCACTAAACTTCACACGTATTCATTCCTCCATGAGTGGAGGTATAGGCAGAAAGAAGCTCACAATCCAGTGTGATTCCCCTGATGCCCCAGCAGCTCTCAAGGGCAGGGCCCAGAGCCCCGTCCTCCAGAGGCTTCCTGGGGGAGGGCATAGTTACTAGGTCTCCTGTGAGGGCTGCAGGCCCCCAAGGGCAGGATCCCTGGAGCCGGAGGGCTCCCTGACCTGGAGCCACCTCCTCTCCAGTGGAGGCCTTCCTCCCTCAACGGGCAGAAGCTTCTCTGATGAGGGGACAGCATTCTCCCCACACCCCGCCTCTTCTCTCCTATCTCACCAGCGCCTCACTAGGGCCTAGACGGGGGTGAGGGGGCCTCGCGCCTCACCAGCAATGCCCCCAAACCTGATATTGCCTTCTTAGATGCCTGTCTTTGAAACAATGGCTTCAGGTAAGAAGGGAAAGACAGCTGGGGCTGGCGGCAGATCAAGAACCACCAAGCTTTCATTATTTGCCACAGCAGAAGGGGCAGCAATGCAGAGGATACAAATCAGCCAGGCATCTACAGCTCACCCCATCGCAGGTTGGAATGTGTGATTTTGCTTTGCATAGCAGAAGGAGGTCCACATTACCATTTCTTTTTGCCTAGGGTCTTTTCTTTTGTCAGGGTCTTTTCTCCTGTCCCCTGCCCCTACCTATCTGTGATTTGCTTTTAGACATGAAGATTCTTGAGGGGCAAGTAAAACTGGGAAGAGGGAGATAACACGAGAGAGCTCTGATACTATTTCAGCCTCCCTGGCCCCCATCCCAGCTCCCACCATCCAAGGAAAATGAAAGCTCTTGCCTGCGCAATGTACATCTGCAACCCAAAGCAGGACCCAGAGAAGCCTGGCGGCCTGGCGGATGGAAGGTGGCTGAAAGATGGTCACTCTCAGGTTCCCCAGAGTAGCTTCCTCCTGCTGTCAAATCTGGTGCTTCATCCAGATTTTCAAGGTCCTTGGGACTCTGGCTGTGTCCTTCTGGCACACCTGGTCACCTGTATTCCGCCTGTTGTGATCAGGGATGCACCTGTCAGTTCTCTAGCGAGCAGGATCTGAGGCCATGGGACCCAGGATGGGTGAGTTTTTAAGAAAGAGTGGGAGGGAGGAGGGCTAGCCTGGCAGTGAGGAGCTTAAGTGACAGAAGTGGGGAGGAAGGCTTGATGGTGGCGGGCAGCCCAGGGCAGGACCGATGAGGCCTCAGAGTGCGACCCTGCCACTTCCTAGCTGCATGACCATGGCCGGTTACCTGCCTTCTCTGTGCTTCAGTTTCCTCACCTGTGAAGTGAGAATAATAATATACTTACTTCAAGAGGTTGTTGTGAGGATTAAATAAATTTAGAACAGTACCCGGTGCCTAGTGAGTTCTATGTGCATGTACACTATAATTTTTATTACTGTTATCTAAATGGTAAGGAACTGTCCGTACCAATCAGAAAGCTAGGAAATAAACTAAGGGAAGAAGAGGCCAACAGGTACTGATTCTGGGAACAGGTTCTCAGAGGGTGAGAAATCCATCAGGCAGGTCTCTCTCCATATTCCTGGCACAGAGCAAAGATAAAAATATACAAAGCTACTCCTGAATGTTGCCCCGAATAGTGTGTAGCTGGATAAGAAAGCAGGGAAGATGTGGAAACTACTGTAATCCATGGTAGAAAGCAACAGAAGCTATGAGCAACCCAGAGGAAGGAACACGTTGTAGCAGAGGTGTCATCAGAGCTGGGCCTTGATGTCTGAGTAGAAGGGAAGAAAGGCCTTCAGTCAGGGTGAACAGCATGGGCAAAGGCACTGAGGCAGCTCGGAGAGCAGGGAATCTTGATTCAGTTCCAGCTGACCGAGATCTACTGCGTGCTCTCCGTGGACCAGGCGCTGCACTGGTTAGTCACTGCATTCAGTATTGTCCACCACACTTTGGGTATTATTATTCCCATTTTATAGAAGAGTAAACTGAGGACCAGAGAAGTCCCTGACCCAGGGTCACCCATTAGTCAATGAATGCTGGAGCCAGGCTTCTCACATTGAGATCACTAGGCAAAATTTGATGTAATGGGGCGGGGGCGGGGGGGGGACGGTCAGGGAAGCTTCCTGGGGAGGGGTCAAGAATGCGACATTTGTGCTGAGATCTAAAGGTGATGAGAAGTTCATCAGAGATGCTCAGGCAGAAGAAATAGCACGTGCAAGGGCCCCAAGATGGGAGGAAGCAAGGTGCATCTAAGGACCAGAAAGGCGGCCCTGGGGCCTGGACAGCAGGGAGCCAGAGGAAAACTTGATGAGACAGGCTAGGGATGCTCTGAGGGCCATGGGACCACATGGAGACTTCGGACTTTCTCCCCAGATCCTTGGGAAGCTAGTGGCAGCAGTGGGGGCTGTGACTGGTAGAGGGTGGAGCAGCCCATCATGGATGCTCAGCTGAGTCTCCTTGAGCTCTAGTGAGCACTCCCTGTGGAGCTGTTGAGTCCACAGGAGCTCCAGACACGTGTTGGCCAGTGTGCCTCAGCATTTGGGACTGTGAGCACCCTGCCTGGTGATAGCACAATAGCCTCCACCTTAGCCTGGGGTGGTGGGTTTGAGATCAAGCGATGCTCAAACATCATGCTGTGGTTTCAGTGCTCTCTTGGGACTGGCTGATGCTTTTTTTAAAGATAAGATTCTGAGAAAGGGAGCAGCAGCTGATGTAACTTTGGCCATAGTCCACAGGAGAGCAGGCCAGGAACTGTGGTTTCTTTCCCCCTCTGTCATCAATATCAAGGGCAGTAAAGTGGCAAGCTGCCCAACCAGGCTCCCACTGTCACTGCAATCGGCCTGTTGACTTCCATCAAAAACAACTTTGTTTTCTTTTATTGGTATTTGGGGTTCATAAATCTTTGAGAAGAGTACATTCACCAAGCATGAAAGCCACGTGCCATCAGGGGGACGGGCCAGAGATCTTGTCGGGAGCCAAGGTCAGGGTGTCAGACTTGACATCACTTTTAGGAAATCCATTCTCTGGTTGGTTCGGTTTGGTCAGAAGCAAATGCCGACTCGGGGAAGAAACCAGCACTTTGTAACTTAATGCCCTGTCCCTGAGAGCTTTTGTCCTCTTCCCTGTGGCCAGATTTCACTAATCCTGTCCAGGGGGTTGGGGGGTGGGGACACTGGGGGAGACAGGACTAGTCCTAGACAAAGCCCCATGGGGGAGGGAAGGAGCACAGGGCTGCCGGCCTCCTCTCCCATCTACTGCCCCCAACCAAACCCAAAGACAGAGGAGGTGTGGGACCGGAGGGCAAGAGGGAAGACCCGTTTCTCTGAAAAGAATTTTCCCTGCCTCCAGTGGGTCCTTCTCTGAAAAGCTGCTCTCCCAGGGGTAGCACATCACCCCAGTGCCCTAAGCTACCTGATCACGGGCTTGCTCTAACCTCCTCCCAGCTGAGTGATTTGGGGCAAATTACTTAACCTCCCAGAGGTATGATAATATCTACTTCACAGGGTTGGTGTGCGATTTAACTAAGTAATATAAAATTACTGGTGAGATACCTAGAATAGTGCCTGGAACATATCAGTGCTCAGTGAATATTTTTTCCCCATGTTACTCATTGAGGGGAGAGAGCGTCCCAGCCAAATGTGGGTCCTGGTCTCTAACCATTCAATTAAGCAGTATCTATTGACTGCTGACTCTGAGCTAGATCTTTATTCAAGGCAGTAAGTATACAGCAGTGAGCAGCGTCTCTCGGCACTTAGAAGACATAAGAATATTATGAGAATATCAGCCACGTGACAATAAACAGATAAATATGTAACATGTTAGTGATAAGTGCTATGAGGACAAATGAATAAGGGGGATAGGAGTGACAGGGTGTCCTGGTAAGGGACAAGATGGCATTGAAACAGACCCGAATGACTTGAGGGAGTGAGCCCTGCAGGTGACCCATGGAGGAGCTTTCCAGGCAGAGGGAACAGCGAGGGCAAAGATGCTAAGTGGGGACGGGTCAGACACATTCTAAGAACGGCTAGGGGGACAGAATGGCTGCAGCAGAGGGATGGAGGGGGAGGACAGGAAATGAGGGGCAGAGGGAACCGGGTGGGATCATGCAGGGCCTTGCGGGTAAGGATTTTGGCTTTGACTGTGAGTTGGTGGGAAAATGATGAAGCATATGGAGCTGAGGAGTGATTGGATCTGACAGGTCTTGGAAGGATCCTTCTGGCCATGTTTGCCCAAGAAGCACTGATGGTGGACAAGGCCCTGAAGGCACCATTTATGGCCTTAGCTTCACTGGCCCTCACCCGCTTGTCGGCCTGGGAGTGGCGGGTGGGTCTGGATTTCTTGACTGCCCAGCATGCCTTCCTCTTGTCAAGGTCACCTCCCTTTGCTGGGCTCAGATGCAGGAAAGGGAGGACCAAGAACCACCAGGGGACATCTCCAGGGGGCACCAGGGAGCCAGATAAAGTGTTGCCCCCCAGTCAGGGAATGTGCGTGGCCTGTGCATGTGTGTGCATGGATGTGTGTCTGTGTGTGGGCATGTGTGCACGCACACGTGTGCCTCTCTGTGTGTACATATGTGCGTGTGCATGTGTGTGTGTCCATTCCTAGGACAGAGTTGGAGAGTTCCTCGTCTGCAACTCCACTTCTCCTTCGACCTCTCTCTGTCCACCTCCCAGCTGTACACAGGTGACACTAGTATCTCTCTCTGCTCTGTGACATGCCCTCATTGGCCAAGGACCTGTGCCCCTTCATCCCTCTGTGCTCACCCGACCAGGCCCCTCTTCCCCAAGGCTGCCTGCTTCTAACCAGGCTGGTAAGTCCATTCGTGGGCTGGGCTTTGTAAATAAGAGTATGTAAATAACATACTCTTCTACCCCCACCCCCACTTAGGGCTATGACACTAAGTTCATGTGGCAGATTAGCAATCATGAAGACAGGGTTGGCAGCTACGTAGCCACTCGCTGTCACTGTCTGCTCCTGTATCCCCAGCAGGTACTGCTCACTGATCACACTAGTCTTGCCCACTGAGCCCAGACTTGACCTCAGAATCCTTCTTAATTAACTCAGTGCTCCAGGCAACACTAATAATCAATTGACATGGATGAGTGAGAACACATGTCTAACGTCCCTAATCTAAGGTATTCTAGTGTTACCTCAGGGGACTCTAATTCTGGGACTCTAATGATGGAATTTTTGGCCACTGTATCCATTTGCTGAGCAGAAAAGAAAGCGTAACAGAAACCTCTTGCTCCTGCCTGTACAGTAGGCCTTACTCAAATACATGCTCCAGGGCATCACTCTTGAACACTCAGACTCAGGGGGTCCGTGCCAAGGGAAGGACAGAGGGACGCTCAAGGGTACTAGCCTCAGATTCAGAGTCCCTATCCAGCAGGCTTCGGGACCTTGGGCAGGTCAGTTCACCTCTCTGACCCTGGGCTTTCCCTTTGCTGCCCACATCACGGGGTTGTAGTGGAGATCAGATGATAGCAGGTATGTGAGTGTTCTGTGAAATTTATAAAGTGCCCTACACATGAAAGGAACGACAATGATATTCTGTCTACTGTTTTGTTCTGCTGATTGGTTTTCACTTATCTGAGAGTTTTGGCTCATGGTAGGATCCCACCCCTTAAATCCCGTGGGCTCCAAGTTTGGTGGTCCTGTAGGTACTGATACGTAACGAGGCCACACATGCCTGAAAATGCCTCGTGGAGGGAAGGAGTCGCAGAGCAGGTACCTGAGGTCCTGGCTCTGATGCTGCTGCTGACCCACTGTGTACCCCTGGACAGCCTCTTCACCTCTCTGGGTCTGAACCCCCCTCTGCCAAATGTGGATGATGCTTGCCCATTCCCCCAAAGTCCTGTGAGGGTAAATGGTGGCAAATGTGAGGAGACCCAGAACCCTAAGCAGCATACAAGCGTGAACTGCTATCTCTTGTGATTCAGCACAAGAATGCCAAAGGGGTAGAGCTCTTTGCCCCAAGGCTTTCCACTAGGTGGAATCGGTTAACTGACCGATTAGAGGCCGAGGTGAAAGGGTTACGGGAATTTCTCTCTGCTTTGCCTCAGCTGCTCCAGCCGAGCAGTATGCCAGGTGGAGCTTTGCATATGGATTCAGAAGGAGGTGGTCAGCCAGCAGCGCTGGAGCCGTGGCCACTAGGACCTCAGGCTTGGTGGGGCTGTGGGGGGAGGCGAGAGAGGTAGGAAATCAGCTCCGTGACTCTTTAGCAGGCAGAGGTGAGAGAAGGGAGAAAGAGAGGGAGGAGTGAGGAGCGAAGGAGGAGAGAGGAGGGAAAAGAAAAAAAAAAAACGGAAGAGGAGACCAGCAGAAGCTAGAAGAAGCAGCGTTGGAGGAAGGAGTGATGGAGAGCGACGGGGACTGTCTCTTCCTTGTGGGAGCAGGAATTCTCTCGGGAAGGGCCTGGGTCTTCCCCTTCAGACGCCCCTGGTCTAAGAGTAGGTTTTATGCCTATGCCTCCCCTATCAGATTGGCTCGCCCAGGGCAGTGGCTGGGCCTTTCCCATCAGACCGTTGGTTCCCCAAACAGGAACTGGGGCTCCCCAGGGATAGGGGAACATACTCCATCCACAGCCAAGACCCTGGACCTCCACCTGCCTGACCTCTCTCCTCCCCACCCAGGGTTCACGGACACCTTCAACATGGACATCAAGAAGCCCCGAGTCATCCCCGGCTCCAGAGCCGCCTTCTTTGGCTACACGGTGCAGCAGCATGACATCAGCGGCAAGAAGTGGTGAGTGAGAGCTGCCGCCTCCACCGTAGCCCTGCACTGCCCCGCACCCAGCCCCTCCATCGGCTGGCCGCACTGGCCCTCCCGTGTAGACGCCCCCCGCTTGCCGGGGACTTGACTTCTTGTCGTGGCAGGTCAGGGGCTGCCTAGGATCTGCCCCTGTCCATGAAATCATGAGCATCCCATTTCTCAGGCTTTGATCTTCTCATTTGAGAAATGGGAATGAACACCCCTACTTCTCCGGGTTATGGGACAGCACAAGTAGCAGGCACCTGGAACCAATAATTAGCCCTTCCCATCCCCTCTCAGGACCTCAGGGTCTCATCAGTGGGGGCAGTGCCTCTGGTCCTGGTGGCTGGGAGAGCTGTTGGGGAGCGGAATGTCTCTGAGGGGACAGATGCGAGTGTGCTCAAAGCTAAAATACAGGAACAGTGGGGCAAAGGGAAGTGAGAGCAAGGCTGAGTGGCGGGGAGAGGGCCAGAGAGATCCCAAGGACCCCTCTGGGACGGGGGCGATCAAGAGGCGGGAAGGGTCCGTGTCTGATTTTTTTTTTTTTTCTTGCGTTATGCGGGCCTCTCACTGTTGTGGCCTCTCCCATTTGCGGAGCACAGGCTCCGGACGCGCAGGCTCAGTGGCCATGGCTCACGGGCCCAGCCGCTCCGCGGCATGTGGGATCTTCCCGAAACGGGGCACGAACCCGCGTCTCCTGCATCGGCAGGCGGACTCTCAAGCACTGCGCCACCAGGGAAGCCCCGTGTCTGATTTTTAATATAACTTTGTTGGATTGTATTTTACATATTATATAATTTACTCATTTCAAGTGTCGATTCGGTGATTTTTCTTAAAGTAAATTTACCAAGTTGTGCAGCTCACCAGTTGTAGAACAGTTTCCTCGCCCCAGTAAGATCCCTCATGCACATGTACTGTTCATTGCCATTCTTCTCCTGCTGATTGGTTTTCAGCTGTCAGAAGGCAAGGCTTTCCTTCCTTCCTGAGATGGAAAGGACTAGCCCTTTGATTTGCCCTCTTAGAAGCCCTTGCCGAGTCGAGGGACCATGTGAACGCTGACGATAAATGTCCTACCTGCCCTCTTCCCAATCTGGCCTCTGCCTACCCTCCCACTCTCTTCTCCTTCTGCTTCCCCCACCTCCTTTCCTGCACTCAACACTCTACCACATTGCATTATTTCCATTTTTCCAGTTCTCCAGAGCTTCTTTGCACATGCTGTTCCTTCCTCCCGTGATGTCCTCTCCTACCTTCCCCACTCACCCTACCCTACCACTCAGATCTGACAGATTCTCTGATACATTTTTTTGTGAAGGAGTATCTAATTATCTTTCTACTGAGGTATAACTTAGATACAGTAAAGCATAGACACCTTAAGTGTCCAAACCAGTGAACTTGTACACATGTATATGGCCATTGTGCTCACCTCCCAGAACATGATATAGAACATTTCCAGCTCCCTGGAAAGCTCCTTGTGCCTCCCACCCCTCTAGGTAACCACTGTTCTGACTCCTATTACCATAAATTGATTTTTGCCTGTTTTTGAACTTCATATAGATGATATCACACATTAAGTACTTATTTGTACCTGACCTGTTTTACTCAACATTATGTCTTTGAGGTTTAACATACTGTTGAATGTTTCACACTTGATGTTTCTTCACTGATGTGTAATATTCTTCGGTAGCAATGCACCACGTTTTTTTTTATTTATTCTACTATTGATGGATCTTTGGATTGTTTCCATTTTTGGCTATTTCAAGTAGAGATACTATTGACATTCTTATACATGTCTTCTGATGAACATATGCACTAATTTTTATCCGGTATATACTCAGGAATAGAATCACTGAGTTAAAGGGAAGGTATATGTTTGTAGGACCTGCCAAGCAATGGTTTACCAATTGAAACTCTTCTAGTAACATGAGAGTTCTAGTTGCTTCCCGTCCTCGCTAACACTTGGTATTATCAGTCGTTAATTTTAGCCATTCTGATGGTGTGTAGTGGTATCTAATTGTGGGGTTAATTGGCATTTTTCTAATGACTAATGATGTTGAGTAAACTTTGGTAAATTTATTGGCCATTTTGGTATCCTATTTTGTGAAGTGTCCAGTTGAGTCTTTTGCCCATTTTTTAAATTGTGTTGTGTGTCTTTTTCTTATTGATTTATAGGACTTTAAAAAATATGTTCTATATACAAATCCTTTGTCAGAGAAAAACATTGCAAAGAACTTCTTCCAGTCTATATCTTGCCTTTTCATTCTTTTAATGGTATCTTTTTATGAACAGAGTTCTTAACTTCAGTGAAGTCTGATTTATCTGTCTTTTTTATGGTTAGTGTTTCTTGTGTGTCCCATTTAAGAAATTTTTGCTTCTCCCAAGATCATGAAGATATTTTCCTCTGTTTTCTTCCAGAAGTTTGATGATTTTACTTTCTCATTTAAGTCAGTGATTCATCTCAAATTAAGTTTTGTATGAGATGTGAGATAAAGATCTAAGGTTTGGTTTTTTTTTTAATATGGATATCCAGTTGATCTGGCACCATTTGTTGAAAGACTATTTCCCCACTAAATTGTAGTGTCATCTTTGTTGAAAATCAGGTGACCCTGTACGTATGGGTCTATTTCTAGCCTCTGTTCTACTCCATAGAATAGAAAGCTGCCTTGGTTACTATAGCTTCAAAGCAAGTCTTGAAGTTAGTATGAGTTCTCCATCTTTGTTCTTCTTTGACAAGATTGTTTTAGCTATACTAGGTCCTCTCTATTTCCTTATGAATTTTAGAATAGGCTTGTCAATTTCCCCAATCAAGCTTGCTGAGATTTTGATTGGGATTGCATTAAATTTATAGATCAACTTGGGGAGAAATGAAATCTTGATAATACTGAGTCTTCCAAACCATGAACATGTATATCCCTCCATTTATTTAATTTTTAAAATTTTTTCTCTCAACAGTGCTTTGAAATTTTCAGTGTAAAACTCTTGCATACCTTTTATTATATTAATGCCTAGGCATTCAATATTTTATGCTAATTAAAAATAGAATATTCTTTTTATTTTTTATTTATTTATTTGGTTGCACCAGGTCTTAGTTGAAACAGGCAGGTTCCTTAGTTGCGGCTCGTGGGTCTCCTTAGTTGCAGGTCGCTGTCTCCTTAGTTGCGGCACGTGGGCTCCTTAGTTGCGGCTCACAGGCTCCTTTAGTTGTGGCTTGCCGGCTCCTTAGTTGCGACACATGGGCTCCTTAGTTGTGGCATGCAAACTCTTGGTTGCAGCACGCATGTGGGATCTAGTTCCCTGACCAGGGATCGAACCCGGGCCCCCTGCATTGGGATCATGGAGTCTTAACCACTGCACCACCAGGGAAGTCCCTAAAATAGAATATTCTTATTTCATTTTCCAATCTTTTGCTAGTACAGAAAAATACAATTGACTTTTGTATATTTACGTTGGATCCAGCAACTTTACTAAATTCATTTATTATTTATAATAGTTTGCTTGTAGATCCTTTTGAATTTTCTATGTATACAAGCAGATCATCTGAAGTAATTGCTTTATTTCTTCTTTTCCAATCTTCATAGCTTTTGTTTTGTTTTGTTTTGTTTTGTTTTTTGGCGGAGCACAGGCTCTGGACGCGCAGGCTCAGCGGCCATGGCTCACGGGCCCAGCCGCTCCGCGGCATGTGGGATCTTCCCAGACCGGGGCACGAACCCATGTCGCCTGCATCGGCAGGCGGATTCTCAACCACTGTGCCACCAGGGAAGCCCTCCAATCTTCATAGCTTTTATTTCTGTTTCTCTTGCCTAATTGCAATAGCCAGGACCTTCAGTACAAGACTGAATAGAAGTTGTGATCCCAAATGTGATTTTCTTACTTCCCTTATTAGAGGGACAACTTTTCAATATTTCATAATTAAATAAGATGTTAACTGTAGTTTATTGATTTGTTTGTTGTAGATACCTTCATATTAAGAAAGTTTTCTTCTGTTCCTACTTTTCTGAAGTTTACTTGTGTGTGTTTGTCTCTGTGTGTGTGTATGTAATAGGTGTTGAATTTTATCAGATGCTTTTTCTGCAAAGATTGAGATATTATATGGTTCTCCTTTATTCTGTTAATATTAATTATATTCATTGATTTTTTTTTAATATTAAGCCCAATTTGTATTCCTGGGATAAACTTGGTCACCACATATTCATATCTATATATATATACATATATATGTGTGTATATATATGTATATATGTATAAATTGATTCTATTTATTAATATATTCTCAGGAACTTTATTTCTATGTACATGAGGTATATTGTGCAGCTAAATGCATCCAATATATTCTTTTTTTTTTTTTTTTTAACTTTTTTATTAGAGTATAATTGCTTTCCAATGTGTGATAGTTTCTGCTGTATAACAAAGTGAATCAGCGGTAAGTATACACACATCCCCATATCCCCTCTCTCTTGCGTCTCTCTCCCACCCTCCCTATCCCACCGCTCTAGGTGGACACTGAGCTGATCTCCCTGTGCTATGCGGCTGCTTCCCACTGAGTGATGTTTTTTCTTTACTAGACGAGAAACAAGAGTGACTGGATGTGAGCTTGTTCTTGGTCTTAGGACTTGGTTATATGATTCTTTGTGCTTTTCTGTCTTGTAAAAATCTTTTCTCTCTCAAATTTGATTAAAAACGAGGGACCAGTAGGTGAGGAAGTAGGGAAGCTATGGCCTGGGTGGGAAGGCCCAGGAGAGCCGGTCAGGTCCTGAAATGCAGCTGTGACACTGCCGGCGCATGTGAGCGCGGGGCGCGGGGGTGCACGGGTGGCTGCCAGTGCGCCGTTGGGTGTGCGCCCCTTCCTATCGCCCTCACAGCCCCTCCCCCC
>NW_006769413.1:370606-395454 GCF_000442215.2 Lipotes vexillifer
TGCACAGGCTCCCCGGAAGAGGGGTGGGGGCAGTGACCTGTGCTCGCACACAGGCCCCTTGGGGGCGGCAGCAGCAGCCTTAGCGTCTCCCGCCCGGCTCTGGTTTCCGAGCTTTTAGCCGCAGCTCGCGCCCGTCTCTGGAGCTCCTTTAGGCAGCGCTCTTAAAACCCCTCTCCTCGCGCACCAGGAAACACAGAGGCAAGAAAAGGTCTCTTGCCTCTTGGGTAGGTCCAGACTTTTCCCCGGACTCCCTCCCGGCTAGCCGTGGCGCACTAACCCCTTCGGGCTATGTTCAAGCCGCCAACCCCAGTCCTCTCCCTGAGCTCCGACCGAAACTGAACCAATATATTCTTAATTACAAATATTTTGTTTTGCAATTCCTGAATTTCCACTTGATTCTTTTTATAGACTCTAATTCTATTAAAGTAATCTATCTTTCTCCCATTTGCCCATCTTTGACTCCATTTTTTTAAACATATTAATCACAGTTATTTTGAAGTCCTTCTTGGCTAACCAATATATTCTTAATTACAAATATTTTGTTTTGCAATTCCTGAATTTCCACTTGATTCTTTTTATAGACTCTAATTCTATTAAAGTAATCTATCTTTCTCCCATTTGCCCATCTTTGACTCCATTTTTTTAAACATATTAATCACAGTTATTTTGAAGTCCTTCTTGGCTAAGGCTAACTCCAATATCTGGATCATCTCTGGGTCTGCTTCTAGTGACTATTTTACCTTATGGTTATCAGTCACTTTTTCCTGATTCTTTGCCTGTTTAATATATATATTTTTATTCTATGCTGAACATTGTGAATTGTACACAGTAGAGGCTATAGATTGTGTTACCTTCCTTTAAATACATTCTGTTCTGATGAGCAATTAAAATACTGATGAAACCACCTAGAACTTAGCACAGCTTGGTTTGGGCCTTGGTTAGGGCAGGTATCTGGTTTTGCCCTTACTTCTAGGGTGCAGCCTTTACTCCTAGGGCATAGATTTCCTGAGGTCTCAACTGAAAGCCCACAGCAGTCATTAAAATGTCTCTATTCTGACTGGGCATGAACCCCAACATCTCCTAAGCACTGGGCAGCCTCTAAAATCTCTGCTCCCTGCGGCTCTTCTCTGATAGATTTTCCAGAATCTCACACTACGCATGCAGAGCTTAGGGGTCAGCCAAGACCCTAAGGGGAAATGTTGGCAGAGTTTTGGGGGTCCTTCCTCTGTGGTGCTCTCCTTTCTGCCTGCTTCCACCAAATCCTAGTTATTTTTGCAGCCTCAGCCCCAATCACTGTTTCCTCTACCCAGCAAGACTGCTGCTATCTGACTGGACTCTATTTCCCTGTGCTGCAATAGGAAAGTGCCCTCAGAGAGAAAACTGGGTAAATGTGGGTTTAGTGCCTGTACTTACCTTTGCTCAAGTATTGAGCTCTCTAGTGCTATCTAATGCCTGAAAATAGTTGTTTCATGTATTTTATCTAGCTTTCATAGTTGTTTATGGCTGGAATTAAAAGTCCTCTTTCTTGGGCTTCCCTGGTGGCGCAGTGGTTGAGAGTCCGCCTGCCGATGCAGGGGATACGGGTTCGTGCCCCGGTCTGGGAAGATCCCACATGCCGTGGAGCGGCTGGGCCCGTGAGCCATGGCCGCTGAGCCTGCTCGTCCGGAGCCTGTGCTCCACAATGGGAGAGGCCACAACAGTGAGAGGCCCACATACCGCAAAATAAAAAAAAAAAAGTCCTCTTTCTTTTTTCAAAAAAAATATTTATTTATTTGGCTGCGCCGGGTCTTAGTTGTGGCACGCAGGACCTTCATTATGGCATGTGGGATCTTCAGTTGTGGCACACGGGATCTAGGTCCCTGACTAGGGGTTGAACCTGGGCCCTCTGCATTAGGAGCACAGAGTCTTAGCCACTGGACCACCAGGGAAGTCCCAAAGTCCTCTTTCATGTTCTTTAATCAACTTAAGTATCACTTCTTCTGAGAAACCTCCTCTGACCATCCCTTCCCATCACTAGATTAGCTGTACCCATAGAATTCTGGATTTTCCTTTTCATAACATTTATCAAAATGGATAGTAATTGCCTATTTCATTGTCTTTCTTCCTGAAATCAGGGGTATGCTCCCGGGAAATTAGTAGATGCTCAAAAGAACATACTTTGAGAGACTGGATTAATGGTATGAGTCTCTCTCAACCAGCCCAGACATCAGATGCACAGCATCTGTATTCTATACATGGTATGAATGGTCAAAGATTAAATGGGACTGACTTTCCCAAGACTGAATTTGTTTTGACCAATGTTTATTAAGCTTCCGTTAATAAATTTTACTAGACTCTGCAAAATTTTGGTATGGTTTCACTCTCAAATAACTCACCGACCAGTTGAGGAGTCGACACTAATATCCTTGAAATAATTTAAAAATAATGCAAGACAAAATACAACCTGATGTTAATTATGTTCGTCTTTGTAAGACCACTTTCTCCATGAAGGCTTTCTGGATCCTTTTCCTAGCCTAAAATGGCCTTACCCTTCCTAAGTCCTCTCTGTGATGGCCCATATCATTTCCTACCTTGTGTTGGAGTAACTTATGCCCATGGCTCACCTCCCTTATCGGACACTAGCCTCATATCCCTGTGCATGAGATCAGCCAGCAAGTTGTCTCACTCATAGCAGAAACTCAGCCAGAGTTTGAAAGGAGAAATTTCTGTGGCTGAGGTCTCTGGGAGAGCTTCATAGAAGAGGCGCATATGAATGGGGTCTTGGAGGTTGGGCTTAGATGAGCAGAATGGTACAATAGAATTGACTCATGGTCGCTCTTGCTGATCTGAGTGCAGCCGGAAGCATCATGGGAGCCGCTGGACCAGAGCGTGTTTTCTGGCTGAGAGAAACAGAGAGGCCTTGGAGACCCAGGAGGCTGCACCTCCTTCAGAATAGACAGGAGCACACAGGACCTTTCAGGAATCCCTGTCCTCACTTGCATAGACCCCACTGCATAACCTACTTGATTGCTTCCCCTCTCTGCTTTCTCTCCAGGCCCCCATTTTTTCTCATCCCATAGGCAGCGTTCCAAGAGTTTTATCCAGACCTAAGACCCATGGATGTGGATCAGGGGAAAAGACAGGTCGACGTCAATGTCATTTGGAGGACACCACCTGGCAGTTATGCACAGGGGTGACTCCAGTGGTACATGTTGTTTGAAGTCCATGCCAGGAGGTACCTCAAAGGAAGGACAAGAGCAAGGGTTTGAAGTCCAAAGACTGCCACTTGGAGGAAGACCTTGGAGGAAGCTCTGTCATCCTCGCCACACCTCTGTTTGCTCATGCACAAAATGGATATGAAATTACCTATTTCAGGGTGCTAGGAAAGATCAACAAATAACCTAAAACTTGAATGTTATAATCAGGAAAGCAGGAAATGGAGGATTGGTTTGCTTTCACCCAGCAAGCAGCCAAATCTGAAATCAGGCCCCTGGTGACTTGGTCAAGAGGCTCACTTTGACCCAGGGTCTTCTGTCTCCTGGGTGTGGACCCAGCTTCCAGCCCTTAAGGTAGAGCTGGAACACCTTGGTCTGCATCTCCTGGGCCTGCAGTGGGGCCAGGGAATCTGTGTTTTAAAGAATTTCCCAAGACTCTAGCAGGGAGACTGAGGCCTCCTGAGGATCACCATTTTCACTGAGGATCGGGAGATGCCAGTGGGAAACAACATCACCCCCAGCCCCTGCCCAAAAATCCAGGTCCCAACATTGCCGCAGAGAAGGGCGCGCCAGTTGTCTCCAACCACAGGCACCAATGAGGTCGGGCCCCCATTTATCAGGCTGTGAGCCTCCTTGAACATCACGGGCACCAGACCCTGATGTAAATGGGCTGGAGGACAAGGGGACAGACCTAGTGGGGCTGCCACTTTATTCTCTTAACCCTTCACCTCCTGCCCACCACATTCCCAACTCAGAACTCAAACTCGGCAAAACTGACCGTGCTTCAGACATCTTGAACGGTTTTCCACATGCCTTGGTTTCAGCAACAATAACAACACTCACAGACACACAAAAATGAAAAGAGAAGACAAATTCTTCTTGTATTCTCTGCCCCTGCTTTTTAAGCCCTTGTGTATTTTCAGAGAAATTTAATCCACATGACTCTAATGTATGTACATTGAAATCATTAAGTCAGTTGGTTTTCAAGACCGTTTGATGTCCCAGAAACTCCGGTGAGGGTTTGCAGAGGGCCTCACCAAGGCTTTGCTCCACTGGAGCAGGAAGCCTCCTGGTGCTGAGAAAAAACAGAGCTGGGCCCCACAAATTTCCAATTTGTCACTGAAGCTTTCACCCCAGAGAAAGAAGTCTCAGCTCTCAGGGAGGTGGCGCATTTCACCCTCTCCCCTCACGGGTGCTGGGAAGCAGGAACCTGGTAGCCCCAGTGGGTTCCACAAGGGGAACCCTTTGGAACTCAGTGGGCTTTAAGAACAAAAGGGCATGTGAATTCCCTGGGCCACAGGTTTGGGGATGTGAGCAACTTGTAAGAGAAATAGGCTTGTCCCCACTTTACAGATGAGACAACTGAGACTCCAAGAGACATAACATAGTAAGTGTCTGAGCTACGTCTGGAACCCAGGTCTTGTTAGGCCCAAGACAGCACAGGGCAGAAGCAGCCCCAGCCCAGAGACTGACTGGGAAACTACAGTCAGACCTCAGTGGTGCCCCTCCTGACCAGCTACACTGCTGGCCCCGTAAGAGTCGAGGCTGCGATGACCCAAGACCCAGCACTAGCAGATTGACATAAAAATGCTGAGTCCAGTCAGAAAGAAAGGGTGTATATTCACAGAACCCCAAGCCCGGGTGATAAATACAGAGAGAGGACACACAGAAAGGATCGCAGGAGTTCACGTGAGGGAGGGAATTTCTAATTCATCAGGACTAGGTGGGGGAGGGAATCAGGAGAGGGTTGTGGAGGAGGGGGCTTCCACATGGGTAGGATTTCTATGTGTAGAATAGACAGGGATGAGAAGAGTATAACAGATGGAAGGAACAGCGTGGGTAAGAGTACAGAGCTGGAAAACAAGAGGTCACGTTTAGAGAAAGGACACTGTCCCGTGTGTCTGGAAGAGAAGGTATGGGAAGCAGAGCAGTAGACCAGACCAGAGGCTGGGAGAGGGAGGGGAGTACCACAGAGTTTCTTAAATACCAGAGTGCGGGGATTATATCTGGGAGGCAGTGGGGAGCCATTGGAGGTTTTAGAGCAGGAGGGTGGTTCACTAGGGTTCTAATTTTTAGGGTGATCACTTACGCTACCATATATGGGAGGAGATACTGGAGGTGAGGAGTCTGGTGGGAAGGCTATAGAAGTCTAGGTGGGTGGAGGACCTAAGGGGTGGGGCTTGGAGGAAGGGGCCTGCTTTATGAGTGTCAATAGTTCATTCATTCATTCTTGAGAACCTGTGCTAGGTCCTGGGAATTCAACGGTGAACAAAACTTCAAAGTCCCTGTCTTGATGGGACTTTTCTTCTGGTGGGGCAAGACACATTATGAAGTTGCCCATCATCTGTCAGATGGTGATGTGTGCAGTGGAGAAGCATTAGGTAGGATAAGGGGGCTTGGGAGCAGCGGGTGGGAGGGAGGGCTACTCCCTTATACAGGCCATCAGGCAGGGCCTCAGTGCTAGGGTGACAGCAGTCAGAGACCTAAAGAAAACGGAGAATCTGAGACAATCATGGATATCTGAGAAAAGAGTATTCCAGGCGGAGGGAATGGCAAGGGCAAAGGTCCTGAGGTGGGAAGGTGCTTGGGATGTTCCAGGAAGAGTGTGTGTGGCTGGAGCAGAGTGAGCTGGGCGAGAATGGAGGGGGGCGGGGTCAGAGATGAACCAGGATGAAGGATGACTGAGGACTTGTTTTGCTGACTGAGAAGATAGTGAAAAAGCAAAATCCAGCAACAGGAGACAGACTTTGGGGGAACGGGTGAGCTAATCTTTGGTCCCGTGGGTTTGAAGTATCCAAGGGTCAAAAGAGTGCAGCTGGACACCTGGCAGCAGGGGACAGGGGCCTTCAGGTTGCCTGTTCCCAGACAGGGAGGTTGGGGTGCAGTGCTGTGAGGGCTTATCTGTGTGTGCCTCTCCCAGAAGCCGTCGAAGGGGCCTAGCTTGGGAGCTTGCAACCCTGGACAACTGCTTACAGGACCAGCCCTTGAGATGTACGAAAGACTCACGATGTACACTCATGCACACAGAATAAGTCTAGAGCTCCTGCCAAGACTCATTGCAATGTACGCAAAACATCTGCAGTACCACTCTAGAGCGCTGGTCCTCAAGCCTCGGTGTGCATCACAATCCCCTGGGGGGCTTGTTAAATCGGATCACTGGGCCCCGCCTCCAGAGTTCTGATTCCATAGGTCTAGGGTGGGACCTGCGAATTTGCTTCTAACAAGTTCCCAGGTGGCACTGGTGCTGCTGGGGCCCACACTCTGAGAACCACAGCCCTAGAGATTTCTATCCCCGGTTTTTTAAGTTGGTGGCCCACAGACACTGGGAAGGGGCTGGAGCTGGGGTTGGGAGGACAGAGAGGAGGCTGTTTTTGAGAAGAGCTGCTCACACCTCATTCTTGTCATCCACCTGAAGCCGCTCCCGTCTCTCTTAGCCCTGCCTCTGCTTCCTCCTGCTTTCCAATTTTCTTTTTTCTTCTCTTGGCCCATTTCCTTGTCCTGATTTCTGCATTTCTTTCGCCGCTCCTTACTTGCTCAACTTTTCTTCCCCTCTGCCCCTTCAGCCCCCTCCCCTTCCCCATCCCTTCTCCCCTCCTCCCTCCTCATTTATTCCACTCCCCTCTTGGCTCCTGCACCAGAATCTCTGATGGAAATGGGCAAGATAGGGGTTTAGAGGGTAACCAAAGCCAAGGGAGGCCACCCTGTCCCTGTACCCCGCTGCCCGCCCTGCTTCTGCACGTAGCCACCAATGTTATTAGTTTCATGGGCCTGACTGCACCCTTGCGGGAAGGGGAAGGAGCCCAGCCCAGGCTTCCTGGCACCTGTCTACCTGACCTGAGGCACCATCCACAGGGCACTACCTGGCGGCAACCCTGTCTGGGGCTGAGAGAGTTTGCCCACAGAGAGGGACAGGGCAGTGAGAGGGTGGGTCCTGGAAGCCAAGAGAAAATGGAGAAAGGCGATCTGGTGGAGGGGAGACTGAGAAGGAAGTTAGGTGCACTGGCTCTTGCAGAATGACACCACAGCCTTGGTCTCCCTGATTCTGGGGTGTCATGACGGGAAACAGAGGCTTCTCTTGGGCAAAAGGGAGCCTCTTAAACATAACTGTCATCACCCTCTGCAATGGAAGGACAGACTTGGTGGCTTGGCTCATCCAAAGTCATGAGGGGTCCTAGACAGCCTCCTGCCGCTTTGAAGGATCCTTTTGGATTCTTCTGCATTAATTGAACTCAGAGGTGGTGAAGTCAGATGCTGAAGGGCCTGTGTGATTGGGTGCCCTTCGGACGGACCTTGAGGCAGTAGGGAGGGAGATCCAGAGACCTGCCGGGCTTGGGCTCGGAAGCAAACCCTCCGCCCAGGGCAGCTCCTGCCAGCGCCCCGCCCCACCTCCACCTCCACCCCTACCTCCTCCCAGAGGCCTGGCGCCACACAGGCTGGGCAACCTCATCCCCTAAGGTGGATAAGCTTGGAATGCACCTGCCCGACACAGGTTCACACCCCATCTCTCCCCAGAGACCTCGCTGAAGACATGGTATCTTCACACACAGGGCTATCTCCTTAGCCTGAAAACAGGGTCACCATTGCTGGGGTCTTCAGGGGACCCTGATTCTCAGAGGCAGAGATGGGTTGAGAAGGGACAGGGCGGCTGGGAGCAGGCCCAGGAGGTACAGGTGGACACACAGTGAACATGGGTGGGCTTGGCCTTCAGGACTGCTCCCCCTGCTGAGAGAGGTCTTAGAAATTATTTAGCCCCAATTCCTTATTTTACAAGCAAAGAAGGCAAGGCCCAGAGCTAGAAAGAGCCTACACCAAGGTCACCCTTGAAACTCAGGTCTCCTAAAGCCCAGTCCAGCATTGCTTCTACTTCCTGTAGTATTTCCACCTGCTACATGTGCGAAAACTGCCAAAGCGTTAGTCCACCCACCACCCTGGGTCCCTTGTCTCAAGATCACTAGGTGATATCTACTTAAACTAAATACTAGTAGACTTTGGGTAAGGCATTAATTCTTATACCATACCTTCATCTACTGACCTTCCCAGATAACAAGTTTGCATTTTCACTAGGATCTTTCATGTCTAAAACCCACTGATGATGGAATTTAGGGTTGACTGGAAAGGAAATCCATGAGGAATAAATCCACAAAAATTGGCTGGCAAGCCTAGGCCCAGGGGGTGATGCCCTTGGGCCCTGTCATTTCCTCCTTACCAACCCCAAGGTTTCCCAGCCTCTCATCTGTGGCCCTTTTCTGCAGGGTTATAGCAATGTCACAAAACGGGCACAGATCTTCAGCAGATAAGTGAAGGCACACTAGGGTGGCCCTCACTGCAGGAAAAGCCTAGGCTTCAGAACCACACAAACCTGGGCTCAGCCACTTTCCAAGCCATGGTAACTTGAGCACATCACATCCACGTACCGGACCACAGTTTCCTTATCTGTAAAATGGGCACAATGATGCAAACCCCCAAGAGTACTTTGAGGAAGAAATAGGAGATGGTGTGTGAAGTGTCTACCATGGGCAGATGCTGGGTAAGTTAGTTCCCTTTGCGGGCCTGTTCCTCAAGAAAGGATATGGTGTCCAGGAGGGGTTTCCAGGAAAAGGGCCCCTGGGGCCAGTTTTTTTGGCAGAATGACAGATCTTATCCAAGTCGTCCCCCCTCCTCGGTGACAGTTGTCAGGCCTGGGGCAGCCTCAGACTTTGTTGCTGTGGAAATCTCACTAAGGAACATCCTAAGCTCTTTTCCTGGCTTGGGCCCCCAGAGCGGGCTCCCAACACCACAGTGCATAAATGCCCTCTGCTATTTTCTCTTGGAACAAATAAAATCGGGCACCATGACTCATGCTGGTTAACAGATAAATCACTACAGAAGCAAAGCCCAGGATAGGATGAAACCACCCAGCACACGAGAGAGAGGAAGAAAGGCAGACAAACTGTAGTCGTTGGGGACATGTTGGCCCAGGGCCCGGGGCCAAGCCACCCAGCAGACCCTGGCAGGCAGGCAGCACATGGACAAGAAGAGAGTGAGCCACAGAGGGCTGGACAGTTATGCAGACAGTCACCCTCACAGGCAGGAGCTGGGGGCTCCTTCAAGCCCTCGAAAACACAAAGCAGCATTGAGAGCAGCCAAGGAAAGCATGTTGGCCCCAAAACGAGCCAGAATTCTCGGGGCAGTGTTAGTATTTAAGATGCAGCCTGCAAATGACCCCCCATCTCCAGGAGATTTGTTTTCTCTTCTCTGCTAGCTCTCTCTCATGCTCTCTCCTTTTTTTTTTTTTTTTTTCTTTTTTTAAATACCAAACCAACACGGGAAAGTCCTAGACTTGAGGAGTATGTCAGCAAGGGCCCAGGTAACCTCTGACACACTCCCAACCTGGTCAACTAGAGTCAGAGCCAAGGCCAGTCCTCAGGGCCCTAGAATGACCATAGTGCTGTGCTGATCCAGGCGGGGCAGAGAGCCAACTTCTATGTGCTTTGGGGGTAAGAGGCACAATCTCAGTAGTGGAAACATTGAAAGCAAAGTCTCCTGGTTTCTAACCTCTAAGAAAGAAAATAAATCTAATTTGGGCAGTTCGGGGAAGCCAGAGGGATTTGCCAGCTCAGCATCTCCTCCACCTGCCATCCCCGCCATCCCCCCACTACCCCCGCTTCAGCAGCCTGTGGCTCTTCCACCTCCCTCCCTCCTCTGCCACTAACACTGTTCCTTCTGTGACCCCAGTGTCCTTCCTAAGACCAGAACAGGAGAGGGAAGGCGAGCTCCTCACATGAGGTGGAAAATAAACTAATGCTGAAATTCACTCCATCTTGAGAATGGCTTTATAATTTCACAGGCTTGAATTTTTATGACTGGTATTCAGTTTTTAATCGCTCCTTGGCACTTTATCTGCAGTAATCATAGCTGACACTAGGGGGAGCAAGGCTGCCTGGTAACAGCTCTTCTCTCCAGTCATCTAAGCTTCCCATGGATGCCACTAAGGACCACACCTGCTTCCATTCGGTTAGGCTACAAAATGTGAAAAACTAAATTCCTTATTGAAAACCACAAAGAGGAATAAACATGTTTTAAAGTTATATACAATTAGAAAATCAAATCAGCATGCTATATGTGCTTTTTCCTCACTAATGTTAACTGTGATCCATCCCTAACCTAACCCTTGTTTTCTCCAGGCTTGGATAGAATGCCTTCTTCTAACTTTCCCTGACTGTTTTGTGAAGAATCAAGAGCCCCTCGGGATTTCAAACTCTTGCAGGTGTTTTTTTCTTCTCTTTCAGCAACTTCTCTTCCACACAGCAGCAAGACTCAGATACACAGCCAATGGCAAAGGCTTCTTATTGATTTGAGACCATCTTGACAAGGTTTCTGTCATTTTCTGTTGAGTTCCTAAATCCTCCCCACTTTCTCTCTTGAATCACTTCTTCCTGATTTAGCTGTGATGAGTCACCCTGAGCCAATAATGCAGAGAGACAGAGAGAGAGAGAGAGTAGTAGAAAAAGCCAGTTAAGAGAAATGGAAAATGAAATGGGGAAGAGGGAAGAGGAGAGAAGATGGGATGGGGGAGTAAAGAGCTCAGAAAGTAAGGAGAGAAAGGGGGCTGTGGGCCCCAAGGGTAGGGCTTGCTTTTCCTCGTCCCTGCATCTTTGGTGCTAGGTGCAGGCCCACAGGAGGAGAAGGAGAGAATGGTTCTAGGAGTCTGCATTCTAAATCTCAGGGAAGCCCAAAGCTGGACGTTATTGTTATAAAGAGTCTGGGGATGATGGCCGTACGTGGGAGAGGTGGAGATTTCCTGTCTTTTTCTTTCCCCTGCAAAACTTAGAAGGGCCCAGCTGAAATGAAGTCAGGCAGAGGGCAGGAGAGTGGTGGACAGTGGCTTGGCCCACCTGGGATGGCTCTACCTGTGACAGCAGCTCCCCTCTGCCTCTCCCCAACCTCTGAGCCAAGGATTTTTTTTTTTTTAACATATTTACTGGAGTATAATTGCTTTACTATGGTGTGTTAGTTTCTGCTTTATAACAAAGTGAATCAGGTAGACATATACATACATCCCCATATCTCTTCCCTCTTGGGTCTCCCTCCCTATCCCACCCCCCTAGGTGGTCACAAAGCACCCAGCTGATCTCCCTGTGCTATGCGGCTGCTTCCCACTAGCTATCTGTTTTACATTTGGTAGTGTATATATGTCCATGCCACTCTCTCGCTTCGTCCCAACTTACCCTTCCCCCTCCCCATGTCCTCAAGTACATTTTCTATGTCAGCATCTTTATTCCTGTCCTGCCTCTAGGTTTTTCAGAACCTTTTTCTTTTTTAGATTCCATATATATGTGTTAGCATACGGTATTTGTTTTTCTCTTTCTGACTTACTTCACTCTGTATGACAGACTCTAGGTCCATCCAGCTCACTACAAATAACTCAGTTTTGTTTCTTTTTATGGCTGACTAATATTCCATTGTATATATGTGGCACATCTTTATCCATTCATCTGTCGATGGACACTTAGGTTGCTTCCATGTCCTGGCTATTGTAAATAGAGCTGCGACGATCATTGTGGTACATGACTCTTTCTGAATTATGGCTTTCTCAGGATATATGCCCAGTAGTGGGATTGCTGGGACGTATGGTAGTTCTATTTTTAGTTTTTTAAGGAAACTCCATACTGTTCTCCATAGTGGCTGTATCGATTTACATTCCCACCAACAGTGCAGGAGGATTCCCTTTTCTCCACACCCTCTCCAGCATTTATTGTTTGTAGATTTTTTGATGATGACCATTCTGACTGGTGTGAGGTGATACCTCATTGTAGTTTTGATTTGCATTTCTCTAATGATTAGTGATGTTGAGCATCCTTTCGTGTGTGTGTTGGCAATCTATGTATCTTCTTTGGAGAAATGTCTATTTAGGTCTTCTGCCCATTTTTGGATTGGATTGTTTGCTTTTTTGATAGTGAGCTGCATGAGCTGCTCGTACATTTTGGAGATTAATCCTTTGTCAATTGTTTCATTTGCAAATATTTTCTCCCATTCTGAGGGTTGTCTTTTCCTCTTGCTTATGTTTTCCTTTGCAGTGCCAAAGCTTTTAAGTTTCATTAGGTCCCATCTGTTTATTTTTGTTTTTATTTCCATTACTCTAGGAGGTGGGTCAAAAAGGATCTTGCTGTGATTTATGTCATAGAGTGTTCTGCCTGCCTTTTCCTCTAAGAGTTGCATAGTGTCTGGCCTTACATTTAGGTGTTTAATCCATTTGGAGTTTATATTAGTGTATGGTGTTAGGGAGTGTTCTAATTTCATTCTTTTACATGTACCTGTCCAGTGTTCCCAGCACCAGTTATTGAAGAGGCTGTCTTTTCTCCACTGTATATTCTTGCCTTCTTTATCAAAAATAAGGTGACCATAGGTGTGTGGGTTTATCTCTGGGTTTTCTGTCCTGTTCCATGGATCTATATTTCTGTTTTTGTGCCAGTACCATAGAGTCTTGATTACTGTAGCTTTGTAGTATAGTCTGAAGTCCGGGAGCCTGATTCCTCCAGCTCCATTTTTCTTTCCCAATATTGTGTTGGCTGTTCAGGGTCTTTTGTGTTTCCATACAAATTGTGACATTTTTTGTTTTAGTTCTTTGAAAAATGCCATTGGTAGTTTGATAGGGGTTGCATTGAATCTGTAGATTGCTTTGGGTAGTATAGTCATTTTCACAATGTTGATTCTTCCAATCCAAGAATATGGTATATCTCTCCATCTGCTTGTATCATCTTTAATTTCTTTCATCAGTGTCTTATAGTTTTCTGCATACAGGTCTTTTGTCTCCTTAGGTAGGTTTATTCCTAGGTATTTGATTCTTTTTGTTGCAGTGGTAAATGGGAGTGTTTCCTTAATTTCTCTTTCAGATTTTTCATCATTAGTGTATAGGAATGCAAGAGATTTCTGTGCATTAATTTTGTATCCTGCTACTTTACCAAATTCATTGATTAGCTTTAATAGTTCTCTGGTAGCATCTTTAAGATTCTCTATGTATAGTATTATGTCATCTGCAAACAGTGACAGCTTTGCTTCTTTTCCAATTTGGATTCCTTTTATTTCTTTTTCTTCTCTGATTGCTGTGGCTAAAACTTCCAAAACTATGTTGAATAATAGTGCTGAGAGTGGGCAGCCTTGTCTTGTTCCTGATCTTAGTGGAAATGGTTTCAGTTTTTCACCATTGAGAACGATGTTGGCTGTGGGTTTGTCATATATGGCCTTTATTATGTTGAGGGAAGTTCCCTCTATGCCTACTTTCTGGAGGGTTTTTATCATAAATGGGTGTTGAATTTTGTCAAAAGCTTTTTCTGCGTCTATTGAGATGATCATATGGTTTTTCTCCTTCAATTTGTTAATATGGTTTCTCACATTGATGGATTTACATATATTGAAGAATCCTTGAATTCGTGTGCTAAATCCCACTTGATCATGGTATATGATACTTTTAATGTGCTGTTGGAGTCTGTTTGCTAGTATTTTGTTGGGGATTTTTTCATCTATGTTCATCAGTGATATTGGCCTGTAGTTTTCTTTCTTTGTGACATCCTTGTCTGGTTTTGGTATCAGGGTGATGGTGGCCTCGTAGAATGAGTTTGGGAGTGTTCCTCCCTCTGCTGTATTTTGGAAGAGTTTGAGAAGGATAGATGTTAGCTCTTCTCTAAATGTTTGATAGAATTTGCCTGGGAAGCCATCTGTTCCTGGGCTTTTGTTTGTTGGAAGATTTTTAATCACAGTCTCAGTTTCAGTGCTTGTGATTGGTCTGTTTATATTTTCTATTTCTTCTTGGTTCAGTCTCAGAAGGTTATGCTTTTCTAAGAATTTGTCCACTTCTTCCAGGTTGTCCATTTTATTGGCATGGAGTTGCTTGTAGTAATCTCTCATGATCCTTTGTATTTCTGCAGGGTCAGTTGTTACTTCCCCTTTTTCGTTTCTGATTCTGTTGGTTTGAGTCTTCTCCCTTTTTTTCTTGATGAGTCTGGCTAATGGTTTATCAATTTTGTTTATCTTCTCAAAGAACCAGCTTTTAGTTTTATTGAAATATGCTACTGTTTCCTTTATTTATTTTTCATTTATTTCTGATCTAATCTTTATGATTTCTTTCCTTCTGCTAACTTTGGGGAGGGTTTTTTTTGTTCTTCTTTCTCTAATTGCTTTAGGTGTAAGGTTAGGTTGTTTATTTGAGATGTTTCTTGTTTCCTGAGGTAGGATTGTATTGCTATAAACTTCCCTCTTAGAACTGCTTTTGCTGCATCCCATAGGTTTTGGGTCATTGTGTTTTCATTGTCATTTGTTTCTAGGTATTTTTTGATTTCCTCCTTGATTTCTTTAGTGATCTCTTGGTTATTTAGTAGTGTACTGTTTAGCCTCCATGTATTTGTATTTTTTACAGATTTTTTTTCCTGTAATTGATATTTAGTCTCATAGCGTTGTGGTCGGAAAAGATACTTGATACGATTTCAATGTTTTTAAATTTACCAAGGCTTGATTTGTGACCCAAGATATGATCTACCCTGGAGAATGTTCCATGAACACTTGAGAAGAAAGTGTATTCTGTTGTTTTTTGGATGGAATGTCTTATAAATATCAATTAAGTCCATTTTGTTCAATGTATCATATAAAGCTTGTGTTTCCTTATTTATTTTCATTTTGGATGATCTGTCCATTGGTGAAAGTGGGGTATTAAAGTCCTCTGCTATGAAATCTGTCAATTTCCCCTTTTATGGCTGTTAGCATTTGCCTTATGTATTGAGGCATTCCTATGTTGGGTGCATAAATATTTACAATTGTTATATCTTCTTCTTGGATTGATCCCTTGATCATTATGTAGTGTCCTTCTTTGTCTCTTGTAATAGTCTTTACTTTAAAGTCTATTTTGTCTGATATGAGAATTGCTACTCCAGCTTTCTTTTGATTTCCATTTGCATGGAATATCTTTTTCCATCCCCTCACTTTCAGTCTGTATGTGTCCTTAGGTCTGAAGTGGGTCTCTTGTAGACAGCATATATATGGGTCTTGTTTTTGTATCCATTCAGCCAGTGTATGTCTTTTGTTTGGAACATTTAATCCATTTACATTTAAGGTAGTTATCAATATGTATGTTCCTATTACCATTTTCTTAACTGTTTTGAGTTTGCTATTGTAGGCCTTTTCCTTCTCTTGTGTATCCTGCCTAGAGAAATTCCTTTAGCATTTGTTGTAAAGCTGGTTTGGTGGTGCTGAATTCTCTTAGCTTTTCCTTGTCTATAAAGGTTTTAATTTCTCCACAAATCTGTATGAGATCCTTGCTGGGTAGAGTAATCTCGGTTATAAGTTTTTCCCTTTCATCACTTTAAATATGTCCTGCCATATATGTCCGCAACTCTCCCTTCTGGCTTGCAGAGTTTCTGCTGAAAGATCAGCTGTTAACCTTATGGGGATTCCTTTGTATGCTATTTGTTGTTTTTCCCTTGCTGCTTTAATTTTTTTTCTTGGTATTTAATTTTTGATAGTTTGATTAATATGTGTCTTGGCATGTTTCTCCTTGGATTTATACTGTTTGGGACTCTCTGTGCTTCCTGGACTTGATTGACAATTTCCTTTCCCATATTAGGGAAGTTTTAAACTATAATCTCTTCAAATATTTTCTCAGTCCCTTTCTTTTTCTCTTCTTTTTCTGGAACCCCTATAATTCTAATGTTGGTGTGTTTAATGTTGTCCCAGAGGTCTCTCTGAGTGTGCTCCATTCTTTTCATTCTTTTTTCTTTATTCTGCTCTGAGGTAGTTATTTCCACTATTTTATCTTCCAGGTCACTTATCTGTTCTTCTGCCTCAGTTATCTGCTATTGATTCCTTCTAGAGAATTTTTAATTTCATTGATTGTGATGTTCATCATTGTTTGTTTGCTCTTTAGTTCTTCTTGTTAAACGTTTCTTGTATTTTCTCCATTCTATTTCCAAGATTTTGGATCATCTTTACTATCATTACTCTGAATTCTTTTTCAGGTAGACTGCCTATTTCCTCTTCATTTGTTAGGTCTGGTGGGGTTTTGCCTTGCTCCTTCATCTGCTGTGTGTTTCTCTGTCTTCTCATTTTGCTTATCGTACTGTGTTTGGGGTCTTCTTTTCTCAGGCCGCAGGTTCTTGGTTCCTGTTGTTTTTGGTGTCTTCCCCCAGTGGCTAAGGTTGGTTCAGTGGGTTGTGTAGGCTTCCTGGTGGAGGGGACTGGTGCCTGTGTTCTGGTGGATGAGGCTGGATCTTGTCTTTCTGGTCGGCTGGACCACATCCGGTAGTATATTTTGGGGTGTCTGTGACCTTATTATGATTTTAGGCAGCCTCTCTGCCAATGGGTGGGGTTGTGTTCCTGTCTTGCTAGTTGTTTGGCATAAGGTGTCCAGCACTGTAGCTTGCTGGTCGTTGAGTGGAGCTGGGTCTTAGCGTTGAGATGGAGATCTCTGGGAGAGCTTTTGCCGTTTGATATTATGTGGAGCTGGGAGGTCTCTGGTGGACCAATGTCCTGAACTCGGCTCTCCCACCTCAGAAGCACAGGCCTGACACCTGGCCAGAGCACCAAGTCCCTGTCAGCCACACGTGAGCCAAGGATTTTGTAACCCAAGGAGGAGGACATTTCCAAAAATGTCATGACAGGCTTTGCTCTCCAGTGGTTCAAGTGAGTCCTCAGCCTTTGCTTCTTCGTGGCTTCCAAAATGAGAGTAATGCTGTCAGAGTAGACGTTACTCACGGTTCGGAAGGGGGAGGAGGGAAAGCAATCTGAGCTTTAACCCGACTGAAGAACGTACTTTGAAGGATTCGGCAGAGTCAGTGATTGCCCGAGGCAGCTCAGGGCTCCCTGATGGAACACAGGGCTGGCTTCTGTGTACCCTG
The DNA here is from genome assembly GCF_000442215.2 of Lipotes vexillifer. NCBI lineage: Eukaryota > Metazoa > Chordata > Mammalia > Artiodactyla > Lipotidae > Lipotes > Lipotes vexillifer. The sequence continues at coordinate 387,663 of NW_006769413.1, forward strand.
CTCTCCAGCACCCCATCCACTCCCCAGAGATGGGGAGAGGAACAGGAGGGAGGGAGAGGCCAGGGAGCTGTCCCTTAGCCAGCTGTGTGACCTGGGTGAGTTACCTAGCTTCTCTGGGCCGCAGTTTCCTCAGCTTCAACACAAGACTGCTGTCTCTCTCTCACAGGACTCTTGCGAGGATTAAGTAAGTTAATGTCAGGGGAAGCGCCTAGCATGATCCCTGACACATACTAACCACAGCCCCCCAAACATTCGTTCTTGCATGCTTTCATTTATTTACTTGTTTATATAAAGTGCTTTGAAAGTAGATGAACACATGACCCACTTTTGTCAACTCTTCTTATCGGGGCACCCTGTCCCCAGTTCCATTATTTCAAAGCCTGATGATCACCTGATAATATAATCTAGGGACTCCCAAAACTGGCAGAATAGAATTGCCTGTGAAAGTTAAAAAGAGAATACAGATTCCTCAGCCCAATCCAAGACAACAAAATCAGACTCTCTAGAGGTACGAATCTATACTTTTAAAAAACCCCAGGCAAGTCTAATGCCCAGCCACGTTCTGGAACCAGTAAATCCTTTTTTAAGAGTCTGTGAGGGCTTCCCTGGTGGCGCAGTGGTTGAGAATCTGCCTGCTAATGCAGGGGACACGGGTTCGAGCCCTGGTCTGGGAGGATCCCACATGCCGCGGAGCAACTAGGCCCGTGAGCCACAACTACTGAGACTGCGCATCCGGAGCCTGTGCTCCGCAACGAGAGAGGCCTGCGCACCGCGATGAAGAATGGCCCCTGCTTGCTACAACTAGAGAAAGCCCTCGCACAGAAACGAAGACCCAACACAGCAAAAATTAATTAATTAATTAATAAACTCCTACCCCCAACATCTTCTTTAAAAAAAAAAAAAAAGTGTGTGAGGTTCCCGTGCATTCAGAGGTTAGCTCATTTCCAGGCTTATGTGGAGAGTGACCTTCACTGCCTGAATCCAAAGGAGTGACCAATGGCAGGAATATAGAGACCAGAAAGCAGGCAGGGATGACCTGATGAGGGGGGACAATGTGATGCTTCTCAACCAGGTAGGCATCTAACTGTCTGTCTAGACTTCAGGCCACTTATGTAGAGTTCTCTGGGCGAGTGAGGGGAGAATGGAGCAGATTTGGTCTGTCAGGGAGGTGTGGGTGGGAAGGAAGACAAGGAATGAGTGATGCGAGCCTGGGTTGAGAATGACTCCACCACAAGCTCTGTGAAGAGGGGGACTTGTCTGTCCCTCCCAGGCCTAGCCTTCACCACGGAAGACACGTTAGATAACGCACCTAAGCACTGGCACCATCAGGACCCAGCTGTCAGTCCTCCCTGCAGGGCTCAGCCCCTTCTTCACCTGAATGATGTCTATCCACCCGGGAGCCTTCATCCAGGAGTTGCCTGCTCCAGGAAGCCTTCCCAGATGTCTGAGCGAGGGCTCCTCCTCTGTGCCCCGCCCCCACCCCATCTCGCAGCAATGTTCTCCACACTCTCAGCCCCACCACACGCTAAGGGTGTAAACTATGCTTCATTCACCTTCAGTCCATAGTGCCTGGCACACAGCAAGGGCTCAATAACTATTTCTTTGGATTGAAATTGTCCAAGCATCTCTTTTTACAGACGAGGAAACTGATGCCCCGAGAGGGCAGGTGGATCACCCCGGGTCACTTAGCCCATCCGGGAATAGATCAGAGCTCACCACAGACAGATCAAGAGGTCCAGGACCGAAAAAGAGTATTTGTCCTTTCGCCTCCAAGGCCCTCTCCCCTTGTTTGACCTCATCTGAGTCCACGTGGCTGTGGTGGAAAGAGCCGTGGACACAATCAATACCGGGTGTCCCAGTCGTGCCTCAGCCTCTACCCAGAGAATCTGGACATTCTCTGGGCCTTGCTTTCTTCTGCAGTCTGATGGGACTACCTCTCCTTGTCTGGCTGCCTCCCCTGGCTGTGGGTAGGATGAAACAAGCTGTTCCGCGTGTACACTGGTCACATACAAACTATCACTATCCTAATTATGAGCCAAAGGAAACAGGCCCACCCAGGATGCAGAAGAGGCACATACCAAGCAATTAAAGCTCTACATTCCACTGAGAAACGTCTGCCCACACTACTGCTATGTTTATGTTTCATTTCCAGAGGAAAGAGTTGTGATAAAACTGGGGGGGAAGGGGGGAGGGGAGATTCAGCATGACTTGGAAAAACAAACAAGAGTTTATCAGACATTTTGAAAACAGAAGAGATTTTTACACTGTGGACACAGCCTCTCTGGAGGGACATCAGACCACAGCCACTTTCCTGGGGAGAGCTGGGCCAAGGGCACCCCAAGGTTGGTGATCCATCTGCAGATGGCACCCAGAAGAGCTCAGCCCAGCTCTGCTCCCAGCTACATCCCAAGCAGAGTGAAGATTCAGTTTGTCTTTGAAAAATGAGCAGCCTCCTCATTTGCACTCAACAAACAGTTATTGAGCCTTGACTGTGTTCAAGGTACTTTGACCAGCACTGAGGGGGAAATTTAGAGATGGATCACCGTCTCTCTCTGCTATCTAGAGGCAGATTATTGGAAGGAGAGAAAAAAACAGACAAGAGAAGTACAAAGCATCATGGGAACTGAGGGAGAGCTTTCAGCTGAGAGATCAAGGGGAGCTTCCTGGAGGAAGAGGCACTGAAACCAGTTCAGTGGAACTGGACTGGAATGGAGCCAGTTCAGCGGTTTGGGATGAGGGGACCGCACGCACAGAGGCAGGAATGAGAATGCCAGGTGTGGTGAAAAAAGGACAGCGGCCCTGTGAGACTTGGCATCAGGCTGTGAGGAGGGGAGGGCATTGAGCTAGATGGCACAAACTGGCCACTCTCTTTTTGACGGTCAGTGGGTCAGGATCTCATTTTCCCTTCAAATGGGTTGAAAATGTGCTTTGCAGTCACCTTCCCTCCCACTTTGCTCTTCTGTTCTAAGTAATTCTGCACATCAGGGGGAAAATGCTGTCTGGATGTAAGCTGAGGTGGACCCAGAATTTTCCAGGAACAAGGCAGAGAGCCAAGCTTGTGAAATCAACAGCTGAGATGATGCTTGTCAGCGGGCTCTGTGCCCAAGATGACAGGGCGGCTCCGGGGCCAGCCTGCACGGTGACAGGCACGCACTTTGTACCCACTCCTGGAACTGCTATGCATCGCCACTGGTGCACAGGGGGTTTTTTATTCATTCGTATTGATAAAGGCCTTGTGCAATGGGAAAAAAATTTTTAAAGCACCTAAACAGTTATCAATAGGAAAAGGGATGAAACTATTTAAATATCCATCAATAGGAGAATGATTAAAAAGAAAAAAATAACACTGTGCAAACGGTATAAAGGATGAGGCAGAGCTATACTATCCATCTATACCAGGGCCGCCCCTCACATCCAAGGAGCCTGAGTCAAGAAAACAAACAGGGGCTCCAGCCCACAGCCCACCATCTTTTCTTCCCACCTATAGTTCCCTCTTGGTGATCAAGGGGCCTCACACATGTGGACACCCCACCCTATATATCCAAGCTCTGTCCACACCCCCAGCAAGCAGCCACTCCTTGGCTAGTCCCATCAGTGGTATGATTCACCATCAAAAAGACAGATCCAGGGAAGAAGCCTGTCCTGAGCAGGAGACTTTGGCATCCCAGTGACCCAGAGTGGGGGGATGTGGGCTCTAGGTGCCTGTCCCCTTGACCCCTAGGACTCCTCGCCCCATAGAAAGAGGAACAGCCAGAGAAGGGTCAGTGCAGGACCCAGGGCCGGGGCCCCAGTGGCCAGGTCTAAGTGTGGAATTGATATATACTGACATGGAAAGTATAAAATAATTAAGTGAAAAAAGCACACTGCAGAAAGAACCATGTGTGTAGAATGGTTTCATTTTTTTTAATTTCCTACATAAACACTTAGAAGGTTTTCTGCATCCCTGCTGCTAATTGTAGTGATCTATAGAGGGCTGGGTTAAGAAGGGAAGTGAAAAGCCTTGCATATTATACTTTGCACAGTTCTGTGCTATGAACATTATATAAGCATGTATTATTTTTATAATCTAAAAAAAGTCTTAAAGAATACTTTTTAAATGTTACTACTTTTTTGTACCAGTTAACGTATTTCTTATGTGTTTTCTTGTGACCAAAAGAAACAAAACAAAATTTTTTGAAAATCCAATCCTGGATCATTCCTAGACAGTCAAGGAGGTTGCTGTGGTCATGACCCCCAGATGTAGTAAAAATTCCCCAGACACACACGTTTCTCCACATGTCCAAAGGGCGTCCTATCTGCTTCTTCAGCAGATCTTTCATACAAGGGCTCCCAATCCTGCCTGCACATCTGGGAGCTTCTACAAGTAGATCCCCTGGTCCCATCCCCCAACTGGCTGAATTAGAATCTTCTGGAGGTTGTGCCCAGAAATCTGCATTTGTAACTCCCCAGGTGATTCTGATGACCCTCGAAACCCTGGGTGGCAAGTAGCCCAGGCAACGGTTCAGTCCCATTTGGTAGATGAGAACACTGAGGCCCAGGGCAGTTAACGGCCTTGTCTCAGGGAAGGATGGGCAGTCTGTTGGTTCTTCCCAGCCGAGTTGACAGGTACTGGAAGACAAAAGGGGGCCTGCTGTCAGCAGTCCCAATTTGCAGGCTATCAGATTGCAGCGGTCCCACTATGCCAGGTGATTAGCTAATTTGTTCAACAACTGTATTTGGAGGACCTGCTCTGTGCCAGGCACTGTTCTGGGTATTTAGAGCTGCAAACCTGACCAAGAAGGTCCTAGCTCCCTTGCATATCAAATTCTGAGAGCTAAGGATGATTAAAAGGCATATGAAGAAGCCAGCATCCGAGAATGCAAAGTGCTATGAGGAAGATAAGGCAGGGTGGGGAGGTGGGGAGTGACAGGTGGTCCGGAAAGGCCTCTTTGGGGAGGTGACATTGGAGCTGAGGCCTAAATGATGACCCGGCTGTGCCCAGCATTCATAGCAGCCTTGGTAAAAGTGGGGACAGGCAGGTGAGCAGCAGTGAGGTAATAGAGAGCCTCAGAAGACATGATGAAGGGGATGGATTATACTGGAATGGATTTGGGGCTTTGAGCCCAGCGAGGGTTGTGGTTGCCATGCCTCTGCTTCCCCTACATGGTGCTTCTCAAACATGAGTGAGTATCTGCATCCCCTGGAGGGCTTGTTAACACGCAGACGCTGGGCCCCACCTCCAGTTTCTGATTCCCTTCCTTGTTGGTCTCAGGTTGGGCCGAAGACGTTACATTTCTAATAAGCTCCCAGGGGAGGTGGAACTGGGCTGGGAACCACTCTGAGAACCACTGCTGTGTTGTAACGGCCTGTTGACCTGCCTGTCTCCTCTACTAGGCTGGAGGTCTCCTGAAGGCAGAGACCACATCGTGGTCACCATTGTGCCCCCTGTGTTTGGTGCATTCGTAGGAGCTCAGTAGATGCTTAAGATTCAGTGAATTAATGAGGGTGTGGGTTATCAGCAACATGAAATAATATCTGTAAAGGCCTTAGAACATACAAGCACTGTGTAACTGTGTTAGTCAGGGTTCCTCAGAGAAACAGAACTGATAGATAGATAGATAGATAGATAGGTAGATAGATAGATAGAAAAAGAAAGCAATTGTAAGGAGTTGGCTCATAGGATTATGGAGGCTGGCAAGCCCCCAAATCTGCAGTTTGAGTCAGCAAATTGAAGACCCAGGGGAGCTGATAGTGTAGTTCCAGTCTGAAAGCAAACAGGCTAGAGACCTAGGAAGAGCCAACACTTCAGTTTGAGCCAAGGTAAGAAAAAGCCAATGCCTCAGCTCGGAGGCAGTCAGTTAGAAAGGATTCTCTCTTATTCAGGGGAGGGTCAGGCTTTTTGTTCTATTCGGGCCTTCAACTGATAGGACAAAGCTCACCCTCATTGGGGAGGACAGTCTACTTTACTCAGTGTACAGATTTAATGGTAATCTCATCCAAAAGCACCCTCACAGACACACCTAGCATAGTATTTGACCAAATATCTGGGCACCCCTTGGCCCAGTCAGGTTGACACATGCAATGAACCATCACCGTACACATAGTTGTTTAAATACACCCAGTGGATTCTCATCTCTGGTGAGGGATATATGGAGGCAGGGAGAGTAAGGAATGTGCTGGCAAACAGAGGGGTTCTCATTTTCCTGGACTCCTCCTCCTCAGGAGGCCAGTCCTGCCAGGCATCTGAGCCACAGTGAACCACAAGCCCCTCCAACCAGCCCAGGGAGACCTGGAGGTGCCAACCCACCTCGACAGGTCCCAGGTCAGGGGCTCTCCCTCCGCCCCCCGCCCCCAGCCAGGACCAGGGTTTGCTGCACTCAGCACTTCTCCAGCCCCATCTTGAACACATTAGGCACCATACTCAGCTGGCTGAAAGAGGTTACATTTTCCATGGAGAGAGGAGAGAGAAACAGCCTCGCTAGAGGAATAGTCTCTCTTTGTTCCCTTGAGCTCTCTGCTCCTCAAGTGGGAGCCCCTCCCTGATGCCCCGATCTGATTTCAGGGAAGGAAATGAAGCCAGGAGAGAAATGGAACAAAGGGCCTGGAGTGGGTTTGAGTGGAGGAGGGGTGCTGGGAGAGGGGAACAGGTGAGAAAGGGAAGAGGCTCCTGGGGAGCAGGCCCGGCAGGCTCCGGGGAGGGTGGCCCTCTCTCCATGCTGGGTGCTGCCCAGCCCCCAGAGCTGGGCTTTCTCAACTTCCCAGTCCTTTACAATGGGGGACAAAGCACTGGACTTGCAGTCCCAGCTCCGAAACTGACCAGTGTCTCCCCACAGGCTTGCTACATCCACCTTCTGAGCCTCAGATACAATCTGCCCTTCCAGCTCCAACGCTGTCCTGATGATCAAAATCAAATGCAGGTCAATCACATCAAAAGGGATTCACTAAAATGAAAAGAATTGTTGGTAATAATTGGATTTCCTGGGATGCAAAGTCCAGGTCTTGAGGAGAGGAGCAAAGAGGCTGACCAGGGAGGGGATGCAACCCACATCTTGCCTTTCCTAGGCGGTCCATGCTGGTCCCTGGGCTCAGGACCTCCTCCAGGGGCAGGCCTATCAGTTGCAAGTATCCTCTTTCCTTCCCCAACAGCTGATGGCCTTTTTGTTCCCATGGCTTCTGCCCGCCCCATCTGCTCAGGAGCGAAACTGTTCACACCTGCCTTCCCAGACACAGCCAGTAAAAGGCGGAGCAGAGCCAGCCTCTGCCTCCAGGCTTTCCAGCCTCCACGGCTTGGGTGAGGGCACGGCCCTGGGAGTCAGGACACCCTGCACGAGTCCTGCTCTGCCACCATCTCGTCTGAGTCCTCACGCACAATACTTCCTATGCCTCGTTGGTACGTGACAAGCCTAGACAGAGGAGCCTCCACCACGTTTCCTCCCAGCTCTGATGGTCTGCAAGGCCGGTTACCAGGTAACTGGAAACATCTGGAGTGCAGGGCTCCCTGTCCAAGGGGCTGTTTTAAGTGGGATGCACACAGAACAAAAGGATTTCTGTTCCCACAAGGCTGGACCAGGGGACAGTTTTATGCATTCAGTTAAACAACCCAAGAGGAATAATATACGTGGTGTCGGCAAGTCTGCCCACCGCTCATGCAGTAAGTATATACCCCAGATGGAACGTGAGCAGGGGGTTATGTATCTGCTCCTCTCTCATTGGTCGTGGATACTGTGTTCCTCTTATAGCATGGTAATATATGGAATTTCTAGGGGTAATTTTAACTATGTGCTTCTTTTTTTTTTTTTTTTTTTTTTCTTTT
>NW_006769413.1:395784-417626 GCF_000442215.2 Lipotes vexillifer
TTTTGAATTTTTTGGGGGTATTTTTACTTTTTTGTTTTTTTTTTTTTTTTTTTTTTTGCCTTCCTCATTCTAGTTAGGATGTTTTCAGTTATAAATACCTGAAAGCTTAACTCAGACTTACACAGTAAAAGGGAGTTATTGCTTATATATCTGCAAAGTCCAGCAGCAGTCACACTTCAGGTATAGTTTTTTGATCCAGGGGTTCACAGTATCGGTGGGACTTCAGCTTTCTCTCTTGATGATTCTCTCAGTCCTCCTTCTCTCATACCCCCTCATCATTACAAGGTGGCTGCTAGCAGTTCCACGCCCTACATCTGTACACTATGGCATCCAGAGAAAAGGGACCACTTTGGTCCCTAAAGCCCAAGAAGAGGTCCTGAGATTGGGGTGACTTACGTCATTGGCCTACTCAATCCCTTCAGTCCAAGGATAGCCCTGGCCTGGCCTGCGGTATATGCTCAGTCCCTACAACTGGGAATGAAGCCGGATTTCCTAGATCCCCAAACAGAAATGAGGACTGTTGGGAAGCGGGAAATGGACAATCAAGCAACAGTGACTTTAAACGGGAGCTGGGTCACTGCATTGAACCTCTGCGCACAGAAACTATTCGATTTCTCAGCAACCTTTTTTCCAGGCACTGAATCTGGAGGCTCCTCCTAGGCCTGAGGCAAAGCTAAAAGCTCTGGAAGCTGCTGCTGCTGTAAGACTGTCAGACAGAAGGTCAGAACAGTCCCTGGGGACCTTTTACCCTGGGTTTCAAGACCACCCTACATTAGTGAGGCAGGGCAGATGAGGGCATCTTGGCCCTCAAGGAACTATGACACTAAAGCACTGGCCACAGCAGTCAGCAGGGATCACAGACTGGCTTATGTGCGAAAGCCTGGGCTAATCAGTGAGGGTTTCCTGGAGCAGGTGGGACTTTGTGTGCTGGGTCTTAAAGGGTGGGATCTGCACACCATAGCGGAGGCACAGGACAGTATATACTGGAGCACAGAAATAAAACGACTCAAGTTCTATTTAGGTATATCTTTTATCTGAAAAAAATAGGATTACTGATATTCAATACACAGATTGCCAGCTGTGCACTGGTATAATTTATATACAAATTTACGTATATTGGGAGTACACATTACCTTTTTTCCTTATAGGAGTGTGCAGTTTAAAAGGTTTGGAGATTAAATTGCCTTGAAGGATGGAACCAGGGCTAAGGTCCCCACTGGGCTTTGTTGGAGAAGGTGTGAGGTAGGGATGCAGGGGCCCCTTCTCTTACACTATGTCATGCTGGGATCCCAGGAGCCCAGCATGCAGAGGGGCCACATCCTGCCATCCTCAGGTGGCCGTCCCCACAGCGAGCCTCCTCCCTTGGCAAGGCCCTGCTTAGAAAGCAACCACTAGAGAAGGGTCCTCCAGGGCTATGGCTGAAGCCTGCCACCAATTCTCCAATCTGCAGCAGCCCTGCTCCCTGCCTCTATAGGAGAAAGGCCGGGAGCCCACAGCCAGTGAGTCACGACACACAGCCCATGGAGAGGGCCCGATGCTCACCACGACCTTTGGGGTTTGCCATCTGGTTCCCATGCCAGAGGGTATAGGGTGTCCAGCCCCTGAGAAGCACAGCGGGCCCTGAAGCTGCAGATGGCTATATAAGGCTGAGGCCGCGGAAGTGGCAGGGGTGCCAGACCCCAGGAGCAATTTGGCTGGTCTCAGTGGTGACACAAACATTTTCCCTGTGCTCCGCCATTATCCCCCAACAGCAAGACTGAATCATATCCTCAAAACCTCAAGCCCAACGGGCAGACGTAATGACAAGAATCAAGAACAGCAAAGAGGGCTAACCCAGGCCCTCCCTTCATGGCAAAAAAAATATTTGGGACAACACAGAGAAAGCTGCCCCAGGAGAACTAGTGCCAGCTCTGCCACAAACTGTGGAGCCTGGGTCAGCTCACCTCTCCAGGCCTCAGTTTCTGCATCTGTACTATGGGAACAGTAAGCCCTGACCTGCTACCTCATGAAGTGCCAAGGATCCCCAGAGGAATCAGGTTTGGGAGAATGGGGATAGGACGTAGGGGGTGGCCCTTGTTCTTTGAAAAGGACACAGCCTGGTCTTGAGGCAAATTTGGGGTCACAACGACTTGGTTTATTTACTGCCAGATTGTCACATGTTGGCCACTTCAAGGACAGATGACTTCTAGGAAGGTTCCAGTCTTTGTGGACTTTTTGTGGACTCTCCTATATCTAGGAGCTTACCTAGATATACCCCTTTCTGTTTGTCAGTGCCTTGTGGCATCTGTGGCTCCCCAGATGACCCTAGGTGACCTCCTAGGTGACCCTAGGAGGTAGGCAATAGTGGAATTGTTAACCCTATTTCATGACCAAGAAAACCAAGGTCAATGAACTTCTCCAGGCCACACGGAAAGCTGGTGACAGAATCAGGATGAAGAAACACCCAGCTCTGGAATCTCAGCCCAAAGATCTTGCCCTGTAACTGGGACTCCACCAAGTTGTCTGTGGGGCCTCAAGAGTTCCACTCTGTAAAATGGGGAGAGTTGTGAGGAGTCTGCCTTGTCAGGCAGCAGGAGTGTTTTCTAGAAGACACACGGGGATCACTTTTCTAGAAGATGGCCAGGTTTTGTTTTTTCTAATCTAGAACTTGCTGTGCCTGATTGTTCCGGAGTCACCCTGCGAGGTGTTCCTCGAAGGCATGCTTTCCAGAAAGCACTCACCATCAGGCAGTGGTGTCCTAGAAGGAACATCGCTCTGGGACACTTGGTCACACACCAAGTTGACCTTGAAAATGGGAGCAGCCAGAAAAGCAACCTTGGAGCCCAAACTTTCCTTACTGACCTCTATCCCATCTCCTTCTCTCTCTCTTTTTTTTGTGGGCTGGAAAAAATGGAGCAGCCTTGACCACACAATCACTTGCAGAATTAAGTAGCCAAAACTCACATTGTCTAGACAAATAGATTTTATGAGTCCAGTTAATTCCTGCCAGTCAAAAATAGGCATGCTTAATAAGTGGATATATTTAGAATCTGTCATTATCTGGTCCCCAGGGGAGAAACCTCAGCTCTTATTACATAGACTCTAATTTCAAACAGAGCTCTATTAACTCCCACGCCGGACCTTAGTTCTTTCCTGATGGCACAGAGAGGTGGGTGGGAGTGGGGCAGGGAGATATTTGACCACAAGAAGCTACTTAAGTCCCGTGTTGCCTGAACCTCTGGGTCCGTCCCTCTCAACCATCTTAAGCCAGAAAACGAGCAATTGCTTCTTCTTTGGGTCATGTTTCCACGGGGTAGCAAGTTGTCATGAGAGCAGGGCTATGGAAAGGTCTGCACGCTCCCAATGTGTCACATGTCCCTGTGCCCCTAGGGGTCTGGGAGACCTCCAGGGCTGTGTGAGCCGTGGCACCTCCTGCCCTGATAGTGCAGCTGTGCCTGGGAGAGTGGTTCCTGACTCACTGTTAGCACCAGGGTCTGAGCCAAGCAGGCGGATGGTGGCTGAGAGCAGAACTGACACCCAAAGCCTAGAGGGGTCCAGATATGCCAGAGGCAGGTGACACTGAAGGGACACAGTGCCCAATTTCAGGATTTTGCTTCACGTCAGCACTGGGATTCCAGCTGCCTGGCTGGGCCACTCTGGGTCACCTCCAATGGTGCTGCCCGCTGGTGGGCCAGGGATAAGACATAGAGGGGGCTTTGGGGCACTCTAAGGAGAGGGCCTGGGGGCTGTCCAGGTTGTGGTGGGATTCTCGCTGGCCCCGAGGGAGGTGACACTGCCAGGGCTTGGCCAGGTCAGGAGGGAGTGGCCGCTCTTTCTCTAGAAATATGTGTATGTAAGTAACATGCGTTAATTTCCAGTGGGTGCATAACAAATTAGCACAAAGTATTGATAGATGGCTTCCCAAAACAGAAGTTTATTCTCTCACAGGTCTGGAGGCCAGACCTCCAAAATCAGGTCATCAGCAGGGCTGTGCTTCCTCTAAAGGATCTAGGAGAAATCTTCCTTGCTTCTTCCAGCTTCCAATGGTCCCAGGCATTCTTTGGCTTGCGGCAGCTTCACTCCTAGCTCTGCCTCCATCTTCACATGGCTTCCTCTTCTCTCTGGGTCTCTCCTTTGCGTGTCTCCTTAAGGACACATCATTGAATTTAGGGCCCACCTAGGTAATCCAGGATGACCTCATCTTGAGATCCTTAACTACAATTGCAAAAACCCTTTTTCCAAACAAGATCACAAAGGCATAGGCTCAAGGCAGAAGGCCCAGCTGGGTGGTTGCCCCTTGCCATTCTTTAGCCCGGCTGGCTGCCTTGCCCACCCTGAGCAAAGACTTAGTGCCTCAGGGGACAGCCATGAACACTGTGCAACATGCCCCAGCCCCCGGGTCACCAGCTGAAAGACTCATGTAAGGTGAGGAATGAGGCCACCCACAGGTAGTGGCAGATGGCCAACACTCCAAAATCATCCTTCCTCTGCCTGAATGACCCCTATTACCACAGTCCCACCATCTAGCAAACTCATGTTCGTCTGTTAAGACCCAGCTCAAGAACACCTCCTCCATGATGTCTGCCCTGCCCTCTTCTCACAGGGATGGCCTCCATCCCATTTGTTGCTAGACCCATGCGGTCTTCATCTCTATGTCTCCAGATCCTGGCAAGGGCCTGGATAGGCCACAGCATCCCTCTTCCAGGGAGACGAAGGTCTGAGTGTGAGGGTATGTGTGGGCTGCCCCTCCAGGATTTCCTCCCACCCTCCCCACCCTACTGTCCCCTCAGCACTGCCCTGCAGGTTCCATCCTTTGCCAGGAAGGAGAACCTCCCCCAGCATCTTCACTTGTCTTCTTTTCCTTCCCAGGTTGGTCATCGGCGCTCCACTGGAAACCAACGGCCACCAGAAGACAGGAGACGTGTACAAGTGTCCAGTGACCCAAGGGAACTGCACCAAGCTCAACCTGGGTAACTTGGGCCACTGGTCTCTCCACAAGGAGGCCAGCCATTGTCCAGGGTGGGGCAGGTGCTGAAACACGTCCCTGCCCACAGTCACACTGTGAGGTGACCTAGCTGGTGTTGCTGTCCCCATTTTACAGATGAGGAAGCTGAGGCCAGAGAGAGGAAGTGACTTTCCCACAGTCACACAGCTTGTCAGGGGCTGGCCAGGATTCACACCCAGGTCTCCAGTGTCCCAGGCCATGGCTCCTTCTGCCTCATCCACAGCCCCTCAGCACAGGGGAGCCAGGAGCATTTCCTATCTTTTTTTTCCTGACTTGGAAATAATAACAATAGCCAACATTCATATGTCTTATATACTGTTCACCACATGCCAGGAACTGGTTTAAGCACTTTTAGGTATTTTTTGACTCATTTAATCCCCACAACAGCCGTATGAGATTTAATCATTAATGGCAGCCTGTGGTGGTGAGGGGACCTGCCCGGGGTCACCCAGCTAATAAGCAGCAAGGCCAGGATTCCAACCCAGGCCATCTGCAGCCACCCTTTAACCACTGTGCAGCACTGCCTTTCTGAAATGATGACTCTGTTCCTCGCTGAAGCACTCTGGGGCACAGGGGAGACGCTGTGAGCAGCCTCAAGGCCTTCCAAGTCCTTGTAAATCTACGTGTACACGTGTGCATGTGTGCGCACGGCCTGCGTCCACTAAAGCACACACACCACTCCTCTAAAGCACTTCTGCTTTGTCCTAAAGGTCAGACAGTGGCCAGGCCATCACTTTGCTTTCAAAAGGGAGCAAAAGTCCCATTTGGGCTGAGAAGCTACGATTCCAGGACTGGCCTTCCCCAGGGCAGGACCCTCAGCCTCCCACTCTTCCAGGAGGGGAGCCTCCATCCTAGAGCAATGGAGTGGGGTCCCCTGGGGAGGCTGTGGGGAAGCAGGGCCTGGGGCGGTAGGGCGGTGGGGGGAGATGGCAGAGCTTTAAGAGATAAGCAGATGGATGAAAAGCCCACATCAAAGAGAAAGCATGTGAAACCAGATCCCCAGGGCAGGCAGCTGTCCCAGCACATAGTGCTGGATGCTCCCGCTGGCCACATCTGTGTCAGGGCCGTGGATGGGAAGTTCAAACCCCAGCACAGCCGGGGGCCCAGGCTTCAGTGAGGAAACGGTCCAGGGCGGGCGGGAGTCTGGCTGGCGGCTTATGGATCCCGGTCGTCACCACCCTGAGAGCTCCCAAACAAGCCAAGCCGGATTCTCCTTCCAGCTGTACAGTTTCCTCACTGTGTGTCCAGGGGGAGCTCACATCCTCTCTCTGAGCCTCTGTTCACTTATGTGTGACCCTAGGATCCATCCCAGGTCTAATATGTCCCCCAGCCTTTCATGAGCACCTAGTATGTGCCAAGCCCGATGCTAGTTACTGGGGATACAGCAGGGAACAAGGAGCCAAGGGCTCTGCTGGGAGGGCACAGTAAGCAAGGAGACAAACTACAGTAGAAAGCAGGATCATCTCAGGTGGGGAGAGATGCTGTGCGATAAACCAGCTGTTATGATAAGAGAGGCTGGGTGGGGAGGAGATAGGGGGCGGGTACTATCTTAGCAAGGTGATCAGGGAAGGTTTCCCTGAGCAGGTAACTTTTGAGCAAAGGTCTGATGGTGAGATGGAATCAAGTGGGACCACAGCATTCCAGGCAGAGGAGAAGCAAGTGCAAAGGTCCTGAGGTAGGAATGAACTTGCTCTGTTGGAGGACGGAAAGAAGGCTGGGGCAGAGGGAGCAAGGGGGTGGTGGTAGACGTGCGCACTGAGCTCGGGGCCTGGGCCACTGAGAAAAGCCCCTGGTCCAGGTGGGGACCAAGACACATGAACCCATCATTTAGGTTCCTCTATCGCTCTGGTTTCCAATGTGGACCTAATTTCCCTCTGAAGGAGGAGCAGCCCCTGCTGACAATGGGAGACATGATGCCACCAGACTCTGAAACTGGGGCTTAAGCTGGGAGGCGGTGGGCAGCAAAGTGCATGGAGGCCGAGGAAGAGTACTGGTCAGGAAGCACCTCATTTGAGGAGAGTTTCTTTCCCTCCCAATGAGGAGGCAGGAGGACCATCTGTCAGTTTATCCCCACAGTGGAAAATGCAAGGCAGGGAAAACTGAGTCCTAGTTTTTCCTATGGCCTCTCCAGGCTCTAAGCCCCACTCAGCCAGGAATGTTCTTTCCTTTCTCTCCAGGGAAGTGGGTGTCAGTTATTCACACCTCAGTGTTGAAGGGTCTACCTACCTCTGGTGCTTTTTTTCCCAGCACCTGGATGAAGCCAGGGTTTTCGTTGAGCGGCAGGGGCTCAGGGGAAGGGGATGTGATTCTGGAAGGCAAGCCCTGTGTGAGGAGGGGCTTATGCCCCAGCCCTCACACAGACCCACTGAGAAAGGTGTAAGTCTCTCCTGTCACAGAGGGGAGGTTAGTGACTGCTCCAAATCCACGAGCAGCAGAAGCTGGACTTGAACCTGAATCTGCTTCCTGGCCCACAGTTTGACTGAGGACCTCAGTCATTGAGACAAGGCCGGAAGAGAGGGGGCGGGGTGAGGTGGGGGACGCACCCTTTAAATAAATGGGGGGCAGAATTCTCCAAGCCGCTGAGGGGAGGAAGTTGCCCAGTTGGGGCTTGGAGCTTCCTCTCCAGACTTCTCACCACATCCCTCTGCAGCCACGGCCCTGCTGTCAGATGCGGAAAGTCGGGCTGTAACGTTGGCTCTGCTGGGTTCAAGTCCCCACGCTATCATTTATCAGTGATTGACCTTATAGAAGTCACTAACCCTCTGTGCACCTTGACTTCCTCCTCTGTAAAATGAAAATGGTGACCCCTGGGCCTCCCAGGACCAAGAGGGGGTCCTGGGAGGGCAGGTGGGTGCAGCACTTTGTAAGTGATAAGGCACCATAAAAGCACCAGGGTTATTACTATTATTTTCTCTCTGGTTGGTTTGGACAGACAAAACAGAAAACAATCCCAGGCACTCGTAGAACAGCCAAGAGAGGCTGGATGTCAAAAGGAACCTTACTACAAACTGAAGGAAACCAAACAAACACAGCCGCCCCACCTTAGCCCACAGTACAGTCGGGGGTCTGAATTTCTGGCCTCTGCCCATGCCTGGCCCCAGGTCTTGCTGGCCTGGGCCCCAGCGGGTCGGCCAACTCTTCACACTTCCAATCGCCGACAAAGCTAAATGCTCCTGAGCCCTTAGAGATCACTCCCCTCCCCTGAAGCAGAGAACACATCTAGATCCTGCGCACAGCAGATGAGGACTGCTCGCTCCGGCTTAACAAAATACCCAACTCACTTCCCCCTAAACTCTCCCCGACAAGTGTCTGCATATGTGTGCGCACGCATACACCACACACACACACACACACACACACACACACACACACTCTTCTGGGGAATTCAAGCTCATTTCTTTCCTTTCAGGGGCCTGACAGAATGGTCTAGTAAAACCTTCCCCAATATAATCTGCTTAGTAAATTTAATCTCCACAACCCTCTCCCTCCACCCAGTTGGCTGATAATCCTGCCCCTGAATACTCCTCTGGGGACCAGCCACACAATGGCATTCTTGGGCAAGACCTTGTGCCTCTAGAAGGCTCTTGTTAAGTTGGTGATTTGCTCCCTGTGAGAAAGAATCAGCTATCGTGTGTCAGTTTATCAGCTGAGCGGAGAACCGGACCCTGAGAGAGTTGGGCAGGGGACTGCTACATTTGATGGCAGGTTGTCTTAAAGAAAAATGTGGAGGAGGCCCTGCATAGAGGAACCAGCTTCGGGGGGAGCCCTGGTTTGTGTGGGGTGGGGCACAGGGGGATGGCTGGGGGAGGGAAAGCTCTGGACGAGGAGATGGAAGGCTCTGCCATCTGCTTCCTGTGTGACTTTGGGCAGTTTGTGTGACCTCTCTGAGACTCGCAGTCCTCATCTCACAGAGAGTTGAGAGGAGGTAA
Source organism: Lipotes vexillifer (assembly GCF_000442215.2). Lineage (NCBI taxonomy): Eukaryota > Metazoa > Chordata > Mammalia > Artiodactyla > Lipotidae > Lipotes > Lipotes vexillifer. Next base: position 404,698 of record NW_006769413.1, read on the forward strand.
TTAGACCATATCTGGGCAAGGCCTTAGTAAACTGTGAAAGGCTGCCCTGACCTGCAGGCGAGTGAGGCATCCAGAGGGGCAGGGAGAATGGGGGAGGACCCTGCCTGGTACCGACTCAACCTCGGGCCCCTCTGGTGGCCAGCAGCAGCAGCAGAGTCCGGGCAGAGGACAGGCAGAAGGGGCTGCAGGCTGAGTTTCTCCCTCCCACCCCAGGAAGGGTCACGCTATCCAACGTGTCCGAGAGGAAAGACAACATGCGTCTCGGCCTGAGCCTGGCCACCAACCCCAAGGACAACAGCTTCCTGGTAAGAGCCACCCACCCACCCTCCCTCCGAGCCCTTCCTGCCCCACAGGCCCTCTGCTTGGGGCCACGAGGGGCGTGTGGTGGCTGAGCATGCCCACCCACCGGGCTGCCTGTCCGTGTGCGCTCGGGGAGCAGCCCCTCCTCTGGCTTCCTGCCTGTGCCATTCTGCCTGCTGCGCCCTAAACTTCAGGGGGGGTACAATTCAGGCAGGAAAAAGGATTGAGCCCTTTTGTGTACCTTCCCTTTGGGGTTGGGGGGAGTGCAAAGCAGAGAGCCTGCAAAGGAATAAGAATAAATAAAGATATTCAACAGTCCAGTGGTAGGGGCTTCTATCCTTTCCTTTGGGGAGCCCAATTTGCAAGGCAGAGGCTGAATCTCTGCTCCAGAATTGATAAAAGAAACAGGACACACCACACACCCTGAGAAGACTTTGAGGGGAAGCAGTAAATGAGTGAACGCAGATTTACTACAATGGAGGGAAGGATACAGAGGGATGGGCCACCTGGACTGCATAGGATCAGATGGGAAAGCTTCCCAGAGGAGGTTTCTGTTTTGTTTTTAAAGAAGAGACTAGTCTTAGCAAGAAAGAAAGAGGAGGGGTACTTGGGCTGAGGTGGTAGAGACATTCATTCATTTAAACTGTTTTTTTGAGCACTTACAATGAACGGAACCTGATGCCAGGCACTGGGGATTCAGCAGTCGGCAGAGCTCCTGCCCTCCTGGAGCTTACATTCTGGCTGGGGGAGAGACGATAAGATGTGTGGGACAGAAAGGCAGCAGCAGGCTGTGCTGGGAGATCTCTGCACCCCACCCAGGCGAGCATATGCAAGCTTTGCACACAGTGGGAGAGTACAGGTGGCGTGATGGATTGGCACTGCCTGCCCCTTGCCATCACGTTCGGGTGAACCACCACGAACGTGGGTGAGGCTGGGACTGATAGTTCCTAGAGTAGCTGCAAGAAGATTTCTGAGAAAAATTACCCAGAAATCCCAGTAAAATGCACTGCTCACTTTAAGACGGGAGGGCTTGTGTCACTGTCTGTTCTCACGAATCAGTTCATTTCTGTTGATACATGAGACATCTTGGGTGTGAAGCATCAGACATCAGGGCAGTGAGATGACTGGGATGCTCAGAGACTTGACAAGAGCATAGCGGCTCTGCCAGGGAAAGTCCTGAGGTGCCTCAACGTATGGTTGGCGCACAGCCCTCATCATCCCCAACCAAGGGCAACAGGACCCCTGGCCCTGTCCACGCATACTTGGCTTTGGTCTGACCCTATTCTCCCTCTGAGGCTCCTTGTCATATGCCTACTAACTTGATTTCACCTACTTCATAACATGGGATGAAAGTCCAAGAAGGATGGTGTGATACAACCCCTGGGGCCTCTGTGGGTAGGTTAAGACCCTAGTTTATAAATAGCAACTTTTGTTAACTCATTCACTCATCCATTCATCCATTCACTCATCAGCGCATCCCCCAACCAAATGTCCTTCCCTCTATTCATCTATCCATCCGTCCATTCATTCATCCACCCATCTGTCTACATGTCAGTCCACCCCCTCATCCTCCCATCTAATCATCCATCCTTGCATCCATCCCCTCCCACATCCATCCATCATCCATTCGGTCTATCCATCATCCATCCATCCATCCATCCATCCATCCATCCATCATCCTTCTAGCCCTCCAGCCATTATCCATTACCTACTCTCCCATTATTCATTCTCCCCCACTTCCAAAAATAATTTACCAGAGCTTCAACAAAGGACACAGATAATACAAAACCTTTAAAATCTGAGTTTTAAAAAAGCCAATTAAAGAAAGGGATTGGAAGTGGAATAATTATTCTTCCAAACCAAGGGAAATTAGAGCACAAAATTTAGTCCTGAGTTTTCCAGCAGCAGGACAAACATGGAGGCAGAAGCTGGGCTTTCATTTTTAATGACCCTGACTCTGAGAGGGACTCATCACTCAGTCTGTAAATGAGGGGCTGACATCAATGTTTTTGGTAGCAAATTTCAGAGAAAGAGCAGAGACATTCTTTTTCCTTTCCTTAGTAAGAGCCATGGGCATGTTTTGGGTACCCTGTCCTGGAAGTCTGCCCAGAAATGACCTTCAGGCAACCTCTTCAGAAAGACCCTTGAAGGGTCCACTCCCATGGATGACAGTGCTTTCCCGCATCCCGTGTGGTGGGCAGGGGGAAGGAGAGTCACAGCCCGATGATGGGGTGGAGAATGGGACCCTTGAAAAGACAACAAAGGAGGACTCTAAGGTTAGTTTTTCTCCATTTCACCTGAAACCAAGGGAACTAGTACATGTTACAGCAAGAGAGATTTCAAGTTAGACTCAAAGAAGACCCTCTACATCCTAAGGATAACAGCACTCAGATGGAGGATTCTGTCTTGGGTCTTGGAGGTTGGGACTGGGCCAAAGGCTATTGGGCCCGGACCCTCCCTGAGGCCCCCCGCTGATTGGGGGGTCCATGCTGTGCTTCACAGGCTTGCAGCCCCCTCTGGTCTCATGAGTGTGGGAGTTCCTACTACACCACAGGGATGTGTTCACGAGTCAACTCCAACTTCAGGTTCTCCAAGACCGTGGCCCCAGCTCTCCAAAGTAAGTGGCTTCAAATCTACAGACTTGGGCTGAGCGACCGACAGTCCATGGGAGGCTCCGAGCTCTGGTCACCACTATCCCATGGCTACAAAGCAGAACTTGGACTCTAGCCCCGCCCTGCTCCGGCTCTCTGGGTAACCTGTGGGGTAATAATCTTGGCCCACCCTCCCAGGGCAAGTGAGCTAAGGTTATGAAGACCATCCTGGCAGCCAGAGAGGCTCACTGCAAACCCACCCTGAGCGAAGAAGAGATTCCTGGCCCACCATGTACATCAGGCAAGCTGCACACTGCCGAAGTCTGGGGACGTCGTTCACTTAGAGTATAGTGTGCATGGTGCCCTCTGATGTTATGGGATGCAGCTGCCCTGTAGGTGGAGGGCCAAGGAGGACAGAACTACCCCTGGTGATAGTCCCATCTAATCAGTGTTCCTGGACATGAGGACGCGCTGCCCAGCTTTCCCAGAGCCTCATGGAACACAAAACCTCCCACTCTCTCCCCACCTGCCAGGAAAGTCGGGGGAAATAACGCTCAGACCTTGCTTCCTGCAAGCCAGACTGCTTGGCTCCGAGCCTCACTATTTCCTGTGGGCTAACCACCAACACCCAAGCAGCTGCTGCCCGTTTTATTGAGGGTGAGGGGATTAGCACTTCTGGCTAGAGGCAGCCTCCCTCCAAGCACCAGGGCCCAGTCGGAGATGGGAAGGTGGTGCTCGGGGGGAGGGAGGAGGAAGGTCAGTCCAGCAGGACCTGGAAAATGGTCCCCTTAGGGGCAACGAGGAGGAGTCGATTCTATTCTTACAAAACATCAGCGGGAGAGGCAGAGGCAGTGCCAGGGCTGGGAGGAGGCTCCAGCCAGTCACGGGAGGTGTGTCACCCCCTAGAGAGGTTCTTTCCTCTGGGCCAAGGTGTGACCATCTCAGCCTCCCAGAATCTCCTGTGGCGGAGACCTCCTCACCCCGCTGACCAGCAGCCGTGCCCTGGGAGCTCAGCAGATCCAGATCCCAGGGCACCCCCCACCCCTGCCAACACCACGGAGGATCTAATTCAGCAGGTCTAGGATCAGCCACAGGGCGTGTGTACGTGCGCACATGCGTGTGTTTCAAAGGCGTGTTCTGCCATGTTTAGCAACCACAGAGGTTCTTCCCAATGTGTCTTAAAATGAAAAATTTGAAATCGTAAGAAAGAAATCAGTAATAATAAATGCGTTCTAATAAAATTGGCTTTAAAATAAAAGAAACCTGGCCCCTACCAGTAGATTAGAAACCCCTCCTAATCAAGGAGTTACTGTCTCGTGTCCTTGTGGCTGCCGGCACCACACGGCGCTCCAGCACTTGGCGCTCCAGCACATGACGGGTGCGCGGTCCACAGGTGTGGGGCGAAAGCACACTGGAGAAGGGCTAAGCTATCAGGCACCATTAGCCTGGAGGTGTAGGGCCATCACATGCTGCGTGCGGCGTGTGCAGATGAGACCAGAGGGTACACACAGCTTCTCCTAAAGCGGAGGTGATTCTGAGCATCCAAACGCTTCTAAAGTGCTCTGCCAAACACAGAACCTGTGCCAGGCGCCTAGGCTCAAAGCCACCACCTTCCCCTCCTGGTGAGCTCTGACATCAACATACTACACCTTCCCGATGCAGGAGTTACTGGAATGGTTAACTCACGAAGGCCCCTGCTGTACTGCTGTAAAGTAGATTTGAAAACAGTGTGCAATTCTCCAGTAAAAATAAGCAGATGCCCAGTATTTCAATGTGGTACAGTATAGCGTATATCGTATCAGATTGTATCATCTCTTATTTCAAGGTAAGTCCTGCTGTTTCACAAACAGAAATAAATTACTTAGATGGAAAGAGAAGTTTTCTAATTTGTTAGGTTACCAATGTTTCATGTTTTCTTCGTTGCTTTCTATTATTCGTTTTAATTTTGTATGAATATTACAAGAATATAGAGAAACCTTCAGGCTCAAAGCAGCGAGAGCTTGACCTGATAATGTCATTGTTACATTAACAAAGTGGTTTGGTTAAAAAAAAATAAAAAGAGGATAAGCTAAGATTCTTGAGCATTTCCTTGTGCTCAGCCCTAGAAGCATCACCTTGTTCATTCCTCGTGGCAATCCTCTACTCTCATTATGCCTCTTTTACAGAAGAGAAAACCGATGCCAGGATGTTAAGTAACTCGCCCAGGGTCAAAGCCGCGGGTCAAACAGTCTGACGCCAGATTCCACATTCCTAGCTATTACACCGTGCCTCCCTCCTAAGAAGTGAAACCCATTCATTTGGGCTGAAAGTGGTAATGCCAGCCTACCCATTACAGTAAAATAAACAATAATGAGGTACTGATTTGGGCACTGTTGGCTGCCTACCAAACATTGGCCAGCTAAGGGCGGTCAGTCCCTGTTGAGGAGCAGAGGCAGTAGGGCTCCATTCATGCTTTGTTCAGACAGCCAGTGCAGAACGGTGGGGCAGAGCCAGGAATTCCTGGGCTCCTCACTCACATTGCCCAAATAAATGTTCAGCCCGAGGACAGCTCCCAGGCCAGGCTTCCCTGGACAATCATCCAGGGGGTCAGAGATTTGCAGACACTGGCTCCTTGGGTTGCTGTGACCATGTTCCCACTTCCCAGGGTGCCAGACCTACATGGACATCATCATCGTCCTGGATGGTTCAAACAGCATCTACCCCTGGGTGGAGGTTCAGCACTTCCTCATCAACATCCTCAGGAAGTTTTACATCGGCCCTGGGCAGATCCAGGTGAGTGTGGTTGGGACTCTTTCCTCCTCCAAATAAGCCCCCCCCAAAACCCATGGCAGATGCTGCCTTGGGGTGGCGGGGAGCATCTGTACATGTGCTAGAAAGGTGTAGGTGAAAGGGCCAGCTGCAGGGCCCTGCAGCCCAGGACACCCATCTCTGCTGGGCACATCAAGGGACAGTGTAGGGGAAGCATCACTGAGTGGGTCAAACACTGTCCTCTGGGATAGACACCACGTATTAACAAAAACTTTGATCAGCCAGAGAGTGAGAAGACACTAGCACCCTGCTGGGTGAGGCACAGGGGAGAATTAGACACTTTGATCTTGGAGAAGAGACAGGGGAAGAGGTCATAGCTGCCGGCACATATTTGAAATGCTGCCTGGCTAATGAGGGGGTAAATTTATTCCGTATTGTTTTGGCAGGCCAAAGGAGGACCAATGACTAGAACTGACAAGGTGGCAGATTTCAGGTCGATCTAAGAAATTATTTTATAACAATTAGAGCCGTTAAAAGGGGAGTGGGCTTTCTCATGAAGTTATGAGTTCCCCACCACTGGGAGATCATCTTTTAGGGTACGGTGGATGAAAGTCCAGCACTGGAAATGCACTTGTACCAAATAAACTCTGTGGGCCCATCCGACAGTGACATTTTTTCATTCTAGTCCTACTATAGGTAGGTTTTTGCTTATTCTTTAAGGTTTTTATTTCGAGGCTATTAATATTTGGGTCTTATTAATATTTCAAGCTTCTCTTCCAAGTTTGAAAGAACCTTAGTTCCAGAGTTTGGTGAACAATGCCATGGCCCTCCACCCACACTGCTCCTAAGATTTTAGACTTCAATTCTATGCTCAACTTCTGTCTTTTTAAGTAAGAAACTCAATCTGCTGGGCCTTTCTTTAAATCACAGTCTCCTCTCTCAATATGCACCTCCCACCTGCCTCACCAAGCCAGCCATTCATTCCTGGAACTGTGCAGAACCTGCTTCCCTTATGCTTAGTTCCTCTCCCTTGGGAAGGTCCCCAGCCCTCCTCACTCCTGAGCCGTCCCAGAGAGATGACTCCAGGAAACCTCATCACCAAAGGGCCAGCCTTCAGGGGTCAAGATGTCCTGTTTCCCTCTCCTCTAACTTGCAGGTTGGAGTCGTTCAGTACGGAGAAGACGTGGTACATGAATTTCACCTCAATGACTACAGGTCTGTAAAAGATGTGGTGGAAGCTGCCAGTCACATTGAACAGAGAGGAGGAACAGAGACCCGGACGGCCTTTGGCATTGAATTTGCTCGGTAAAAAAAAAAAAAAAAAAAAATTAATTTTCTGAATCTCAGATCCAGTTACAGTTATCTTTTGCTGCCCCACAAAATCTAGTATCTGGAGAGACAATAATTAATCCCTCAAAGTTCTGGGCATTGGCTGGGCTCAACTGATCAGTTCTCCCTTGTGTTCTCTCATGTGGTTGAAGGCTGGTGTCAGCTGGGGCTGTTGTCATCTGAAGTTTCGACTGGACTGGACATCCAGAATGGCACACTCATGTGGCTGGCAGTGGATGTTGGCTGTTGGCTGGGAGCTCAGCTGAGGCTGGTGATCTGAGCACCCACACGTAGTCATGTGGCTTGGCTCTCTCACCATGTGGCAGCCAGGCTTTGAGAGGAAGCATTCCAAGAGTGAGTTTTCCAGGAGATCCACACAGGAACTCTGAGACTGCCTATGACCTAGCTGCAGAAGCCCCAGAATATAATTTCTGCTATAGTCTTTTGATTGACCAAGTCACTGAAGCCAGCCCAGGTTCAAGGGGAAGAGAATTTAATTTCCCCTCCTGATGGAGGAATGGCAAGGTCACATTACAGAAGAGCATTTTGGGGCTGGGATTTCCAGTCAACTTCAGGAAATATGTTCTGCCACAGAGACCCTATGAAAAGTGTGTGGGTTGTATGAGGGCAGAATCTTCTTGTGGGGTGTTCGTCATCAGTAGAATGTGAAGAACATAGTTAAATCTAACATCTGAGATTGTAGAGCAATGAGGCTGTTCCCTTGAACATCACAGCAGAGCTCACAATAATAATGAATGCTATCTCTAGTCATCCAGACAGATAGCTACAGGCTTATTCCAGTAACTCTGCCATGGCTCAGAACACTGTACTCAACCCCACTGGAATCAGTGAATGATTTTTAAAGTCAATTCCCCCAGACCTTTCCAGCTGTGGCCTAAACTCCTACGATAACTATGTCCAAGACATTTAGATTTTAAATGTATAAATTTTACACCTATGAATATGAGCTCTGCTATGTTCATTGAGACCACCGTCCCATTACCTTATAATCCCACCTCACATAGGGTTAGTCGACGTGTTTAGCAGAATGCTACAATGTGAAAGCTATTTAGTAGTAACATGATTTCATGTGGTCATAAGATTAACTCTTTTTTTAAAATATTTATTTATTTGGTTGTACCAGGTCTTAGTTGTGGCAGGCAGGCTCCTTAGTTGTGGCTCATGGGCTTCTTAGTTCTGGCATGAGAACTCTTAGTTGCGGCACGCATGTGGGATCTAGTTTCCTGACCAGGGATCGAACCCAGGCCCCCTGCATTGGAAGTGCAGAGTCTTAACCACTGCACTACCAGGGAAGTCACCCAACTTCACTACTCTTTATGATTAAGTTACTGCTCCACCAGTGTATTTCTGTTCACTGATAAAACCTGCTCAAGCTTTTTTCCTAAATGAGCATCCCTCTGTGTAAAGATGGCTCTTACTCACCCTCATGAGAAATGGGCCCTCATGAGGGTGAGTCCCTGAGACCCCAAGCAGGCTCTTGTGAAGTGGCCAGGGGAACGGAGGAAGCCCACGCCCACTGAGCTATCAGTGAGAAGCTAACTGACTCCCACCGGGATGGAGCACACTGCTTCCATCTCATTTCACAGCCCATCTCCCCCAGGTCAAGTGTTTGTGACTCACCTAGTAGTTTGAACCATCATGACTCACGAGCACTGCTGGGGTGTGCGATCTACACCTCAAGTGAGCTTTGAAATCTGATCTTCCCGGCCAAGTCTGGGTCCCAAATTACAGCTGGTGCCTTTTAAGGTAAAAGGTTTTCTCTCCTAACTCAGCTATTCATAATGCATTGTTTTCTGTGTACCTACTAAAGTACAAAGATCCAGGCTATGGACTTGAGGGGTTATAAAGAGGGTAACCCGTGACCCCTGCTTTAATAGGGGAGCTCTGGTAAGCGTCACCCTAACTCAGTGAGGATGAGAGAGGAGGGCTCCAAGGGAGGGATCAGAGAGGACTGCCAAGATGGAGGATATCTGACAGACCCCAGGATTACAGCAGGGAGAGGTGGAGAGAAGACATTCCACAGAAGACATTCTGCCCCAATAAGGGCAGAGGAGAGGGAAAGCTGAGGAACGTTTACATTCAGAGCCTTGCTCTGAGCATGGTTCGTGTTGGGGAGTAGTAAGCCCTGCAGCTGCAAAGATGGTTTGGAGTCAGATTGTGAGAGTTATAACGTTGTAGCTAAAACAAGCGTGATTGGCCACTGAAGATTCTTGAATGTCATCATCAAATGTGCGCATGAAGGTGAGTCTGGCAGCCATGTGTGGCTTTGAGGGGAGGGGGCAGGACAGCGTTGCAATGCCACCTTCATTCACTCAACACTTTTTATTGAGCATCTACTATGTGCCTCACACTGTTTTAGACACTTGGGATAGATCAGTGAACAAAGCAGATAAATATCCTGCCCTTGTGAAGCTGATATTCTAGAGGGTGAGGCAGACAATAAGCAAAAAAACAAAAAAACAAAAAACAAATAAAGAGCTAGTATGCTAGAGGGAGACACAAGCTATGGGGGAAAAATAGAGTCTGGTAAAGGCAGTCAGGCAGGTTGGGGAGGGCAGGTATTTAATCAGCATTAACCAAGTAGTCAGGGAAGGCTTCACCAAGAGCTGACATTTGAGTGGAGACTTAAAGGAGGTGAGGAAGTTGGCCAAGCAGGTGACTGGCAGGGGAGGTTCCAGAAAAGAGAGCAGCTCAGATAAAGCTCCTCCCTAAAACAGGAGCATGCCTGATGGTTCCAGGATCAGTGAAGATTCCAGCAGGAGGAGGGGCTCAGAGGGATTACCAAGGGTTTCTCGGGCCATTATCAGGACCTAGGAGAAATGGGAGCCAGGACAGTTTTCGAGCAGAAAGGAGACGTGATATGACCTTTCTCCATGGCGTCACATTGGCTTCCAGGTTCATGGAAACTGTCATGAGTATAAAGCTTTCACTGCATTCCAGGAAGTTATAGTCTGATTTACAAAGCAACAAATCCAAGTCCAAGTGTGTAAAAACACAATACAAATTCACAATTTTAAATCTGATGATTCATGCCAATATTTATGCTATTACAGATTCTTACAGATATTCACACCATTCCACTCTATGGAAATATGATCCTGAAATTTCCTTGGCTCCATATGTAATAAAGCCTGTTTTTCCCCTGCCATATTCTTTCTCCTGGAGTTTTGTTCCTGGACCTGGCCCTCCAATGAAGTCATGGAAGCATCTCGAGTGTCCTTTGAAGAACTAGCAGCATTCTCCCTCCACTGAGTCAGGCTTAAGCCCAAAATATTCTCTGTATTTTGTCATGTCAAGTGTGCCTCTGCCCCCCTTCAGTCCACCTCTCACACTAAAATTAGAGGAGTTTTTTAAGCCAGCATATCCAGAATATCATAGAATTGCTAAGAGAATGGCAGATGGTCTGTTTCTCTTAACTGGTAGCTTGAAGATGCTCTGAACTAATTTATTCCAAGTTTTGTGAATTCCTTAACATCTAAATCACGCACATCAGCTCATCAGCTTGCTGTGTAACAAAAGATACCCCTGGTAACCAAAGCCTTAGGGTGATGGGATTTAACCTGACATCATGGTGCTTGAACCTGTGGGTCAGACCTTTGGGGACTCACTGCAGAGTTTAAGGGTAACATTTATTTTTAGGTCCTTATTGAAAAATTCAGAACCTCATGGTCTGAAGGAGAGTTGGCCTCACACAGGCACCAAGAGCCAGTGATGGTTCAGGAGCCAATTTTTCCTGCTTTGTAGATGGGTCACCATCTCCAAGAGTCCATAGCGCGCCAGCCCCCTGGCTCCTGGTTGGACTGCCCAGCAGGCAGGCCAAGCACCTGCTCCGGCCACTGAAAACAAAAGAAAAAGCAAGAAAGAGAAATATTTGTCATAGAATTTTATATTTAATAGTCCCCAAAGTAGAATCAAAGTGGTTCTCCTGGGAAAAATCGGAACTTTGTCAGGCTTCATCACAAACATTTTATGGAACAGCATTGTTTGGCTGTTGAGTTGCTCTGGCACGTCACCTTTTCAGAACTGAGGGAAGTGGTTCTCAACTCCGATGTTCATTAGAACTTTTGAAAAATGCTGGTGCCCAGGCCATACCCCAGAAATTCTGATTTCATGAATCCAGGTGGGGCCTGGGCATCACTTTTTTTTTTTAAACTCCCCAGATGATTCTACTGTGTGGCTGGGTTTTTGAACCGTGGAATTAGGGCCTCTAAAGGTCTCCACCTGACCCTGAACTCCCCTCCCAGACCCACTGCCTCCCCCTGCTTCCCCAAAACAGCAAGATCAGACCTTGAGAGGGGCTTTTTAAAGTCACTGTTTAAAGACAAGCAGATTTAAGACACATCTGAGCAGCTGGCGAACAAGTAGGCTGGGCATCTCAATCCAGCTTCTTCTTTGGTTCGAGGTCCCAACACCGTGTAGGGTTGCCCAGGGGCTTAGCCCTGGCTTCAAGGCAGTAGGAGCGCCAGGCCTGCCCCATCCGATCTTCCTCTGTGACCCTCCCCCTGTGCTTGGGTTCCAGCTCAGAGGCTTTCCAGAAGGGTGGAAGGAAAGGGGCCAAGAAGGTGATGATTGTCATCACGGATGGGGAGTCCCATGACAGCCCAGACCTGGAGGAGGTGATCCAGCAAAGCGAGAGGGACAACGTGACCAGATACGCTGTGGCCGTGAGTCCTGTCCTGCCTGTCCTGCCCCTACCCACCCTCTAGAGGCTTCGCCATCAACCCCTTGGGGGACTCTGGGGCGGGGGGTGGTTCTGGGCAGTGAACCAGCCATCCAGGCCCTCAGATGGGCCTCTCCTTGTTACACCTTCTCCTAAAGAGCAATTGAGAATCTCCTTTCCGTCCTGCCCAGGTTTATCTGCAACAGCCGTGGGGTGTTTTTTTCTCCATTGCCAGGGAGGTTCTGAAAGCTCCGAAAACTAGAAAACACTCCCAAGCCCCAGAACCCTGTCTTAGAACAGGGTCCGAGTCTGGGGCCGTGGGAGTGTGGGGAGGTCTGTGCCATGTCCCGGTTTGTCGCCCCTGCCCCTGTTCCCTGGCAGGTCCTGGGCTACTACAACCGCAGGGGGATCAATCCAGAAGCTTTTCTAAACGAAATCAAATACATCGCCAGTGACCCCGATGACAAGCACTTCTTTAACGTCACTGATGAGGCGGCCCTGAAGGACATTGTCGACGCCCTGGGGGACAGGATTTTCAGCTTGGAAGGTGAGTGCTTTTTCTCGAGAGGGGTCCAGGCTCCTGGGCTCAAAGCAGGTGAAGCCCACAGAGCGAAATCCAGCCCCCCCCCCCCCCCCCAACAGACTGAGACTACAGCCCCCCCCCCCCCCGCCGCCCCCGGGATGGGAGGGTTTAGCGGGAGTCCTCCGTTTATGATGACCGCCAACACTGGAGCGCCCTTGTGCTGGATGTGAGGCTGTGCACTTTCCAAACAGCCCCTCCTTTTACCGTGGAGGAAACTGCAGCTCGAAGGGAACCAAATGACGTGCCGGAGCTCTGACAGCTCAGGAAGGAATTGGGGTTTGAACGAGCATTGCCAGACTTAGCAAATATAAGATACAACATTTGTGGCCGACTTGTACTCAAAAACCATTAGTTGTTTGTCTGAAATTCGAATTTAACTGAGCGTCTCGTATTTTATCTGGCAACTCGAGTTGAGCCCAGCTGAGCCAGGCTCCACCACCTGAAACGCTCACCCCCCAAGTCCCACTGCTCCCACTCCACCTTTTTGCGGGGTTTCCTCAGATTGCCTCCTTCCTTAATAATTCAAACTCCAGTTTTGATTTGCATGGGTCTCGTTTGCACCATATATTGCTGTAGAGGGGCCCTTGCCATACTGGGCTCTACCATATGGGAGGATTGTCAAAAGCGATAGAGGGCAGCATCCCAGAACCCAAGCAGTCTGTTCTGCACTGGAGATGGCGAGCCACAGACACAGGGA
>NW_006769413.1:417636-447131 GCF_000442215.2 Lipotes vexillifer
GAAGAAAAGCCCTCATAACCCATGATAAAGGAATAGAAAGTATGAACCTGTTTGACCCTCACCTTAGAATTAAACGTCCAAATCAGTGAGTTTATTCGCGAAGTGGTCGCCTTGCGTGACGAGAACATTGGCTCCAATGACACATCAGGAGGCCCTGTGCAGGGAGGAGCTTTCAGCATGCATGGGATTCCTGTGCAAATCTGTGGTGGTGACAGGTTTTCCTCCTAAGGGTCAATTTGATATTTGGGAACCATCCAGAAGCATCTGGAACCAAATCTGGTGAACAGTAGGAATGAACAAAGTGGGAAATTCCATTTCTTGCCAACAATGCAGATTATTTCTTTCCGTGCACTTTTCTGGATCTTTCCCCTACGTTGACATCCCTGTAGTATGCATGCCCTGTAATATAAGTCGTTTCAAGTCCTTTTCAGCAGGGAGTGAGCTGCTAATAATAAACCTACACGATCACCTGGAAGGTGCCTGCTGCTGGGGCAGATGAGCTGGTTCAGGCCCGGGGCCCCCTCTCACCTCCCTGCAAGTGCTTCCGGGTCACAGGTGCGGGGGACTGAGCTGCAGGCATGTCTGGTGCTAAGAAATCAGGTGCGGAGCTAACATCTTTCTGTCCCTCTGTTTCAGGCACCAACAAGAATGAAACCTCCTTCGGGCTGGAGATGTCACAGACGGGCTTTTCCTCTCACATAGTGGAGGTAAGGACGGATTTAGAGCTGCCCTCCTGCCCTCTCACTCTTCCCAGCTCTCTGGGTCATCATCTCGCCGTTCTTGGGCTGTCTCTCATCCCCCTTTCTCTCTTTCTTGGGGTCTCTCTGCCTCTCGTCTTCTGTGGAATGTCAAGGTCATCAACTTATAATAAGCTGTCTCAAGCCCCCCCGTGCATGGGGACGTGTCCCCCCCAGGACCAAGGGTCCCATTCAGTCCATAGAACTTCATGCAAAAACTAGGTCAACATGGCAAAACCACTTGCCTGGGCTGTAATAGTGCCCTGCATGCCCCAGGTGGCCTGTGTGTGCAGGGGCACGGCCCTGCATCGATGTTGGGAGGGTGTCCAGATGTGCCAGGTGTGCTCTGGAAGGCAGCCCACGTGGGCTTCTCTCTTTGCGGACTCAGCATCGTGTTGCAGAGGTCCCAAGCAGACATATGGCGTCACAAGTGTCATGTTCTGTCTGGGGCATGTGCTTCACCTGGTTCTGATTCTCAAGATGAGGCTGAAACCTCATAGGATTGCCAGAGGGGCAGAGGAGTCCATAGCTGCATGCTTTATAAGCTGTTTGGGGTATAGCCCCGCCTGGGAGTACCATGCAGGGAAAGCCTGGGTTGTCGGTATCAGCACATGCCCCCGTGGTATGCTTTGGACAGACAGGTGTCCTGGGTTTGCGTGCATATGCTCTGCCCAGGCTGGCCCCCATGGGAGTGGACTTGTGCCTCCTAATTTGCCAGAAAAGGCCTATCACTCCATCCCACTTATATATCACTTTCAGTAACCCACCGAATTCTCCCAACTCCTCTGTGAGGTGGACGGGGCAAGATTCCTTGTTCCCAGTTTCCAGATAAAGAAGCCAAGTCCCAGGAAGGTCGAGTGACCTGCTGAAGTGACAGAAGTGAGAAAAATATTAGTCTCATGCTCTCTCCCCAACAGCGAGCAGCTGCTCCGTGAGAGCATTTGGAATCTAAGGGGGCCTCAGTCAGAGATCCCAAAACGGAGGGAGGGGGACAGATGCACAGCAGACAGCAGGCAGATGGATGGAAACGCGACTCACACTCAGCGTTTCCTGAGCTGCATCTGGACTGTCTCGTGCCTGCTTGAATACAGCAAAATATAAATATAACTGCCCTATATTGATAACAGTCATGTAATATGTGCCGAGCACTTTAATTTTTCAAGAAAATTTCTGTGCCTCATTCATGCTCAGAAACAGCCCTGCAAAGTAGGCAGATGGTAATAGTTGTCCCATTTTAGGTGGTTATATCAGCAAATCTTTTCAGTGCCTTTTCTGTGCTGGGCCCTGTGCTGGATGCCAGGAGGTTCAGAGGTGAGAGCCCTGCCCTCAAGGAGCTCCCAGTCTGAGGGTAAGGGGCTGAGTACCAGGAGGGACGAGGGCATCCATTCGTACAGGTCAGGCGGCAAGTCCTGTGCTCCAGCTGGACTAGCCCTGGTCTCCCGACTCTGGGGTCAGGGCTGATTGGAAAATGCAGCAAGGAAAATCAGTTTCATTAAATCCAACAAGCATTTGTCAAATGCAACTAAGGTATCAAAAGGAAGCAGAAATTATCCTTGCCAAACAGGAGTCAGTTTGCAAACAATGCAGAACAGCAGTCCCGAGCTTGGTGAGTAAGATAACAGAAACTACAGACTTCTCCTGGGTACAGGCATTCAACTTCAGGAGGCCCCCCCCTATCCGTGGAGCCCCTGTGGAGACCCCCTGCTCAATGGGGAACCACCTGGACTCATCTAACACTAATTAAAGCAACATGTGATCGGGATCTTACAGAAGGAAAGGCCCAGGCTAGGGGAGAGGGGTGTCAGGGAAGGATCGGGGGAGGCTGGCACTCGGGCAGGCCCCTGAGGACAAGGATTTCAGCAGCCATGGGTGGCAGCAAGCAGGAGAAGAGAGGAAGTTGTGTGCACAGGCCTGGGGGAAGTCTGAGCACAGACAGGGTTGGGGAGCGGGTCTCGGAGCAGCCCTGATGTTGGGGACAACAAGAGAGAGTGAATGTCCCATGTCTCCATCTTCCATTCCGAGGTCATTTTTCGAGCATCTCCCCGTGTGCCCGGCTCTGTGCGAGGCACTGGGGATGTATTGGGTTGGCCAAAAAGGTTGTTTGGGTTTTTCCGTAACATCACAGGGAAAAACCCGAACAAACTTTTTGGCCAACCCAATATAGAGAGAGACGAAGGTAACATTTCAGCTGACAGCAGCTCACAGTCTAGTCAGGGAGAAAGACTCTTAAGTGGTAAGTTCAGTCTCCTGCTTCTAATACTGTGATCTGTGTGTGCCCAGGAATCAGGGAACCTAAAGAGAAGGGAGGTTAAGACAAGCTTCAAGGATTCGAGGGAGTTCAGCTGAACCCTGACAGTGGCCCAAGCAGCAGAGTGTGTCAACCAGTTGAGTCCTTGCAGGATCAATGAGTTCCCCAACTGCAGGGGAGAGACCAGGAGCTCAGAGCCCCAGCTTGTTATTGAGGTCAAGGTCATGTGCTGCCCTGTGCAGCTTCTTCCATGTGCTCAACTCTTGTTCTCTTCTCCTAATCAGAGAAACCAGGGTGCCTCTCCCCACCCTGTAGATACAGACCCCAGTTCTTCTATCACCCCATGTCTTGTTTCCAAGTGACAGACATCTGGAAGTTTTTATCTGATAGGACTTTGAAAGAGACAGTGATTACATTTGAATCTGAGACTCTTTTATACTTTTTAAAAAATTTTTCTAAATGAATAAAATCCTTCCAAATCCAAAGGAATTGTGCAATGATGGTGGGCTGTCTGGAGCTGTGACTGACCATTGGGTTGCTATTTTAGAGCACAGAGGTTTTTCAGTTCCAGGCTGCTGGTGCCATCATAATTGGCCACGGGGGCTTCCCTGGTGGCACAGTGGTTAACAATCCGCCTGCCAATGCAGGGGGCACAGGTTCGAGCCCTGGTCCGGGAAGATCCCACATGTCGTGGAGCAACTAAGCCCATGTGCCACAACTACTGAGCCTGTGCTCTAGAGCCCGTGAGCCATAACTGCTGAGCCCACGTGCCACAACTACTGAAGCCCGCACGCCTAGAGCCCGTGTTCCGCAACGAGAAGCCACCGCAATGAGAAGCCCGTGTACCGCAATGAAAAGTAGCCCCCGCTCGCCACAACTAGAGAAAGCCCGTGCACAGCAACAAAGACCCAATGCAGCCAAAAATAATAAATAAATTTATTATAAAAATAAAATAAAATAATTGGCCACAGCTGTCCCGTCCCTCGGAGTCCAACCCCGCAGCTCTCAGGGTCAGTCGGACCTCTCTGGGAACTGGAGGCAGGAAGGTCTGGCCTTTCAGCTTTGCCCGGAACTGGTCCTGAGCCCGAGTGAGTCCATCTCCTGTGTGAACCCCTGGGCTCCATCTCCCCTGGAAATGCTCCACAGACAGCCTCAGGCAGCTGTTTCCTACAAACGTGCTGAAAAGGTCTTCAGCTGCCCTGGGCCTGTTGAGCTCTGTCAGAAGGAAAGATCCCTAGTCCCAGGGGAAGGACCCAGTAGAATGTTCACAAATGGCAGAGGAAAGGCCCAGGGTCTGATAACCTGGTCTGCTGCCATCTTACCTAGCAATGAAAGAAGCCCTCAAGTTAGGAAGGGTGAAAGCAACAAGAGGAAGGAAGGACCAGAGCCCAGGTTAGGAGAGGAGGTCCCAAAACATTCCCTGGCCTCCGGATGCACTAAAGCTCCAGGCCACAGGCATTGCATTCCAGGCTGATGGCCAAAGTTCAGAGCTGCTGGGAAAACCCAGGGACCTGAAGCCCCAGGAAACTCTAGTCCTGATTAGCAAAAAGGGGAAAGAGAATATTCCAGAAATTACCATCAGGAAAATTAACTATGGGTCCCTGGCCACATTTCAGAATGGATTTGTAAGCCAATGGTTCCATTAGCATTTGGAAATGAATGCAAAGGTCGCTAAGAGCTGGAGTGGCTTCTGTTAGTGTTGGCTGCTTGCTGAGGTGATGAACTCCCTGTCAAGCTGGGTAACCAAGAAAAAGCTGCATGAATCTGCCAGAAAGCTTGCAGAAGGGATCCATACCTCTAAGTCTGTAATCCCTATGGGCCACAAGGTGTGAAGGAAGGAAGAGGACCATATATAATTGATGCCTGTGGTGATGGATGGAGCTGCAGGGGAGCCCCCTTCCGTGATGGACTCTCCTACACTGCACTCCATAAATCTCCCCAATGCCAAAATTTTACAGAAGGAAGCAGTTTTATTAGGGTGGGTCTTGTCTACACAAAAGACTTGACCCCTCACCCAAGATGGGAACAGATGATTTTTCCTTTAAACTAGACACTGATGGTCCGGCAGGCCCAGCCTCAGTTACATTTGAAACAAGCCAAGGGGACGGGTTGGGGGTGAGTCTTATTCCCAGACCAACAGCCCCAGCCACCCGCTGCCTCTTCAGCCTGTGCCCTTTTCAGCAGCCCTCCTGGGGCTATGGACGGGAGAGCTAAGGTTACTGGCTATTATGTAAGGTTCTCAGCTGTTGAAGCCTTAAAGTTGCCATCTTTCCTAAGAGTTTTGCATTTGAATTCGCTTTGCATATCTGATTCAATCAAAAATAAAAGAAACTCATCCATAATGGTGAAATGAGGGGTTGACACCTAAAGGCTGTAAAGCCCTTCTGAGTCCTCTTAGCCCTAGATGGTGGACTCTTGCCCCTGCCAGCTCTGGGGCAGGCAGCCAGGGCTGCCCCCATATGAGGCCAGGACATGGTAGCCAAAGTCTGCCACCATGCTGTTCTGGATTGTTTACAAGTTGACTCCTGGTGGCAGGAATCATTTCTGGTTCATTGAGGTCCTCCGAAGCCCAGCCCCATGTCCTCAGGCTGTGCCCTGGTGCCCAGCACCTCACTCCTGAGCCTTGTTCCAGGACCTCTGAGTAGAAATAACCCAGCCTCTGATCTGGAATGAGTAGTCAAGTAACAGCGTGCCCTTTGCTCCCCACATCCGCTTCTCGACGCCCCCTCCTCGTGCCCTGACCACTGTCCTCCAGCACCGCGAATGGTGCGGGACCCCCCTCTCCACAGAAACGGTGCAGGCCTGTTTCTGAATCTTTCCTGCCCAACCCCATCTAAGCCTCTGGGCACTCATCCCTTCCTCAGGCTCCACTTTAGGCTTGTTGGAAACATCTTTTACTGAGAGAATCTGAGCAGCTAGTTAAAGCATAACCCACCGTCTTAATGATGCATTTGCCTTAGAAGGGGCTTTTGGGAACAGAGTCCTGCCCGCCCCATGGCCACTCTGGTGATGGACACGCAGGCAAGGGAGGCTGGGGAAGGAGGCCAGCCCTCGGTGCCCTCTAGGTGGTCTCCCTGTGAACAGAACCACCAGGGGCCACCTCCACCTGCCTCCACAGTCCTGCCTCTCCAGTGCCAAGAACTACTAGCATCTGGTGTTCTCATTCCGTTACTACCAGGCCAGAGGAAAGCACTGCCTGGCCGTGTGGCCTCAGACAAATCATTTAACCTCTGTGAACCTCAGTCTTTGAGCAGATGTCTGAAAAATATGTGTGGAATTGAATCTTGAGGCTTGGAATGGGAAGTGTGCATTTCGAGACTTCCTAATAAGTAAGGTTTTCTTAAAATCCTTTCCTAACTCCACCATGCACCCACCCACCCCCTCGGCTGGTCACCCCCTCCAGTGGGTCCTCAAAATAAGTTGTCCTTGCCTCTATCAGATCATTCCTTACAGGCAGCTGTACTGGCTCATATGTAGGTCCAACTTGACTGTGAGATCTGATTCTTTGACTCCTGCCTCCCTGGAAGTGCTTTATGGGTGAATTAATGAATGAGAAGAACTACTATGTACCCAGTCCTTATTGGCTGCCAGGTGCCCTGCCAAGGATTCAAAATGCTAGCTCTCACCACAAAACTATTTACAGCTGAGGACCCTTAGGCTAGGAGAGAGTGAGGAACTTTCCCAGGGTCACACAGCTAGAAGTTTTGGAGCTAGAAGTGGAACTCAGGAACGTCTGACACCAGAAATCATGCTCTAACCCCCAGGCCAGGGATTCTCAACCTCTTGACCCCCTGGGCTGGTTACTTCTTTGCTGTGGGGCTGTCCTGTGTGTCGTAGGTGCTCAGCAGCATCCCTGGCCTCTACCTACCAGAGGCCATAGTAACCTCAACACCACCCCCAGCTGGGAAAACCAGAGCTGTTTGCAGGCACCGCTAAATACTGCCTGGGGGGCTAAACCACCCCCAGCTGGGAAGCGCTGTTCTAGAATATGCTGCTTCCTGTGCTGGGGATGTGACCCGACCCTGGCTGGGGACAGGGACTAGCTGGAACATGGAGTTTGGGGAGATATGGCCACATACCAGGGAGCATTCAGCTCAGCTGGGAAGGTAACACTGCTGCAGGGCTGGTCAGAGGGCAGCTGAGAGCTGAGCTGGTAGGATCTGATAGTGAGTGCCAGGCTCAGGCAAGTACAGGTACAGGTCGTCCTCAGGGAGGGCACAGACTTGGCCTTAGACCTCCTGAGGGCCACCAAGCTTGTGTCCTCATTTCTTCACAGAGCACCAGGAAAGTCAGCTGGTGCCAAGAGTCCATCTGTGTAAGGCCCCCCAGGTACACCCTGGTAATATCTGGTGGGGGCCCCAGAGGCCTCGTAGGAAAGGAGGCCGTAAGTCAGGGAGCCGGTGCCAGGCCCGGGGCATGGGAAACGGCTCTTCCCCAGATGCCCTGCTGTTTGTTTTCCAGCTGGGCTTGCATGCCTGTCTTCTTCTGTCAAAGCTTTCGTCCTTTTTTCAGCTCCACCCTTCCAGATTTTTTCCCAACTCAAAATGTCTGGGCTCCCCCAACTGGGAAAAGATTGTGACAACCTGAGGTTTGCCTTGGTGGCCGTGGCTTGCCCTCTCAGCCCGCCCACTCCTCAGTGCGCTCTCTCCACGCACAGCAGGGCCCCCAGGAGACCCTGCTCGGGAAATGGCCTCCCACTAAAGCGCAAGCCTAGAGCCACTGCCGGGTAGAATGGCACAAGGTGAGAGCCTGGGACCCTCACCCTTGCCCAGTGCTGCCAAATGCAGAAATCCCGATGGAATTCCCCAGCCCCACATGTGGTGAGTCAGCATGAGGTCTCCCCAGCTGAATCCCAGGCACCCAGGTTGAGCTAGCCCTTCTCAGTACATTGCAAAGGCTTCCGGTCATCTACAAAGCCAGACATTCATCTTCAAAGGCCTCCCTGTGAAGCAGAGACTGGTCTGCTGTTGCATCAGAAGCAGAATCTAGGGGCTTCTGGCAAAGCAGATAGTCATTTTCTCCTCTGACCAGCCCCGTCCCAGCCCTGCTTCTGACTTGCTGTGTGACCTCGGGCAACTCCCTTTCCCTCTCTGAACCTCGGGTGCTCATTAGTCTAGTGCAGATAATGAATATCTGTCCCACTTGTCTCTCACAAATGAGTGACTGGATGAGAAAGGGTCCCTCAAAGAATGGAGCACACCCCACGTGCAAGGAATGTTGGCACGAGTCCCTGAGGCCCTGGCCCGGATCCTGGACCCGGCAGATTGTCAAACTCTCCCAGGCTGAGGCACACAGAGTGGGAGGGAGAAAGCTAATGAGAAAGTGAGACTTTAAACACAACCCAGCACATCGGACTCACCCAAGAGCAGCTTATTTATAGCTGTAAAAACATCCTGTCTGAGCAGTCAGTTCTACCTCTAGAATATTAGGACTTTTTAAATCCTTATATATGATCAATGTTATTCTTTAAAGTGACACCTTGGAAATGAGAAAAGGAAGCTTAGCTTATTATGGTTCACAATCTTGCCCTCTCCACTGCCAGTAATGAAATTAGCGCCTGAGGATTCCGCCTGTGTGTTTAGTTATGGCTCTGATTGTCCCAAGGCCAGAGTCACATGTTTCTATTGGCACCATTGCTTTGGGGGCAAGGAGAAATTGAGTGCCTTGGACCGCAAGTGGTGGGGAAACCGCAAATCCCACCGACCAGCTGGGCTGAAGGAGGGCTCAGTGGGAGAGAGGTGACCTCACCAGCTTGTGCTTTAACAGCCCAAAGCTGGGAGGCAAAGCCGGATGCCTCTGGCACAGGATCACCAAGGCGACCCAGGAAGGCAGCCCCTCCCTACTTCCACGCCCCCTCCTCAGCCCTTCATTGTCCCTAGTCACTTCTCTTCCTCTTCTGAGTGCTTGCTGTTTGTCTTCCTATACCCACTAGTTATGTGGATGGTTTGGGGGCCGGGGGGATAGGGTGCAAGGGCAACCCAGGGAGTGAGTGGACCCAGTCCTCGGAAGTGACCCTGGAGTCTTCCCCTCAAGGAGCCAGAGCTCTCCATCTTCCTGCCCAGGCATTGCAGCATCCGCTTACCCTGCAACTAAAGACAAGCTCCTGTCCTTGGGGTGCTGGCTGTCACAAATGTGGACCTGGCTTATCTATCTAGCCTCATATTGAACCACCTTGCCCTCTTACTCAAGGCTCCAGCCCCATCAAACAGCTTTCAGTTCCTTAAGCCAAAGGCTCTGAACTCTCTCCAGCCTCAGGGCATTTGCACAATGCTGTAGGTTTGGTGGCAGGACCTCTGGAGCTTTTGCTGTCTGCCTAAACTTGTCCAAACACGCAAATCACAGAATGAAGGCTTAAGTCATAATAGTTTTCCATTTCCTTAGTTAACTTAAATATCGCTAAAAAGAAAGAAAGAAATCCCATCCCTCCGGGTGTCCGGGTAAACATCACTTGCTCAAAACGCTTTTCCTGAGCCCCCTCTCAATCTAAATTCAACCTCACCGTGACATTTATCATATCCCTCATTGTATGGCATTTACCACAGTTTGCAAGTATTATGTTTATTCGTATATTTATTTAGTATCTGTGAGCTCTGTGAGGGCAGGGACAGTATCCCCAGCACCAAGCAAGTATCTGACACAAGATAGACACACAGAGGCTTTTTACTGAAGAAATTAAGAAGTAGGATTTACACACTCAGGAAAGCAACTCAGACACTACGAAGGAATGGGAAGGAGGAAAAGCATAGGGACACCACTTAAAGGAGTGTCAGAAGGAAGGGATGGCGACAAGAGATTTCCTAGAGGGGTTCTGAAGCCCTAAATGGAATGGAGCTTTGGTCCTGGATTTGGAGTTTGTTTCTAGAACATTCCTTCAAAGCTCCTAGGCACCTTCAAAAGCCAAGAATCCTGGCTGGAAGTTGGGCTATTAAATAACAAACCCAGGAGAAGGTGCCAGAGGGAACGGGCAGATGGATGCTTCATGGTTGCGGACGTGGTGCAGCTTCCCGGCAAGGGGCACCTGGGGGCCACGAGCTGATGTGCATCCCCTTCCCAATGTCAGGACGGGATTCTGCTGGGAGCCGTTGGTGCCTATGACTGGAATGGAGCTGTGCTAAAGGAAACCAGCAGTGGGAAGGTCATTCCTCTCCGAGAGTCCTACCTGAAGGAGTTCCCCGAGGAGCTCAAGAACCACGGCGCATACCTGGGTAAGAGCCAGAGCTGAAGGGTGGCTGGCGGGCAAATGCCCAGGGCTCCCATTGTCTGTGAGTCCTTCTGAGTTTCTGAGTGGAGTTCACCAGCTGTGAAGTTACTCATCACTAATGCAGCCTCGGACTCCACTTCTCCGTGAACTTCGGCCATCCAGAGTTGGCAGTGGATCTCTCTGCGGTGGGAAGGTCACTCCTCCCGGAAGATCCTGGGGGGCGCAGAGCCAGGATGAAGGGCCTTCATGAGGCCCAACTGTCTCGCCTTAACTATAGTCACCACCTTGGGTGTGAGTCCTGAGGGCGTGCCTTTCTCTTCCTCCTCTTCCCTCTGGGGGTTCGTCCAGCGAGGGCAGTGTCTGGGGTCTCTGGAAGATTCCTCCCAGTGTGCCCCAGGGGAGAGGGGGAGTTTGGGGAAGGAGACAGGCCGGCCAGGCTCTCCGCCTCCACACTGGGGAAG
Source organism: Lipotes vexillifer (assembly GCF_000442215.2). NCBI lineage: Eukaryota > Metazoa > Chordata > Mammalia > Artiodactyla > Lipotidae > Lipotes > Lipotes vexillifer. Next base: position 428,284 of record NW_006769413.1, read on the forward strand.
CTTATGGACTTCTGGCCACGGGTCCTCCTGTCAGCCCTTCAGGGAGGCTGTCCAGCTTTCGGGGGGTCCCCGCCTACTGGTCAAGGAGTCACATGGGAACTGAAACCACTGCCAGCAGATGGCTGGGAAGCAGGAAGCTCTCTCTCAGCGCAGCTTGGAGCTTTGAGAGTCAGCCCACGCCTGCCCCCAGGACACTCAGCCCCCAAGACCTTCCCACCACCACTGTCCCTCCTTCTGAGGGAGCCCAAATGCCCAGGGCCAGCTGAGAACATTTTCAGTAGTGCCACTGAGCGCTCAACTCAGAAGAAAGCTTTGCTGCGCACCACAAGCCTAACCCCGCCCTACCCTCAATACACGGCCACGTTAGCCACCCGCCATGGAATATCGTGGTCTCATCTACCTTTCAAGCTTCTGGGAAATGTATTCCCAGAATACATTTCCAAGAGCCAAACACGGTGTGTCTGGAACCAGAGTAGCCCATCCTACTGCACCCACCCTCCCGGCCACTGCATCGGCTCCTCTGTGCATCCCATAGCCAGACTGGAAGCAGCCAGTGACCCGAGAGACAGTGTTACCCACAAACACACAGGCGCACGCACGTGCATGGGCGCGAGCGCGCGCACACACACACACACACACACACACACACACACACACACACACAGACATGCATACATGGCAGAAGGAGACATGCATCCCACAGAAACTGCCCAGGAACTGCCAACAAGGCCTGACATCCATCTAAAACCTGGGATCCATGATCCAATTGCCTGGCAGAAAGTGAGACTCTCGGCTTTGCACACGTTCCGGGGCCCCACTTTCAGGAGAGTTGCCTGAAGATGCTGCACAGTCACTCCCCAGAGCTGGGCGCTCGACTGGAAAGTCACAGTGATCAGGCACAGATCCTAAGAACACGGATTGGTGGCCTTTCCCAAAGAGCCTCTGGGTTTCCATCTCTTTCTCTTTTGAGTGCACTGAAAGAAGCCTAGTCACTCCCTCTTTTGAGTTTGCAAAGCTTTGGGGCTGCAGGAGTCCCTGAGACTCCACCTAAATGCCCCGAGCGGAGCAGTTCCTCGCCTCTGCACAGCCAACGTTTCAGTTTTCGGTGGACCACTTAGCAGGGGGTTCTGGTAATGAAGAGGACACTGGTTGATCTCCAGAGAGACTATTGGTGGGGATCAAAAACAAAGCCCGCCCAATATAAAAAGAAATGGGGCTAGGGTTTGCCTTTCTCTTTCCTCCCTGTTCCATCATGCACTCACCTGTGAGGCAGGTGAAGCATGTGATGTGCATGTTCCAGGTCAGCAATGCCTATTAGGGGCCCCACCTGGCTTCCTTGATGCCTTCAAGCAAGGGGTGGGCGCAGTAAGTTCTCCCCACCCTTCACCGGCCCTGCCTCTTCCAGGCCTCCTCAGCTGCACCTGGGAACTACTGCCCTGTGGTATCACATATGCTTGGCCTGGTCTGAATGCTCTCTGTTCAGCGGCCAGTCCTGTGGCACAGCTGAGCCACACACAGGGCCCTGGTGAGGTCTGCCAGGCCACAGGGCCAGAGACCAGCCTGTTTTCTCCCGTGGCAGGGTACACAGTCACATCGGTCGTGTCCTCCAGGCAGGGGCGGGTGTATGTGGCCGGAGCCCCCCGGTTCAACCACACAGGCAAAGTCATCCTGTTCACTATGCACAACAACCGGAGTCTCACCATCCACCAGGCCCTGCAGGGCGAGCAGGTAATGCAGGGGAGGCTGGGGGCAGGGCAGACGGGTGGGACAGAGGGGAAGGTGGGGCTGGAGGGGACTGCAGCTCAGCTCTTCCCTCTCAGGACTGTCCCCAGACCCACAAACGTCCTTCCTGGTTGGGGGTATATGCCTCCTTCACACCCACCTTAGAGCTGATGCTCCTTCCCCAGGAAGCCAGGCCTGATCCCTGCCGCAGCAAGAGAACCCAGGAGAATTTGCTTGCCCGCACTTCATGGAGCCCTTGTCTCTGGTGCCTTGGCCCGACCTCTGCCCCCAACTACCAGCCTCTTTCTGGTCATGTCTAGAGTTCAGGGCCAGAGGCAGCATCCAGGCTATAGCCTCCCAGCCTGGGCTGCCAGGGCCTGTAGGCATCCTGAAGGGGCACTCGTGTTCCTCAAGCCACCTTGGCACTACCAGAAGTGAGAGGAGTCATGCCTCCACCCATAGCACGGCCCCACGGGTTCACCAAGATGCCAACTTCTTTCCTTTCCCGGAATGGGCACAATGCAGAACTATACGGCTGCCAGTGTCACCGCCCCGGATGTGGTGGGCAACCAGGCTGTGCTGCTAAGAGTCTTGTGTTGGATGGTCATGAATGCAAGCTGGAAAGCTATGATAAGAGTCAATGATGGTGAAAAGATCAGAAAACAGGGTTCTGATCCAAGTCATTTCAATAGCCCAGGAAAACTGTGGTCCTGAGAAGCAACATAGCTTTTCCAAGGTTATAGGGTAGATTCACGGCTGGGTCAAGTTTGGAATCCAGGACTCTTGGTGGGGCTCTCTACATTATGCTACCTCCTGACCCCCAACAATCCCCAAACCAGGCCATGGCCCCTCCTGCCTGGCAGCATCCAGCATCCATAGTACCCTGGGCCTGAGCTGAGCCCTGTCCAGGCCCTTATTGTTATTCTTGGCTCACCCCCGGCCCTCCAGAGCCTGGGAACAGCCCTGTCTCCTGCGTTTTCTACTGCCCTTGGCCTGTCACCATGAGGACATGCTCTTCACCGGGTCAAACCTAAATCCCTGTAGCTACAGGGAGCCATCCTTCCACCATTCCTCTTCCCATCCCAGGGCACTGGCGGACCCGGGCACTGCTCTGGCCCCAGCTTCCACCCTGCCCGCCCACACTCTACCCAGGGCTGGCTCTGTCGAGAACGCTAGGCTAGACCTTGAGAGCTGAAGGGAATTTGCTGATGAATTTATGACATTGATACTGCCCGGTTCCATCTCCAACATCCGAATGAGAAACCGCAGCACTGAAGGCAGCTAAGTTACGTGGATTCCAAATCACCATGACCCACAGAGCTGAGGCCTCATGTTTAGACAGGGTCTCCCTCCGCCTCCCTCTTTGCTCTCTGTCTGCCTCTTGATTACTTCATGTGGGCACGTCTCTTCCCCCCCGACCCCGTGTTTATGATTTCCTTTTTCCCTCTTCTGTATTTTTATCGTTCTCCTCGGTTAAAAGCTTTTAATGCTTGAGGATAAATTTCTTCTGAAAACACCCTAAGCCAGGGAGGGAGAATCATTGGCTTGAGTGTCAGATGGATCAGAGTTCCAACCCAGTTTGGCTGTGACCAGCCTTCTGACCTTGGGCAAGTGACTTGAACTCTCTGAGCTTCAGTTCCTTCCCTGTAAAATAAGGATGATAATCTCTCCCAAGACAAGGTGAGGCTCACACAAGCTAACCTGAGGCGGTAAAGCGTCTCACACAGGGCCTGTCCTTGGGAAGGGCTCCTCTTCTTTCCTGAGCGACCCCTTGCTCCTATGAACGTTTACTGAGTACCTCCTGTGTGCCAGGCACAGCACCCACGCCTGGAGGGAACAGGACAGGCACAGCTCCCACTGTCCAGAGGCGCTGGTGGAGGGAGCCGGGGCTGGGGGAGCATGGAGGAGGGACCATTGCAGGGAGTGGAGTAGGGAAGGGCAGGGGTGCTTCTAACAGGCAGTGACCTGAAGGACGATAGACATTACCGAGAGAGAGGGGAGGGGAGAGGGTACAGGTCAGAGAAAAGTATGTGCAAGGGGAAGCTGGGAAGCCAGCTGGAGCCAAGGGGCTTTTGGAGAGGAGAAATCACTTGGTATGTCGGGAGGGGATGTGGGAGCCAGAGGGTAGGGGACAGAGGCTGGTCTAGGAAGGTCACACTGAAGAGTTTGGACATTTTCCTCCAAAGCAAGGAAGCGGCACGGTCAGCTGCTGGAGGCCACTCTAGCTCCCCGCAGTGGTGGGCTGGAGGGGCCATCCTGGAGGGGGTGGGGCTCTGGAAGGTGCCTCACATGGGGGAGAAACATCAGAGGAGGCGGGAAGTAGATGGATTCGGGACATGTTTGGCATCCACCAGGTGGATGGGGAGACTGCAGGTGGGAGAGGTGGAGGGTGGAGCCAGGGAGGACCCGTAGGTTTCTAACCGAGTGGTCAGATGGTGCCCTCACTGAAGGGGGGACCACGGCACCCATGGTGGGAGAGGAACACAGTAAGTGCTCAAATACTGAAAAGGAATCATAAGTCATCACCCAAGGTGCTAAGCCCAGAGTATTTGGAATATAAAAAATTGAAAATGAGCTAAATGTCCAGCAACAGAGGATTGATTAAATACATTTGGCGCACATGTAATTTGGAATATTATAGAATCACCAATGATCATGTTGTAGGAAAAAAATATAACACGACAGAGAAAATACTCATGATCCATTGTTTTATTTAAAAAATCAGAATATATAAACTATACATCCAGTCCGATCCCAGATTGTAAAAATAAAACCATACACATACACACACCCTAGAGAAAACAGTCCAGAGGAAAAATATACTGAAACATCCATGGTATAGTTGATTGTTTGGACCATGGGTGACTTTTATTTTCTTCTTCATATGTTGCTTTTATTTTGCTCACTTTTTGCCATTATAATATATCACTTACAGAATAAATGGCAATCAATAAAATTAAATAATGGAAAGCCGAGTGGGGGCAGGATGGATAACAGAAGGAGAAAAGAGGGAGGGACCTTCTCATTTGTGCAGCAAAAATTCTGAGTCAAAGGCTGTCCTCAGTTTCCATCCTCTGGCGAGCAGAGGCCTCTCAGTAGCCCTGCCCCACGCCCCTCTCCCCATCCCTGTGCCGCAGATAGGCTCTTACTACGGGAGCGAGATCACCTCAGTGGACGTCGATGGCGACGGTGTGACTGATGTCCTGCTGGTGGGCGCACCCATGTACTTCAGCGAGGGCGGAGAGCGGGGCAGGGTGTACATCTACAACCTGAGACAGGTACGGAGCGTGGAGGCTGGCCAGCTTTCCGGGGGCACCTGATCCCTGCCTTGATCAGGTGTCCACACCTGTGGAGCGGGGGAGGATGGGAACCTCTTCTGTCATTGGGCTTATATAGCAGGAGAGAAATGGGGAAACGCAGAGGGGATGCTGCAGGCCAGAGGGCGTCACAACCCAGAGAGCCCTTGCCAAGCCCCCCTGAGCCTTTTCCTGCCACTGGTTTCGCAGAGCCGGTTTGTTTACGATGGAACACTGAAGGATTCCCACAGTTACCAGAATGCCCGATTCGGCTCCTCCATCGCGTCGGTTCAGGACCTCAATCAAGATTCCTACAACGACGTGGTGGTGGGAGCCCCTCTGGAGGACAACCACAGAGGAGTCATCTATATCTTCCACGGCTTCCAGGACAGCATCCTAAAGACACCGAAGCAGGTAATGCCCCCCTCTCCGGTAGACAGATGGAGCTAGGACTTGGAGTCCTGGTAGCTCACGCCCTGTCCTCACACAGGAAAAGAGAACTTGCCTCAAATCAAAATTTTGAAATGGGTGCATTTGTCTTCAAGCCCTTTCCATCACCCCTTTGGATACCCTCTCCCTGCTTAACTTTATCTCCCCAGCAACAGCAACGAAATCCCAAGGACCCGAACCTCACTGGCCCTCATATGTATTCATGCAATTGACTACACGTGGAGAACACCAGCTTGGGCTCCTCTTCTCTGGAAGTGCCTCAGGCTGGAAACAGTGCTCTTCCTAAAAGTGACCCATCCCAAGTCCCCTCAGGTCATCACTTTTGCCTACCTATTTTATTAGTAAGGTATACCACAGTTAGAGATGATGGTGGGTTACCTGCCAGGTAATGTGTATTTACACCCAGTGGGGAATTCTTTTTTTTTTTAATTGAAGTGTAGTTTATGTAGAATATAAGTTACAACACAGTCGTTCACAATTTTTAAAGGTTATATTCCATGTATAGTTATTATAAAATATTGGCTATATTCCCTGTGTTGTACAATATATCCTCATAGCTTATTTATTGCATACATAATAGTTTGTACCTCTTTATCCCCTACCCCTATCTTTCCCCTCCCCCTTCCCTCTTCAGTGGGGAACACTTTTATGACACACTATTTTAATCCAAAAGAATGACTTAATGGCAGGAATTTCAGGTGCCATAATGGACCAGGAGAGGAGGTAGCTTTGGGCCAGGGAAGCTTCCTGATGATTTCAAACAGGCTGTCTCCAGGGCTCCCAATTGTATCTACCCCTTAGGGTGCCCATGCCCAGCTCTTTCCTTCCACTCCCTGCAGAGAATCGCTGCCTCAGAGCTGGCTCCAAGCCTCCAGTATTTTGGCTGCAGCATCCATGGGCAATTGGACCTCGACGAGGATGGGCTTGTGGACCTGGCTGTGGGCGCCCTTGGCAACGCCGTGATTCTGTGGTTGGTACCCCGTTTTTCTTGACTCTTGGGCTCTCCTGAGGGTCATGATGGATACAGGGTTTAAAAGATACGCTTTAGGATCTCTGTGTCTTGTCTTTAATCGCTGTGAGCCAAATTCACCCTGTTCTTATCCCGTTGTGACTACAAATTTCCTTTTCATGGAATCACTGTAAGTTATTTTGAAGTCCACATCCCTCTTCTCAGTGGGCTGCTAAGATTTTAGAGCAATTTAGTGGCAAAAAGCCCCTCTTAGAATTTTTCCTAAAAGTTCTGGCTACTTGGTCATTTCTTCCACTTAGCTTCTAAAGCTACTTTAAAGGACAGTCTGAGGATATTCTCATCAGCTGGGAGGATCTCCCTTCTACCCCAGTGTGAGAGAGGATTTCTTTCCTCCAAACCCCATCTGACCCCTGGTTTCCTTTTTCAGGGCCTCATTTCTGCACCATTCCATCAGATATTTGTCATACATTTGCACTTAGGGTCTCTACTTAGCAATGGTCTACAGCTTTAAAAAAAAGGGGGGGTGGGGCGCTTTCTAAAAGTCCATCTAAATATTTTACCATGTGATGTGTCAGACACTCTTTGAACCAAAAAAATTTTTAATTTGAGCTAGTTTTTTATATGTTGATACTTTTCATTATAAATACAATAAGTTAAAGAAAATTTGTAAAATAAATCACTCAGAGTTTCATCACCTTAACATTACCACTATTAACATCTTGGTATATTTCCCTACCAGCCTATTTCCACCTGCATATAATTTTATATAAACGCAATCACATTTTTCATACAACTTAAGAAAGACATTAAACAGAGATATCCTATGACTTCACAGGGAGAATCTTCATGTTCTTGGTCCTCAAGAATATTACGATCCAGTCGGGAAATGTCTTAGTCCAAGTTCCCAAGAAAACAGAGCCTGAGGCTAAAGCTTCTGCGCCTGCGCCTGCGCCCTGGAAGGGGCTTCAGCCCCAGGGACGGAAGTGAGGGTCAAGGGAAACTGAAACAGGAAAGGAGAGGGATACGAGAGGTCGTTAGTTACTGAACGAGCTGCAGCCTCACGCCTGGGGCAGCTCCCTGCTCCAGCATCTCCAGAGAGGAGGAAGGAATACAGCCTCTGCTTCCTGCAACAGTCCCTTAGGGGAGCAATGGGGAGCAGCATATCTGCGGGCTCCTCATGTCCCGCTGTGCCATGGCCAAAGCATCAGCTGCCCCACACCTCCAGGTGGTGTCCCCTGGCCCTCTAGGCAAGCAGGGTCTCTGCCGGTCCAGCACCGGCTCCACGGCCTCTCCTTGAAGGTCTGCTCTGCAGGTGGGGCTCTTAGGTCTTTGGTAGCAACAGCAGCTTGGGCTAAATGTATTCACTGTGTTGCAGTTCAGGTGAACAAGACCCAGGGTAGAGGGTAGACATGGCCTCTGGGGTCTGTAGGGTGACACATAAACTAAGTCCTTTACAGGAAGCAAGGTATATGTACACATACATCAAAAGAATCAGTCTCACCGAAAGGACTCAGTCAAGCCCTAGCTTGTGAGGTCTAAACCTAAATGCTACCTGAGTAGTGCCGAAACTGTGGGCTGGAGCCCTCTGGGAAGACTTCATAGTCAAACTCCATGGATCTCAAACATGACTACCCTTAGGATCACCTGGGAACTTTTAAAACTCTCATTGCCCAGGTTTTACCCAGACCACTGAAAGCAGAATTTCTAGGGCAGGGGCCCAGGCAGCAGTAATTTTTAAAGACTCTCAGGTGTTTGTTTCCAAACAGAAGGCGATCTCACTTACCTGCTTTGGTTCTCACAATTCCCCATCAGAGAGACCATGGGACCTGCCCAATGCAGCCAAGACTCAAACCCGTCCTTCTCACTCCACAGCACAGAGGAGGCGCCATCGCTCTTCCACTAAGAAGAACAGAGTATTAGCACAGATAATCATGCTAAAAGTCTGAAGCATCTAAAACACACTACACTTATTTCTTTTTACATAAATGCATAGTTTGGAGAGGCAATATTTCCCTTCCCTAACTCTGATTGACCTAGACAATAGAAGTGTAAATTTGCATTTCCTTGGCTGCCTGGATGGGGCAGTGTTGGGATGGATGGCTGGGGGCAGGTCTCTAGAACAATGAGTTATTCTCTACTTTGGCTGCACCTTGGAATCACCTGGGGTGCTTTAACACCCACCCTCTCCAAAGTGTGGTCCAGAGACCAACAGCACTAGTGTCACCTGAGAGCTTGCTAGAAATGCTGGATCTGCATTTTAACCAGAGCCCCAGGAAATGCGCAAATGTATTAAGATCTGAGAAGCACTGCTTTAAGACATGGTGATGCCTATTCTTGTTGGATCTGACCTGGAGAGCAACTTGGGCATCAGGATGTTTTTAATTTAATTTTTATTTTATATTGGAGTATAGTTGATTTACAATGTTGTACAGGTGTACAGCAAAGTGATTCCATTATATATATACATATATCTATTCTTTTTCAGCTTCTTTTCCCATGTAGGTTATTACAGAATATTGAGTAGAGTTCCCTGTGCTACACAGTAGGTCCTTGTTGATTATCTATTTTATATGTAGTAGTGTGTATATGTTAATCCCAAACTCCTCTAATTTATCCCTCCCACCACCTTTCCCCTTTGGTAACCATAAATTTTTTTTCAAGGTCTGTGAGTCTGTTTCTGTTTTGTAAATAAATTCCTTTGTATCACTTTTTAAGATTCCACATACAAGTGATATCATATGATATTTGTCTTTCTCTGACTGACTTCACTTAGTATGATCATCTCCAGGTCCATCCATGTTGCTGCAAATGGCATTATTTCATTCTTTTTTATGGATGAGTAATATTCCATTGTATATATGTACCACATCTTCTTTATCCATTCATCTGTTGATGGAGATTTAGGTTGCTTCCATAGCTTGGCTATTGTAAATTGTGCTGCAGTGAATATTGGGGTGCATGTATCTTTTCAAATCATTGTTTTCTCTGGATATATGCCCAAGAGTGGGATTGCTGGATCATATGATAGTTCTATTTTTAGTTTTTTAAGGAACCTCCATACTGTTCTCCATAGTGACTGTACCAATTTACATTCCCACCAGTAGTGTAGGAGGGTTCCCCTTTCCATCATTTATTGTTTGCAGACTTTTTGATCATGGCCATTCTGACTGTTGTGAGGTGTTACCTCATTGTAGTTTTGATTTGCACTTCTCTAATAATTAGCAATGTTGAACATCTTTTTGGCCATCCATATGTCTTATTTGGAGAAATGTCTATTTAGGTCTTCTGCCCATTTTTTGATTGGGTTGTTTGCTTTTTTGATATTGAGCTGCATGAGATGTTTGTATATTTTGGAGATTAATCCCTTGTCGGTTGCTTCTTTTGTGAATATTTTCTCCCATTCTGTGGGTTGTCTTTTTGTTTTGTTTATGGTTTCCTTTGCTGTGCAAAAGCTTTTAAGTTTAATTAGGTCCCATTTGTTTATTTTTGTTTTTATTTTCATTACTCTAGGAGGTGGATCCAGAAAGATATTGCTGCAATTTATGTCAAAGAGTGCTCTATGTTTTCCTCTAAGGGTTTTATAGCGTCTGGTCTCACATTTAGGTTTTTAATCCATTTCGAATTTATTTTTGTGTGTGGTGTTAGAGAATGTTCTGGTTTCATTCTTTGGCATGTAGCTGTCCAGTTCTCCCAGCACCACTTATTGAAGAGACTGTCTTTTCTCCATTGTATATTCTTGCCTCCTTTGTCATAGATTAATTGACTATAGGTGTGTGAGTTTATTTCTGGGCTTTCTATCCTGTTCCACTGATCTATATTTCTGTTTTTGTGCCAGTCCCATACTGTTTTGATTACTGTAGCTTTGTAGTATAGTCTGAAGTCAGGGAGCCTGATTCCTCCAGCTCTGTTTTTCTTTCTCAGGATTGCTTTGGCTTTTGGGGGTCTTTTGTTTTTCCATACAAATTTTAAAATGTTTTGTTCTAGTTCGGGCATCAGGATTTTTTAAAGCTCTCCAGAGTACTCTGATGTGCATGCAGGATTGAAGTGATGAGGAGACAAAAGGATGTCAGTATGGTCTGCAGCAAGCACACACCCTAAGAAAATGATGAAGGGCTGCCTCAAGGAGCTGTGAGGTTGCTTAGCCTGCCCTTCATCCACCTGTACACTTTTTTTGCCCAATCCGGTGACACCTGGACCCCCTCCCTCCATGTCCCACCACTGCCACACTCCCAGTGGGGGTTTTACAGATCCCGTTCCATCTGGCTCTCCACCTTTCCCTGGGTCCCAGCAGAGCAGCCTTGTACCCCGCCCAACTCCTGCTTCTCTCCCTCCTCCTGCAGGTCCCGCCCTGTGGTTCAGATCAAAGCCAGCCTCCACTTTGAGCCATCCAAGATCAACATCTTTCACAGGGATTGCAAACGCAGTGGCAGAGACGCCACCTGCCTGGCCGCCTTCCTCTGCTTCACACCCGTCTTCCTGGCACCTCATTACCAAACTTCAACAGTCGGTAAATCAAGCCCCTCCCCACTTCCCCAGCTCCAATCTCTCCCCCATGGGCTTTGCATTCACTCTGTTTCTAAACTTGGGCTTTTGCTGAAATGGGTTTTAAGTGCCAGGTCACACCTTAGAGCCACATTTGATGACTTCTAGATGCCCATTCAATGCTCTGATTCCAGGGGGCAGAGAGGGGATCTCATGCCACGGTGAGGATGGCAGTGAGCAGTGGTGACCAACGTGGGAGGGGCTGGGGAAGCAGGAAATAGTCAGAGACAGTGTTTGGATCAGAACAGGGAACTGGAAGCAGTGGAACAGTCTGGGGTGTGGAAGCTGTGAAGTCAGATTCAGAGAAAGAGTCAGACGCAGGAGGGGGAGCTAGTAACCAGGGGGTCAGGCAGATGAAGACCCGAGTAGCAGTGGTCATTGCTCAGAGTAGGTGTGAGCCCACAGCAGGGCAGTTTCCTTCTGAGGGTCCATCACTCCCAGCCAAGGCTGGGATCAGACACCTGCTTATGACAGCCCTGGGCCCAGGCAGCCCCAGCAAGTGGCAGCTACAGGTTCCAGCACCAGGTTAGACCTGTGCAGGAAATTGGGACCACAGAGAGCTTCTCAGCCAAGGAGCAGGACCGACCAGATGATTAAAAAACAGGTGTCCCAGAAGGAAGATGAGAACAAAGGCAGGCCTGGGTGGTTGTGTCCTTCTTTCAGCTTCTTTCTATGATAGGAGAATGATGCCAAGAACCTGTGCACCCAGAGTGCTGCTGGGGTACCGGAGAAGGGGCTGAGCCTTTCCAGCATTTAGCAAAAGATCAGCCTAGTTGAAGGGGAGGAGGCTGCAGGCCTTAAACCCCAGAACAGCCTTAGGTTTGAGGAGCTGGTGGGCAGGACCCGGCCAGCCCTCCCTAGTGTGATGGGAACTGCCACCCAGAACTGCAGAGGCTCGGACCCAGACCTGACGGGATCCTAGAGCCGAGGGCGAGGCCCGGGAAGGTGATGGGAGAGGTGGAGAGGTGTGTTGACGCCAGGAGTGGCTCAAATGGAAGCACCACCCTGACCCCTCGTCCTGTCTCCCCTCCTCTTCCACTGCATTCACTCTCCCCTCCATCTCTTCCTCTTTCTTTATCCCTGTCAACTCCATCTTCTTTTCTCCTCCTTCTGCCTCCCTCTTCTCTTTAGTTCCTTCCTTTACCCTTTCTCACTGTATTGCTCGCTCTCTGTCTGGGAGTTTCCTGCCTACACTGAGCCTTGCGAGGGGAGAGGAGCAGCACTTCCCCTGGCCAGCCTGGAGGGCTTCCTGGAGGAGGATCACTTTCCAAAGGCTATTGTTAAAGAGAGGCAAACAGTCTTCAATGGAAATGGTGGCTCCACCTCCATGGCTTGCACTCTCCTTCCTCTAGGCATCAGGTATAACGCCACCATGGATGAGAGGCGGTACACGCCGCGGGCCCACCTGGATGAGGGTGGGGACCGGTACACCAACAGAGCTGCCCTGCTCTCCTCCAGCCAGGAACACTGTGAGCGGATCAATTTCCATGTCCTGGTGAGCCAGATGCCCAGCAGCCCCACCCACAGAGCCCAGGCTTCTCCAGGAAGGGGACGGAGCTGGACGAGGTGCTGCCGTGGGAGGGGCAGAGAGCTCAGCTGGTGCCAGGCTGGTTCTGAGCCCCCAGCAGACCTCAGGAGGCCGGGAAGGGGGCAGTGTCCTGGACCTTGGCCATCCCATACTCATGCCCCAGAGCAAAGGCCACTGGGACACACTGCTTCCCACCTCACTGTACCGTCCTCTGAAATCTCTTCTTTGCTAGCTCTCAGATGCCCACCATTTCTTAAGCAGGGGGTGAGATTCAAGGAGGGAGGTGGGCTCAGTGATGTCTAGCAGAGAGGACGGCGGTCAGCCAGCTGGGGCCATGGCTCAGAAGGAAGGGATAAGCAGGCATCAGCTAATAGTGAAGACCAGGTAAGGTGGACCAGTGGCATGGACAGGCTTGCGGGGAGGAAGAGAGAGATGCCAGACTGGCAGAGCGGGAGAACCAGTGGGGGCCTGGTGCATCCACCCAGAAACTGCAGACACACAGCCACAGCTCCGGCCTCGGAGACACAGGCAGGGGACACTCAGAGCCCACCTGACCCCAACAGTCACTGGGCAAAGGTCAGAAAAACAAGAAGTCCTGGTGTCTGTTAATAGTGTTGCCCCTCTGATGTGTTTATGGGCTGGTTCTCAAAGTGTGGTCCCCAGACCAGCAGCATCTTCATTACCCGGGAACTTTTTAGAATTGCACGTTCTCAAGCTCCATTCCAGACCTAGTGAATCAGAAACTCTCGGGATGGGACTCAGTGTTTTAACCCCCGCCCCCTCCCAGGGTGGGATTCTGATGCAAGCTCAAGTTTGAAAGTCATTGCCTTAACACAAGGAAGCCACTGGTGTCAAGATTTGGGTTCCATGGCGGGGGCGGGGGGGATTGGGGATTTTTTAGGCAGCTCTAAGCATCCCCTGGATTGCCGCTATTTTGTTCAACTTTGTTCATTTATTGATTTATTAAGCCTTGTCACAGTGCTAGGACTGTGCTAAGAGGCTTTGGAGAGAGGAGGATTGACACACAATCAGATAGCTTGGATGCCACGTAAGTGTGTCAGTAACAGCTCTGAACAGAGTGTGGGGATGAGGTGCTGCCTGGCTTCCTAGAGGCCGGGGTGTTGGGGACACAGGTTCCCAGCCTTGAAGGACGAGCAGGAGGTGGTGAAACATGCAGGCAGAGGGGTTGGTATATGCTGAGCCAAGGGCCCTTCCCAGGAGCAACACTCTCCTGCTACGGACCCATCTGGGAACCTCCGTACACTCACGGATGCTAAAGCTCCATGGACTCATACTCTGGGCTGATGAGGCAGCTACCCTCCCAGCTTCGGGAGGTGGAAGTTCTCTCAGTGGTCCTGGCTATGACACGGATGTTCCCTCTGTCCCCACCCCGTTCTCATCTCCCACACAGGACACTGCTGACTACGTGAAGCCAGTGACCTTCTCGGTCGAGTACTCCCTGGAGGACCCCGACTACGGCCCCATGCTGGATGACGGCTGGCCCTCGACCCTCAGAGTCTCGGTACGTCCTGGCGTCCAGGGCAGCAGCTTTGACACACACCCCACCCCCGCCCCTCGCCTCCTCCCAGAAGCCCAGGCTTTGTGACAGGCACAAAGGAGTTCTTCCCCTGCCTCGCCTTCCCACCTCCTGCCCCGCAAATTCCCAACAGGCTACTCTCCTTCTTCCTCCTGACTTGTGCTGAGCAATTTCTTGAAGGTAAGGACCTGGCCTTCTCCTGTGCAAGGCTCCCGTATCGTAAGGACCTGGCCTTCTCCTGTGCAAGGCTCCCGTATCCCCAGCAGAGAGTGAGCCCGGAGTGTGTCCTGAGATTCACAGGACCCGAAGGGACCTTAGTTCTCAATCACCCACTTCCCTCATTGACAGATGAGGACACTGGAGGCCAGAGAGAATGATTCAACCACTAGAGCCTAGTCTGCGCTTGTTGAATGATCGACTAATTAACAAACAGTCCTCCTAGCCCGCTCCAAGAATTCCAAAAATAAGTAGTTTTAGACTCATCATTGCCTCTGCACCCCCCCCACACCCACCTTTTCTAATCCCTGGCTCTAAGGGCATCAGAATTTTCTGGTAATCTAATATTCAGATGCTCCCTGCATCTGCAACTCCATATAAATCCCACACAAAGAAAACGTCAGACAGTTATCCATTCTGCCTGAGCTGTGCTAGGAGAGCAGGCAAAATAAACCCCGGGGATTTAGGAACAACTTTCAAATATACCACAATGCTCTTAAGACTGTGACCTGCGAGGTCCAGCCTCTGAGCAGTGTCTCTGAGAATTATTGGATTGGCCAAAAAGTTCATTCGGTTAACGAATACATTGTTCAATAAAGTTCTTCGTGAAAGTGAAAAATGTGTCTTTTATTTTTACTTAAAACAAAACAAACTGTTTGGCCAACCCAATATATAGAATCCAGCCAGCAAACAACAATTTCAGAGTTACTCACATGCTTGCCTGTATTTCTCCTACACAAAAGAACGGTACAGTCGACAGCAA
Source organism: Lipotes vexillifer (assembly GCF_000442215.2). Classification (NCBI taxonomy): domain Eukaryota; kingdom Metazoa; phylum Chordata; class Mammalia; order Artiodactyla; family Lipotidae; genus Lipotes; species Lipotes vexillifer. The sequence goes on from NW_006769413.1 coordinate 443,308, forward strand.
GGCTTACGAAAATCCCCTCTCTGCTCTCATTCTCCCCCATCAGCCCCCTCAGCTCCTCCCTCTTCCCAGAGCTCCCACATCCTACCACCCACCCCTCAACCTTCACACCTTGCCTCTTCTCCTGATTCTGCATCACAGATGTGTAAGAGAGGCTGTCTGAAAATGCAGTTCAGGAGAGGGGGAGATACTGACCCGGCAAAGCTGGAATCCTTGTTAGTGAGCCAGGAGAGGGGGAAAGCTGGGTACCCTGAATCTTAATATTTTTCCCATCACAGTCATCACAAGGCCACTATAGCAAATGAATGAGTACATGTCACTCATTCTATAAGCATGTTGAAGCCCATTATGCAGATGAACGTGCAGGGCACTCTCTGCTCTAATGCTGGTAATACAGATGCAAGGTGGTGATAAGAGTCATAGGTCAAGTCAAAGATGGGAGTAAGCTCAGAGGAAGTGTCATCAAGCAGTCAGATGATAGGTCAGGGGGGACTTTCTGGAGGAGGTAGCTTTCCCCTGGACCTTTAGAATAGACGTGAGATGGGGACGATGGGCTTATTCCAGGAAAGCTGACAGCATAGCCAAGGTGTGGACGTGGGAACAAGCAGAGTGAAGGGAAGTGTAAAGAAAAGAAGAGAAATAGAGCTGAAAAAGTCAGTCTGGGCATATTACCAAGGGCTTTGGATAGCAGCTAAATGTCTAAAAATCTTGTTAAAATAGATTTCTAGCCCCCAGCAAATTAGAAACATTCTTCCCATCTCTCTGCTACAAATTCTTATTTAGCTTCTCCTCAATGCCCAGCACTGTTCCAGTACCATAAGATCTTGCCTCTTGGGGGAATGGGCCATTCCGTACAGTTGAGTGTAACAGCTATTTATCATGTTAAATTATCCCTTTCAATCAAGTGGATAGAAATTTTTCTGAAGGTTATTATATAGTTTTCACACTTGAACAGTATGCTGGGCGGGCTGGGGTGTTTTTCATCGGAGACTTGAAATCACCAAGATGAACACGGGTGCTAGAATACAGTGAAGCCCCCAAGGGCTTCCAAAGTGTCTAGAGCTATGTCCTGGCATTGAATGCCTCACTTTGCCCTCCTTTATATGGCTCTGCTGTCTTCCTTGCCGGCTGCTTCGAGCTGCAAATCCACCACGTGATGGGGAAGCCAAGGGGCAGGCTTGATAGAAACGTGTCTGAAATAAGAGCACGTGGATCTGAGTGAGGGCCAGGGAGCTCCCCTCTGAGAAGTCAGTGAATATAAGGTACGCCTGGCCTCTCCTGTCTCCCCTCCCCTGGTTCAGGCTGTGATCCTGGTGGGGACAGTTTCACTCCTCAGCTCCAGACTTGAACACCCATCTACCTGCTGAGCCCTTCTCCCTGGATGGGCCACAGGCACTTCAAACTCAGTGTGCCCCAAACTGATCCCCTCCACTGAACCCCTCCATTTATAAATGAATGGTGCGGCCACGCTTCCAGACACTCAAAAGGAAACTTGGCCAACATCCAGGACCCTTTCCTCCCTTTTAGTCCTGATGAACTCTGACACCGTCATCATCTCTTGAGTGAACATTGCAGCAGCCTCCTTAGCGGTCTCTCTGCCTCTACTCTTGACCCTTCCAGTCCATCCACCCACAGCAGCCAGAGGGAGCCTTGGATATGTGGGTCTGGGAGGACATGACCCCAGGACCCTGTTAAGAAATGACCCCGCCCATCTCTGCATCTCCTGTACCCCTTACTACAGCAACACTAAAGAGCTGTCATTCCCCAAGCTTGCCATGCTGCTTCATGCCTCAGGCCCTTTGCACAGACTCGTCCTTCCTCCCAGACTTCCCTCTCCCTCTGGTCCATCCAGCTAACTCAGTCATCCTTTGGAACTCTGACCTACTGTCATTTCTCTGAAGCCTTCTCATCTATGGGCCAAAATAACTGTTTCCTCCCTTCTGCCTCTTCTATTCCTCATACAGATTTTTTTTTTTTTTTGCACATTTCACACTATAATTATTTGTTCACGCACTCATCTTCCCCATGAGCTGAGAACAGAAGCTGTGTCTTCCTCATCCTATATACTCAGTACCAGAGAGCTTGCTCCCTGCAATAAATGATCAATCAGTGTTGACTGGCACTGGGTAAGTGGGTGTTCTGTGCTAACAGCTCAGCTAGGGACTGAAAGGGACCTGGGAGGAGTTGAGTTTTGAGCCATGTTCTAAAGAAGGGACTTTCTATGCCAAAGCATGAGAAAAAGCAGCATGGTGCTGTGAAAAAGGCAGAAAAAACAAAGCCTGTGTCTAGTGCCGCAGAAAGAGGAGCTGGCGTGCTGTGGAGATAGGGGATGGCCCACAGCAAAGATGGGGGCTGGAAGCTCTGGGTGCCCTATCCAGCCACCCATACCTGCCTCTCCCTGGCCCAGGTACCCTTCTGGAATGGCTGCAATGAGGATGAGCACTGTGTCCCTGACCTCCTGCTGGATGCCCGCAGTGACCTGCCCACAGCCATGTGAGTAGGCTCCTCCCCAGCCCCACACTGACTCCTTTCCCTTCCCTGCTGGTGGAACTAGGCTCCCAGGGCCCTGGATGACAATCCTGCACATGCTTCTCCTAGGCAGCGAGGACCAAACACTGAACTTGGAGCATGGTTCTAGCTCAGGCTCTGCCTCTAACTCCTGTGGGACCTCAGGCAAATACCATGCCCTCTCTGGGCCTCAATGACCTTCTCTGTAAAATGAATACTGTTAGTCTAATCCAACCTCCTCAAACTTTGTTTAGAAAAGGAATCCTTTCTTTGGAGCCTGCACTGTAAAACAGATAAAAGGTGGAGACTGAGGACCTAGAGTTCTTGGTGTTCATTGTCTAACCCCCAGACTAGATGACTTCTAAGGTCCATGGACTGACCACTTGGGCTCAGTACTAATGAGATTAGCAGAGGATGAGCAGGGTGCTCACAATCCCCTGGAGGAAATAAACTGGCAGGGCTTCCCTGGTGGCGCAGTGGTTAAGAATCCGCCTGCCAATGCAGGGGACACGGGTTCGAGCCCTGGTCCGGGGAGGTCCCACATGCCACAAAGCAACTAAGCCCGTGCACCACAACTACTGAGCCTGCGCTCTAGAGCCCACGTGCCTAGAGTCCATGCTCCGCAGCAAGAGAAGCCACCACAATGAGAAGCCCGCGCACTGCAACGAAGAGTAGTCTCCGCTCACTGCAACTAGAGAAAGCCCACGTGCAGCAACAAAGACCCAACGCGGCCAAAAATAAATTTATTTAAAAAAAAGAAATAAACTGGCAGACAAGGAAAAATACTGATCCTATTTCAAATTTATGTAATATATTTTAAAATAATTTATGCTCAGCTTTTATTCAACTATGAAATGATTAGATAGAAGATACATATACAATAAATGGACATAATACAACAGTACTATATATAAAAGTAGATAAAAAACAAGGATCTACCGTACAGCACAGGGAACTATATTCAATATCTTATAATAACCTATAAGGGAAAAGAATGAGAGAATATATGTGTGTGTGTGTGTGTGTATATACATATATATATATATCTGAATCACTTTGCTGTACACCTGAAACTAACACAAAATTGTAAATCAACTTTACTTCAATCAAAATATAAATAATAGAAATAGTACATCCAAACCTTGTAGAAGGATGAAGAAGCAAAGATTCTAACCATCTAGGCTAATAATCAGGCTTGTCTCTATATTGAGCCCTGAGCTTCCTGGCAGCCAAAGCCAAAAGGAAAACATGCTGGTTGGAGAGGTGATAAATGCACAGTGAGGTCTACACCTGCATTCCCCATTCCATGTGCCTGATTC
>NW_006769413.1:447141-452801 GCF_000442215.2 Lipotes vexillifer
CTTTCCCACAGGGAGTACTGCCAGAGGGTGCTGAGGAAGCCTGCCCAGGACTGCTCTGCGTACACACTGTCCTTTGACACCACAGTTTTCATCATAGAGAGCACACGGCGGCGGGTGGCAGTGGAGGCCCTGCTGGAGAACAAGGGCGAGAACGCCTACAGCACAGTCCTAAATATTTCACAGTCAGCAAACCTGCAGTTTGCCAGCTTGATCCAGAAGGTAAGACCTCGGTGGCCTCTGCCTGGCCTGCCTGAGGGGAAGGGCTGAGGCAGGAAAGGAGGGGTCCAGGTAGGGGACCCGGCTGCACGTTAGAATCACCTGGGAGCTTAAAGAGACCTGTGTTAAGACTTCTCCAGGACTTTCTAATTGATGTGGTCTGGGTGGGGCCTGGGTCAGTCCGCTTCTAAAGCTGCCCAGGTGATGTCACTGTGCAGTCCGGGCTGAGAAACATGGGGAGAGGGTGGTTTGAGCCTTTCAGACCATGGAGAGGAATATCCTTCAGCCTGCGCCCTTGGCCCTTGTTAGGGGCGCACACACACATACACATGCCTGCACGTGTGCACACTAGTGTCTACACACCCTCTGCCTACCGTTCATCCTCCAGGCTTTTCCACAATAGTCCTTCTAACAAGAATCAGAACCAATTTCTCCCCACTTTAAAACCTCCCATCATTCCCAGTTGCTTTCACAACAGATCCCAAACTCCTTGTGGTTGCACTCAAGGCCCTTCCTGCTTCCCCAGCTACACCTGCCACTTCTGCCCTCACCCCAACACCGGTAGTCCCACTGGCCCCCACTGTTTCCCAGCACACCTGCCCTTTCCCACCACAGACCCCTGCCTGAGACCCCCTCCCTCATTTCCTGAGAAGCTCCTGCTTCCTCGTGGTAACCCCTTACAACGCCTGCTTACATTTCACCCTCACAACAACTCCAGGAGGTGGTGGTGGTCATCGTATCCCCCTTTACAGAGGAGGAAACTGAGGCACAGAGGGGTTAAGTGGCCTGAACAGGACCACACGGCCAGCAAGCGGCAAAGTGGGATTCCCACCCAGCAGCTGGCTCCTGAGCCCACGTTTCACGAGAGAGCATGGTCCCCACGCCACGCTCTCTGGGGTGGCTTCCTGAAGCTCCAAAAGGCCACACAGGGCCCCTCGGCCCTCACAGCTCCCTGGCGCAGCCCTATGTGTGCTCTGTGGAAATCATCAGTGTCCGAGCGCTGCCCCGTTATAACCCTGAGCTCCCAGAGGGCGAGTGCCCTGTCTCAGCCACATCTGTCCCCAGGGCTGGGCACAGAGAAGTCCCTCAAGACATGTCTGTTGAATAAACCTAGGACATCGTTGTCGTGTGTGTGTACTGGTGGGTCCCAGGTCCCCTCAAACACAGTCTCTGTCCTCACAGATCTCCGTGTGCACCTGGAGCCTGGGGTGCAGCATAGGAGAGCCAGCAGGGCCCTTCTGTCCTCACCTCCACCACCCCTTCCTCACTGGACTGGGGAGAGGCAGGACGGGCCCCTCCTCAGCCACACACACACACACGCGCGCGCGCGCGCGCGCGCTGTTTTATAGCCAGAAGGGGAAGCTGAGTGGAGTGAGGCCCCCGAGAAAAGAGGAGGGCTGCCTGCCGTGTCCTCCCTTTCCCCTCAGTGGGCCCCCAGTGTCCTCAGACAGACTTCAAGTTCAGTGCAAAGGACCTGAAGGAGGGGCTGTCAGTGCAAAGTCAGTCCCTCTGTCAGGCCCAGGTCCTGTTCCAGGGCCCAGAGTGAAGATGACCAGCCCACCTGACGGTCTTTCAAAGGCCTCTCCTCCCAGAGGCTTTGCTTCTGTTTGGCTTTAGGGTATTTAGGGGAAACTGAGCCCCAAACCTGCATCCATCTCTTCCTGCTTCCCTGGCCCTGACTTTCCAAGACCAATCTCGTGCCTGTTCATAACCCTAAGGGGAAGGAATCATGGAATTTTGTTTCTGTGACGCAGAAGGGCTTTGGAAACGTGTTCTGTGAAAGGCCGTGTCCGTACACACACAGGCGCGTGACCACACACACTTGGCAGGTGGTGTGTGTAGGGCTAGCCTGCAGCCTGGCCCCTTCACCTCCCCGCCATCCATCCCCAGCCCGGGAGATGCTCACAGCTGGAGCTCAGCACACCCTCCTTCCTTTCTCCGACCCCTACCGTCCAACAAAGGGACCTCGAACGGAGGAAGCCACTTGCTGGTGGTCTGCACTAGCTACCTCCCGTCTCTGGGGCTCAGTGACCCCACCTGTAAGCTGGATGATAAGTCCCGCCTCTGGGCTTGATCCAGAGAGAATGACAAATCATATACGTGAGCGCCTGCCCACTCCCTCCACGACCCATCACAGCTAAGCCAGGCCTCCGCCCCCGCACCGGGCTCCCACCATGCTTTGCGCTTTCCGCACACAGAGCCAAGCCGCACCCGAGCCTCCAGGGCCCCTGTGGTCCCAGGATCTGCGGCCTGTGCTGCAGCTTCAGCCTGGGCAGTTGGGGGTCAGGGGGCAAGGGTGGCCCCCCACCCGGGTCCCGGGCCCCACCTAACTGGTGCCCGTGATGCCCCCATGGCCCCAGGACGACTCAGACGGCAGCATCGAGTGTGTGAACGAAGAGAAGAGGCTCCACAAGAAAGTCTGCAACGTCAGCTACCCCTTCTTCCGGGCCAAGGCCAAGGTTGGTGCTGGGGTGGTGTGGGGAGGGAATGGGGCGGGTCGGGGAGGCACAGGGGAGGCAAGAGAAGTGGAAGGGAACAGAGCAGAGGACTGGGGAGGGATGGAGAGGCCTGAGGGCGCCTTTTAAGTAGGTTGGTTTTTTCTCCTATGAAATGGCCTTCAAGTGACCTAATTAGCCAGCCATCCCCAGGGCTGACAGCGCACCCCAGGAGAGCACCAGGACCCTCACCTCAGGGGGAATCCTACCACTCCCACCCACCACTCTCCCACCTCCTCTTGGCCATTTACCCCACTGTCCTGTATCCTAACCCCTTTTTAGAATGTCCAGCCTCTGTCATGGTGCTGTGCCTGGGGAGAGATGGGAAGAAAAATGAACGTTTCTTGAGCACCTACCATGTGCTTAAAAGTACATGTGAAAAGAGTGTAGGGATGGGAGAGGTAGACTCCAGACTGTGGGGACGTTTGCCCATCACCCCCGGGCGGTAGGCAGCCCCTGAAGGTTCTAGAGCAAGAGGAGACCTGACTGAGGCCGAGCTGCTTGTAGAGTGGGAACCAGACAGAGGGGAGCTTGAGGTAGGGGCCACCTAGAAAGCAGCAGTGTGTTCCCAGGAGCAAGGTCTGCAAGGCTGGGGGAAGGGGAGAAGGGGGAGGGAGATTAGGGCTCCTGGCAAAAGAACCTCCCCAGTGCGACAGAAGTCAAGATTGTGGTTTTTGAGGTGAGGCGCTGACTACCCAGGAGCTCTTGGGTGAAGACCCAGGGGGAGCAGCACACAGCCCAAGCTTCCCCACCCGATCCTGCGGCCGCTCAGGGAGTAGCCATCCCCACCCCCCGCACCCCCACCCCTGCCACCAGGTGGGGCAGAAGGTAGCAAAGAGGGTCAGATGTCAAAGGGCACAATCAGGGGACCCAGGCCCTACTCCTGGGTGAAGGCCAAGGGAAGCACCAGGACCTGGGCCGTCAGAGCGGTGGGAGGGCCGCTGGACAAGGAGACAGGTGTGTGACTAGCCTCTGGGTAGCCAGGGACAGCCTTCACCCTTCTCCAGGCCTCACACCTGTTCACATGCAAGAACGGGGGGTGCATGAGGGGGTCTCATCACTAGATTCTGGCCCCCACTTCCTGCGATGCATGTTGATGGCCATCTCCCCTTCCCACCATCAAGTGCCCCCCAGAAATTCCTGCAGAAAGAGTCTGAAGTTGAATTCGCAGCCTTCTGGTTGCCTGCAGTTAAAAACAAAAAGGCAGGGGGCGGAGGGCTGGCCTCACAGCCAAGAAGCCCCAGCAGGGGAGCTGTTGACCTCGGCTGCTTCCCAGCCCGGGCCCCTGAGCTCAGCTCACATGACTCTAGCACCTGGTCCTCCCTCCCCCAGCCCATTCCCTGCTGGCAGGGCCCACCAGAAGGGCAGGGGTTGGGAGCGGCGGGCCAGGGCTGGTGTGGGCAGTGCTCAGATAGGCAGTTTCCAGCCAGCCCGGCTCCAGCAACTTCTTCCTTGTAGGTGGCTTTCCGCCTCGATTTCGAGTTCAGCAAATCGGTCTTCCTGCACCACATGGAGATCCAGCTCACAGCGGGCAGGTCAGGGCTTGCCCACTCCTTCTCCCTCCCTGCTCGCTACTCCCGGGCCCTGTTCTGCTGCTGGGAACTGCCCCTCCCCACACCAGATCCCCCGCCAAGCCTTGTCCTTCGCTGCCCTGCCTGGGAGGGCCCTGGGTCAGTCCCCACGTGCGGGCCCACCTGCCGCCCGCTGTGCTGCTGCCATTCTTCGTTCTTGGGCAGCTTGATATAAATAATAATACCCTCAGCTTTCTACAGCATTTTATATAGCAATTATTTAAAAGCCCTACAGTTATAAAGTACTATGCACGTAATATCTCAGTCAGTCCTCACAGCAGCGCCTTAAGACAGGCAAAGCAGGGCTTATTCCCCACCCCACCCCACCTCCCAAGTTACAGGTAAGAAAAGGAAAGCTCAGAGAGGTTGAGTGAATTTCCCAACAACACACAGCATGTAAATAGTACAGCTGGGAGCTATAGTTTTCCTACTCCTTATCCAGTGCTCTTTATGTCCTGGTCACTTCTCTCCCCTTGGAAACTTCCAATTTTAAAAGACCTTTCATTACTCTATGTGGGTCTGTCTGTCTGTCTGTCTGTCTCCCAGGCCTCCCTGAGGCAGCTTGCTGTAGGTTGACACCGTGAATCGTCCATGTCAGGAATAAACACACGGAGGTGAGGACGAATTCTGGCTGCTCTGGAGCCTTGTAAACCCTCCTGAGAACTTCTCCACACTGAGAAATAAACACTGCAGGCAAACCGAGCACCAACATTCCAACACACACACACATGCACAGACCAGTCAGCAGTCACAGGAGTGCTGGGGATGAACACAGCAGCATGTGCGTGTATGCAGGTACAGTTAGCCAAACTGTGCACTCTGGTGGAATTCTCACTTGACATGAGGCAAAGTTTGTAAGATGTGTTGATATCTTAAGGCCTCCCCCTTAGAAAGCAGTCTGTCCTCATAGGGCAATGAACGCCCTTGCCTGCAGTGTCCTTGGCAGTGTGGGTGTTGGCGCGTGTTTGTGATTTAGGCATATATAGGCAGGGGACACTGGGCATGTGTGTGTGTCAGGTCTTCCTTTTCTAACTAAGCACCTTTCTGGGGTAAGGTTTCCGAAGGAAATCAAACAGTGTATGTAATGAGCAGAAATCATACCTTTTTTATGTCTAAATGATCTGCTCCGGTAGTTCACGGTGCTCAGAAGTGAAGGGAAGCATATTCAACAAAACTTCCTCTAATGCCTCTGAATTTCACTCTCCAGCCTTTTCAAGGCAGCATAGCCCCCATGGGAGCTGGCTCACCCCTAGTCAGCTCGGGGGGGTTGGCTCAAGGGTCAGTAAACGCTCTGCTGTGAATTCCTCGTGCTCTTCCCCTCTCTTGGGCAGACCCTTGCCCTGGAGGCGTCATCTCCTGGGGGGGGGGGGGGGGGGGG
>NW_006769413.1:452994-463342 GCF_000442215.2 Lipotes vexillifer
GGGGGGGGGGGGGGGGGGTAGGTAGCATAGGATTTGCCCATCTGACAGATGAGGAGGGCACACAGGCCGCTGTGACCAAGCTGGCGCCGTCCTCCCAGCCTCCAGCCCAGATGTGCTGCACCCAGAAAGAGGGCAGGGAAAGCTGAGGTCTCCAGGTCCCCTGCCTCCCCGGCCCTTCCCCTCCCGGGAGACACCTCTGATGACCCTGCTGGCTGGCTGCTCTGGTGCAGCAGACCCAGACGCACGGGGATGCTCCTTCTCAGCCCGACTTGGAACCCCCCTGCTGCCCTGAGCTGGGTGGAGGGAGGGCTGTCCCTTCCTGACCACAGGCTCTGCCGGCTTTCCTTGCAGTGACAGTGACGAAGAAGAGAGCACCAAGGAAGACAACACGGCCCTCCTACGCTTGCACCTCAAGTATGAGGCTGACGTGCTCTTCACCAGGTGGGCCGCGGCCCCAGGGCCCTCATGCTGAGGGACTATGGGATGCAGCCGGGTATGCCCCTTCAGAGTGCACCCGCCTCATCCATGGAGGGGAGATGGCGTCAGCAGGGGGGAGGAAGAGATACGGACCTGGTCCCCAGGGAGCTCCCGCAGTGGGGGAAGGGGGAGGGCTGGAGCAGCAGGCAGTATCCATCCCAGGTGCAGGCTATAATCGGAGGAATGGTCTGCAGAGAATTTTAAAATAGTCAAACCTGCTAAAAAGTCCATCTGTATTTCATTACCACTTTGCACTAGCAATTCTAAATAGCATCAGTGAGAAAATGCTCCTCCCTGCAGGGCAGACTGCTCCCACCGCCCACCCACCTCAGTCTGCCGGTGGTCCCCAGTCTGCCCCCTGAGAGCTCCCAGGAGGGCAGAGAAGTCAGAAGGTAACCACAAACAGACAGAAAGTTCAGGCCCTCCCACAGCCACCACTAGAGGCTGGAACGCTGCACAGTGGGCAAGTTCATGATCAAAAGAGGCCATGCCCCTGGGCAGGAGGCAAGGGCAGGGGTGGCAAATAACTTGCTCTTCTGGTTCATGGCCATCCCACACACGAGGCAGACATTGCTAATTGATCTCAGAGTTTATTACTGCTGAGCCTCAGAATCCTTCCCAACACAGCATTCCCAATGGACACAAGAGGAAACGTATTTGCTGTGGTCTATGGGGAGCCGGGTGCATGCCCACACCCTCTTCCGTTCGTTTATCCATCTAGCCTACACTGACTGAGCTCATGGTGACCCTGTCCTCTGTCCCTGCAGGAGCAGCAGCCTGAGCCACTACGAGGTCAAGCCCAACAGCTCGCTGGAGAGATACCATGGCATTGGGCCTCCCTTCAACTGTGTTTTCAAGGTTAGTCTGGAAGGGAGTCAAGCAGACAGCAAAAGACAGGAGCTGAGGATCCCCCATCTAGGAGGGGAGGAATCTGGAATCATTGCTAGCGCCTGGGGTTCAGCCTCAACCCTGACACCCATTCACTGTGTGACTTTAGGCAAGTCCCTTCCCCTCTCTGGGGCTCTCAGTCCTCATCTGGAAAATTATGGGGCTGAACTGGGAGGACGTGTCAGTGAAGATTAGGTGTAGCTGCTTATAATTTTTAAAGTATGAAAAAAAACAGTGGTCTAAATACCCTGGGGTTTATTCTCTCCCATAAAAGAAGTCCAGAGTTGGCAGCTTTAGAGTCATCCGGGATTGGGTCTCCTTTTGTCTGTTCCACCATCCTCAGCATGCAGTCATCAGCCTATCAAGTTCACCTCATAGTCCAAGGTGGCTGCAGCTCCAGCCATCACGTTCTCATTCCAGGAAGAAGGAAGGGGAGAAGAGCAGACCAGACCCCTGCCTACTAAGAAACCTCCTTGGCAGTTCCTTGCACTTCCAGTTACTTCTCATTGTCCAAAACGGTGTGATTCAGCTGTACGGGAGGCTAGGAAATATGCCTTTTTGTCTTGCTTTCTGTCACTAAGGAGGGAGGGAGAGGAGAATTAGGAAGCAGTTTAGAGTCTCTGCCATGGTGTGCCCCAAGATCTCCCCAGCCCTGAACTGCTGAGTGAGAATTGGGAGCAGGTAGACAGCTGGAAATATGCAGATGCCTCAGTGGCTCATCCAAGAGAGATTTAGTAACCTGCCCAAGGCCACACAGCTCATCTGTGGTGGCAGCCCCAGGTTATGTGCTCAGGCTTTCTGATTCCAAAGCCCTATTTGTGATCACTGTGGCTCTGACACCAAATATGTCATGGCTAGAATGTGAACCAACACACACACACTATTTACATCCTGCATCAGTTACTGATTATTTCTCACAATAAAGGAATTGCTGTCACCACCTCCACCCCGACCTCTGTCCAGGGAGGCCACCAGCACCACAGCCAAGAGAGGGTGAAAAGGGAAGTAACCCTTGCTGTCAGCCTCGTGGCCCCCGAGTGACCCATCCTCAGCCTCCAGGAGCCCATCCCTTTCAGCTTTCATGCAGTTTCATCCTATAGCCCCCCGCTGAGATCTGGAAGAGCTTTGGAGCATCTACAGTGAAAAAGCCAGGGGGCTTGAAGGGGCCTGGCTGGGGGGATCGCCCCGTGAGCCTCGTCCTCCACCCCCCAACTGCTGCTGGGTGTACTGACACCTCCCCCCGCTCTGGCCACAGATCCAAAACTTGGGCTTGTTCCCCATCCACGGGGTGATGATGAAGTTCACTGTTCCCATCGCAACCAGGGGTGGCAACCGGCTGCTGCTGCTGAAGGGCTTCCTCGCTGACCAGGTACCCATGCCCTGGGGGGCCAGCACAGGGGAGGGGACAAACATATCCTTAGGTGTGCCCCCAAGTCCCTAGACCTCAGCTCCTTCTCCCGAGCCCAGGGCCAGCCACGCCTTCTCTGGGCAGAGGAGGAGAGAGGACCGTGTCTGGGACGCCGAGTCTGCCAGTGCTGGTGGTGAGGCTGGTTGCGTGTGTCCTCATGCAGGCAAACACGTCCTGTAACATCTGGGGGAACAGCACTGAGTACCGGCACGCCCCGACGGAGGAGGACCTGAGTCGTGCCCCACAGCTGGTGAGTGTCCCCTGCACCAAGAGCCCCGGGGGGACGAGGAGAGGGGGCTGCCTGAGCTCCTTGTCCAGTAGTTTGTCCAGAAGAGCTTGTCGAGCACCTCTATGTCCCAACCTCAAACCGAAAGGACACAGAATAAGGAAAAGATACTTCTTGCCCTTAGTGAGCTCACCATCTCACAGGAGACATGGGATTGAGTGTAAAGAAGCCAAGTAGCGAGGCTGGGATACGTGTCAAGTGAGGGGCAGTGGAGCAGACAACCTCGAGTAGAGAAGCAGGGGTCGTGGACTTGCCCCTGTGCCTAAAAGGGCCGGTAGGATACGGACAAGCAGAGGGAGGAGGAAGGAGCAAGACCACACGGGGATTGTATTGGAGACACTGACCACATCACCTGGGGCCTCCCTGCCCCCAGAGATGGAAGGCAGCCCAGCTCCCACTCCTGAGGCCCTCCGCAAGACATCTGCTAGTGTCCAGGTTTCTGTTCCCAGGGCTGCCTCTGTCCCCACATACCAATTTCTGAGGGTGCCTTCTCTATTCCTTACCCAAATCAAAATCTTAGCTATTTTCATTTTGTTCATTTTCAAATGCCTCACACAAAGTGTCTTTGGAGTGTAGTGCACTTTACTGAAGACTTGAACTTGGGTGGGGTGAGGTGGCTGTGAGGGAACAACACAAATAAGTTTAACCTAATAAATCTTAATGACCTGATGATGTGTTTGGGTTTTCTATTAGGACGGTGGTATCTGCAAGTAATGATAGTTTTAGTTTTACCACTCAGTCCTTTTAAATTGTTTTTCTTGTCTTATTGCTCTGGCTATAAGGGCAATGGTAAGCAGAAATGATGACCGTCTTGTCTTGATCCTGTTTTTAAAGGGATTATTTTTAATTTTTCATTATTAAATGTGATACTTGCCACAGGCTTTTTAAAATAAGCACCCTTATTCAGATTCAGGACGTTCCCTGGGAGTTTTTATCATAAACAGATAGTTGGATTTCATAAAAGCCTTTTTTCTGCATCTGTTGCAGTAATACTGTCATTTTCCCTTTAATGCGTTTGTATGGTGGTGACATTTATAGGCGCCCTAACGTTGACCCAAAGTTCTGTTCCTGAAATACACCCAGTTATGCACAACTTCAAGTGGAGCATCGGATATACCGTCCTTACTTTGTCCTCCACCCCCATCCCCTTCCTTCTTCCTTGTCCTCCGCCCCTCCTACCTCAGGAACAAAACCCCACTTGGTCAAGCTGGGCAGCTGAGCCGTCTCTCTGGTGGCCAAGCCCCTGCTCACCCTGAGACCCACCTTCTCTTTCAGAATCACAGCAACGCTGATGTAGTTTCCATCAACTGCAATGTGAGGCTGGCCCCCAACCAGGAAATCAGTTTCCATCTGCTGGGGAACCTGTGGTTGAGGTCCCTAAAAGCAGTAAGTAGAGCCCCGGGAGCCAGGCTGGAGGAGGCAGGTGCTGGGGAGTCTCCCCCGGGAGAGGGGCCAGAACCTGACAAGGCCTCTGATTACACAGCTCAAGTACAAGTTGATGAGAATCACAGTCCATGCAGCCTTGCAGAGGCAGTTCCACAGCCCTTTCATCTTCCGCGAGGAGGATCCCAGCCGCCAGGTGAGCACTGGGAACCCTGCAGACCTGGGCCCAGGCCAGGCCAGCTTGGGGAAGGGTAGCCCCTTCCCCAAGAGTTTTCCTACTCCCCCTGCAGGAGAGAGATGGACAGGCCTGCCAGCAGTTAGTGCAGCATCAGAGGCGAGGGAAAATCGAGACAAACAGACTGTTAGGGGCAGAACTGGGGAGAACAGGGCCAGAAATAGGCATTGGCGCTGCCCCTCGGGGGCACCAAGCGGTGCACCTCAACAGCCCCTGGAGGCAAGGAAGGAGGGACACCTGCGTGTTTTGCACTAGAGGAAGCGGAAGTACACCCCAGGCCTGCCTGCCTGCCCACCTGCCTCAGGGTGGCGAGGCTGGGTCTTGGCAGGCTTGCAGCCTAGAACGGCCAGCCAACCCTCCCCTCCCCATGCATCCGCACCTCAAATCTAATGAATGAAGTCTGCTGCGAACTGAAATTGTGAAGACCGAGGGACTCGAGCTATCTCTGAACTGGAACTCTTTTTGAATTGAGTAAAGCCGGACTATCGCAGCTCAGACTGGCTTGAATCAGGGTCTAGGAAAGGGGTGAGGCTCCATGTGGTGCTCTCTGGGGAAATGAGAAACTGGGTCTTGAAAAAAAGGCGGGTCCTCTGGAAGGAGCCTGGCGTCTCGGGCGTGGGACGCTGCTGCCCTCCACTGGCCACATCCCCAACCCTGGCCTGGGCTCCGGGTGAGCGTCCTGTACCAGATGCGCAGTCACCCACCAGCCCCACCCCAGGAGACACTGGAGAGCAAAATGGGCCTGGTCAGGAAGCCAGACCTCCATAAAACACAAACGTCGATCCCAAACAGCGTGTGGGTGTGCCAGGCAGAGGGGGAGCAGGCACAGAAGCCCGAAGCAGCATTCAGCAGATCCACCCGAGGAGCTGTTTCATTTGTTCGTACTTCAGCATTTGTCAGGTGTTCATCCTGTGACTCAGGCTCACGCCCCAGATGAATTAGGCAGACAAGGGGGCAAGGACAACGAAGT
Source organism: Lipotes vexillifer (assembly GCF_000442215.2). Taxonomy (NCBI): domain Eukaryota; kingdom Metazoa; phylum Chordata; class Mammalia; order Artiodactyla; family Lipotidae; genus Lipotes; species Lipotes vexillifer. The sequence goes on from NW_006769413.1 coordinate 458,642, forward strand.
GTGGGTGCAGTCTGGGGGAGAGCACAGGTGCTGGCATGGGGGTTGGTCAGAGCAAGCCATGTCCAGGGAGGGCTTTCTGGAGGAGACGGTCCACTTGACCTGAATCTTGAGAGACATGTGGGAATTTTCCAGGCAATGAAGCGAGAAGAGGCATGGTACAGACACCCCACGCACACACAAACCACCCCTTTCTCCGCACTGGCCCATTTGTCATTTACTAGTTTAAGTGATTTCTCCTTCCACTCCCACTTCCCACCCCCAAAAACCCCTCTTATACGCTCCGGATGCCTCACTTCTCTTAGAAAGCCAGCAACCCAAAATTTAAGCCCCTGTTGCCTTGGCTCTGTGCGAGGTGCTGGTGTGGGAAGGCAGAGCCAGCTCCCAGCCTTCAGGGATGGAAACAGCATAGAAGGGACCTGCTGTTGGTAGAGCCCTACCTATGTGCCAGGCACCGTAACAGACACTTGCCGTGTTACCCTGCTTACTCCTCACGGCACTGTGAGGGGCATCCCTACGTCCATTTTTCAGATATGGAAATGGAGGCTGTGTGAGGTAAGGCGGAGGGGAGCAGGCTTGCCTCAAGGTGAATAGAGAGTCACTGGCCAAGCCGGGCTCCGCCATGCTGCTGTGGGTGCGTTCGTTCAGGCTTTCAGCGCATTGAATGAGCTCCTGCTCTGTCCCAGGCACTGTTCCTAGGCACTGAGGATAGAGCAGTGAGCAAAATAGATAAAGCCCCTGCTCTCCCTGGAGCTGACACTCTAGATGGGGGTGGGGGGAAGAGTCAACGAACATAAATACATACAATGTCAGTGGTGATAAGGTCTGCCCAGAAAAACGTAGGTGCGTAAGGGTGGAGACGAGGGGTGCTATTTTATACAGGGAGACTGGGGAAAGCCTATAAGGGGACAGCAGACAGAGACTAGAAGAAATGCAGTGGTGTCATGCAGCGAAGGGGGTTGGGGGAGCCCCACCAGCAGAAGGAACAGCGATGCAAAGCCCCAGCAGCAAGCGTGTGCTGGACGTGCTGGCAGCCGGCTGGCTGAGAGCTGGAGTAGAGAGAGCAAGGGGCAGAAGAGGAGATGAGGCCGGCGAGATAAGCAGGGCCGGAGGGTGCAGGGCCTTGCAGGCCAGGACAAGGACTCCGTTTTTCACTCTGAGGAAGATGGGAAAACCTGGAGGACGGAGCAGAGCAGAGAATAAATCCCCCGCCTCTGGCTACTATTCCAAGAACAGACTGTAGGGGGCGAGACACAAGCAGAAGGGGCAGCTAGGTGGCTGCTGCGGTCTCCAGGTGGGAGATGAGGGTGCTCAGTCCAAAGAGGTAGCCTTGGTGGTGGCAGGAGTGGCCACATTCTGGGTGTTTCAAAGGTAGAGCAGATAGACTTTGCCGGAGTCCACGTGGGTGTGAAAGTGAGAGTCAGTGACCAATACAAGAAGCAAGAGCAAAGGAAGGACAAGGCTGCCATTTGCTTTGAGGGGAAAGATGTTGAAGGAACAGGTTTGAGGGTGAGGAGTGAGATCAGGAGTTTACCTGGGGACCTGTTAAAGATGCCAGGCAGGCCGAGTAGACAGTTGGATATGAGTCTGGAATGCAGTGGAGAGTCCAGGTAGAAGGTAGCAATGTGAAAGCATCAGCAGGCATAAAGATGGTTACGGCCCTAGGACTGAGTGAGTTTCCCCGGGGCTGCGTTAGGGCTCTCACGGCCCCGGGCACTTTTGCTTTCAAGGCCTTACTCCATAAACAAAATTTTTTTAAAAAAGCAATATTTTCTGACTTGGTCTGTATAAAGACAGATATAATCCAGACAAGACTATATTTTTTGATTCTAACTTTAAAAGAAATTAGAACATTTCTGTGGGCCCCTAAAACCACCATGGACCCTGGGCGCCATGCCCACGGTGCCTACTCCATAAGTCAGCCCCGAGCTCACCAGAGCCATGGGACACACCAACATTTAGGAAACAGCAAAGAGAGCAAGAAAGAGTGGCCCATGTGGTAGAAGGAGAAAGCAGGGAGAGTGGAGTGGCCCCAGGCCTAAGGCAGAAAGCGTCTCAAAGAGGAGGTGGGATCACTTGGTCACTTAAGTCAGATTTCCGCTGCACCAGGGCTGGGAGCTCTGAGGCCTCTCGGCAGGCTGGTGCAACCCATCCCTTCAGCAACTCCCTGAGGAAGGGGATGCAGCTCTCCCACCAGGTGGCCCGCTGTCTCCTACCCTCCTGCCCCTCCCCAGGCTGCCACCTGGGCCCCAGAACAGTAGCGCTGTTGACCTGGCCTCACCCCTCACCTTGCAGATCACATTTGAGATCTCCAAGCAAGAGGACTCACAGATCCCCATCTGGATCATCGTGGGCAGCTCCCTGGGGGGCCTCCTGCTGCTGGCGCTGCTGGTCCTGGCACTGTGGAAGGTGAGGGCCCCCGCAGGGTGCGGGTGGGGGGCAGCATCCTGGCTGTCCGAGCCTGGGGCCTCTGCCTCTGAGCTCTGTGGCCAGTCCCCATGTTCTCTTCCGCATGGGAGCTGGGGCCCACCCAGCCTCCTCCCCAGAACTTGCCGACTCCTCACCACAGCAGGCAGATGGGCTAGGGCCACCAGAGGGCACTCAGCCTACAGCTCCAACCCTTTTGTGGGTCCCTCTGAGAACCTAATGAAAGCTAGGCTTCCTCTGATCAGAAAAAAAGCAAGCACACGCAGCCACAAAATTTCTCCAACAATGTCAGGCTGTTAAGAAGTCCCCCAAAAGCCCTTCCCTGTCTCTGAGCCTCAGGCTAGGAACCCCTGGTCTCAGCCTCCTCCTGTTATAGATGAGGTGAAGGAGGCCCAGAGAGGGGTGTTGACTAGGGCAGCGTCAAAGAGCATGACTGCTTGCCTCTTGACACAGGCTCCGTCCACTTGGTTCCAGCCTCCCTGTCACCAATTAAGTGGCCCGTTGTGCAGCCTGGCGGTGGTAGGGGAGATATGCAGCATGAGCTGGGGCGTTCAGGGAAGGCTTCTGAGGAAAGAAGCCTTAAGAGAGTGAGTGAAGGGAGAGCAGGAAGGGGAGACAGGCCTTGTCCACCCTGCCCACCCCTGAGATTTCTCCCTTTGCCTTCCCACAGCTCGGCTTCTTTAAAAGTGCCAAGCGCAGGAGGGAGCCCGGCCTGGACCCCACCCCCAAAGTGCTGGAGTGAGGCTCCGGGGGAGGCTGAGAGTTGATGGGGGCCAGGACACGGGCCCAGGCAGTGTGCAGGCCCGTGGCCCACCGAGCTGGGGTGGAGAGGACGCCGGCTCGCTTTGCACTTGACCTCATCTCCTGAGAGACCAAGTCTGCTCCCTCTGAAAAGAACTCAAGTCAGTTTTAAGAGGGACTGTCCTACTGGGAGCCATGGCACCTCCAACACAGATCCCTAGGGATTTAAAGGGACCCCCCCCCTCCCAAGGTACACCCCAAAGCCGCCCCCAGGCTCTGTGGGGGCATTTGCTGCCCCCATCACTAAGGTGCTAGAAATTCGTCATCACCCCATGCTCAGAAGAAACCCAGAGGGGAAGACTACAAATGCAAACCCACTCTGCCCTCTCCAGGCCTCTAGTTCCAGTGGGACCTAAGGGGACAGCAGATCTGCACTCTGCGCTGTCCTCCCACCCCAACGCTGTCCATGGCTCCCGAGTCTCCTCACCCCTTCCCCAGGCCGGAGATAGGTCCCTGGAGCGCCCCCTGCCTGAGGGACCCAGCGGTGACAGCTATTGGCCTGGATGAAGACAGACTCTGGGACGCGGAGACTGTGATGGACGGGCAGCTGGGACCTAGGAAACTGGGCACCCACCAAGATGCGGAGGTGGGCGGGCTCTCCCGCATCCCCACCGTGCGTTCACACTGACCACCGCCCACATCCCCTCCCAACATGCTCTCAGCAGCTGCAGGCCTGCAGCTGCCACCCCTCCTGCTGCTTTTGTTCCTGGGAGCCTGGCGGAAGTGTGGATGACGCAATCCCCAGGCTCCACGTTCCCACTTCGTCTTCCACTGCAGCTTGTCCCGATGCGATGGCAAGGCTGCAGGCCGTGGGCAGGGGTAGAGGTGGGGGGCCTCCCCTCCCTGCATCACCCCCTCCCGACACACACACACACACACAGCCTCTCACGGCCTCCCATCCCTCCCTTCCGAGCACCCATCACCCATCACCCATGGGGGAGAAGGGCTGGACCAGTGCTGAGGGGTTCTCCCTGGAATGCACCGGATAAAGCCTGTGCAGGAACGCCCGGAGCCTGTGCAACCTTGGTGGCAAATGTCTAATCTGCCAGCCCATGGGACAAGTGGTACTACCAACGACAGCGCCCCGAGGACAAGAGGCATGCCTGGTGCCCAGCCAAGTAATTTATGCCTTAACCTTGTTTTGAGGTAGGAATGAAGGGGGGATACATCAAAGGCATCTGTCCCCTGTCACACAGTATGACCTTTACTGTCGTAAATATTTTAAAGAAATTTTTAAAAATACAGTGTTTAAAAACAACTAAGAGGCTGCCATCCCTTTTGTGGGCAGAGCATGTCCTAGTGAGCCACCCTCTTTGAGGACAGGAGGTGGTTGAGGGGCTCCCTGCTTCTTTCCCGTTGTCTCTAGATGTTTGGAAGGGACTTGTCCACCCTTTGCTCCCCACAACATCCCCTCGCAGTGGCTGCCTGGTCTGGGATGGACATCTCCAGTGATGGAGCGCTCCCTCCCTCTTTCCC
>NW_006769413.1:463596-504012 GCF_000442215.2 Lipotes vexillifer
CCCTCCCTCCCAAGCCCACCTGTTCCATCTTTGGCCAGTTTAGATGGTTGAAACCCACACGTCACTGTAGCTTCTACCCCTTCGTTCCTGCTCTTTCCTCTCAGGCCTCCCAGATTTCTCTAGGCTGGCATCTCAGTGCTGATTTTCAGACCCTGACTTCTAGTTTCTTCATCTTTACCCACAGACTACTCTTAAAATTAGTTGTCTCCATTCTATTCTCATGCCTTTGGAATCTCAAGAAGCCAGTAGAATCTTAGAAATTATTTGGTCCTGTTCCCCCATAGATGAGGACGCTCAGAACCAGAGAAGTTAAGAGAGCCCCAGGTTCCATAGCAAAATCCAGACTAAACCCAGGACTGCTGTCTCCCAAGCCAGACTGTCATCCTAGCCCAGCCTTAGAAGGGCTTCGTGAAGGATTAGAAGGAATTGATATGAAGTCACTCATCACTCTTTATGGGAATATTTTTTCTCAAATGGTGAAACCAAAATCAGAAGGTAACATTTTCAAATCGTATTTCATTTGCGTCATTACCCTCATGAATGGAGTAGTCTGGCTAAAGGAGAATCAATGACCCCGCACCCAAAAGTGCATTGTTTGGTCTGGCACCAAGTCTTCTTTCTGTCAAACACTGTCAACTCTGAGAATGCTTTCATGTGAAACCAGACTTTCAGAGATTGGCATTCACATTTTTAAAATCTGCCATGTGCAGCCACAGTGCAGGCCAAACAAAATGCATCTGCAGGTCAGATGCAGCCCAGAGGTCACCGAATTGCAACCTCTGGACTCAGAGGCAGCCTTTATCCCCAGGATGTCATAGTCCCTCCATGTCCTCCCCTACCCTAGGCCAAGAACAACTAAATGGTCAAAAGGTGGAAAAAATGAGAGGCTTGTTTGTATCTTCAAGGCCTTCAGCCCTTGCACTGTGTTGCTCTCCTCTCTCTCTCTTATCAATTCTCCCTTTCTGAAATTATTTGCTCGGGGTATAAATGTCCATGACTGGCCTTAAGCGTGCTGGTAGGGCAAGCAGAGAAAATACATTTTACATGGAGCAAAGCCTCATGCTAGAGCAGCGTTTCTCAGGCCTGGCTGCACATTAGAATCACCTGGAAGCTTTAAAAGCTACCTATATACAAGGGCCCACCCCCGGGAGTCAGACTTAATTGGTTGGGAGAGGGGCCAGGGCATCATTTGTGTTTCAGAGTTCCCCTGGTGACTCCAGTGTGCTGAGCGTTGAGGTCAACAGGCAGGTGAATATGTAGGCTAGAAAGCGAACAACAAAAAAGGGGTTTACATGCACAAGTGACCTTGCATGCTGAGTAATGGGAACTGTGTTATCGTCGTAACGCTGTTCAAGTTTACTGGGCTCCCGCCTGCAGTTTAGAAGACTTTCTCGTTGCAGCAAGTCTCCAGAGTGGAATTTGCTTCAGGAAATCACCCAGTTCTTGAGTTGGGGGCACATTTGCTAATATCTGGGGCGGGGCAGGGATGAACAGCAGCCTCTGAAGCATTTTTAGCATCTGGTGGCAAGCTGTCCAAAACGCAACCGCAAATCAACATGAAAATTCGTATTACGGTTCATAGATGGGAGTTCTGAGCAATGCTCTCTGTCTGGTAGTTGAGTGTAATTATTTATGATGGAGCTAAGGAGTGAACTCAAGAGTGTTAACGTGAAGCAGAACCAACTTAAAAACAGTCTTTTAGAAGCCTTATCGGCCCTGCCTAGACACTTCAAAACAGCTGCGCTGATTTCCAGATGGCCTCATGATACTAAAGCAATTCCACGGCACGTGAGCGCGCAGGAGGAAAACGTGCCTGGGGGAGGCCTGACTCTGCAAACCAAACTACCATCAGAAGGCGGTTTTAGAATCTGCTCCGTGGACTGTCAGGATTTTTTAAATTCTAGGCTCACCGTCTAGTAGAGGGAAAGGACCTCCAACAGGGAGTTGTGAACTGAGATGTGCAAGATGTTCCGGGGGGTCTCATGTTGATTCTGACATGGTGACGTGGTGAGACCCCATGCGCGAGGGGCGCCAGCCCTCAGAGAAGATACAAGAGCTGAGGGGCAGACCTTGGGTAGCTTTGAGAGAGGCCTCAGGCCCTTGTGCCATCATCCGGTGTTCTGCAGGGAAGTGGACATCAATTATGCTGTCCCTCAGTTCCGGCCAGCTAAGAGGTGAAAAGGAGAAATTCAGGTAAGAGTGCGGCTTCTTTCTGGTGTCAGATGGTGTGGGCGTGTAAGCTCGGAGGGCAGGGTGTGCCTCTAAAAGCAGAGTATCTATCCAGAGCTGAGCTTCTCAAAGTGGGGTCCTGGGGCCACCTAAATCAGAACCACAGATGACATTCTACCCCAGGCCTCACAGATCCAGTTCCTGTGAGGTAATTTTAAGCACATTAAAATTATGGAACCAGAAATCTAGAGCCGTAAGATTTTGTTATTCTCTAGACTTCAACGTCAGTTTCTTACAGCATGGCCTTTCTCAGCTGCCCTTTAGCCTGTCTTGGTGGCAGCAGTCATCGGTAAAAACCCCCCAAGGGGTGTCCTTCCAGTGCCAGTAGTGGAGTTTCTGGGTCTTGCTTTTGTTAAGAAAGGTGGTACTTCTTAACAAGATGGGTATCAGGTGAAGGGGGCTAATACAAACACAACAGAGAGAGGGAAGAGAATAATTCTTTCCCAGGAAATGTGGGAGAGCTGCTCTGAGACCCTTCCTAGAGGTCTATAAAAGACAAGTTGCTGTCTCCATCAGTATTCAAGAGCTTTTAGCATCCATACTCTCCCAAAATAAGACACGAGACTCTTGGCTTTAAGCCCCAAGATGCCAGGCAGCCTGTAATCGAAGAAGATGGCTTAATCATGCTTCTTTTCTGGCATATGACTCACTGCAACCACACCTCACCCAAAACGTGAGGTGGCCAGGTTTCTCCACCAGATGTGCCTTGGGTGATTGACTTAATACAGCCATTAGTAGTGAATGGTCCTGTCTTCACCACACTGGCCTTTGTTTTTACCTTTAGCTAATGTCACATTGCCCTTTATTCTGCACTTCTTACCTTTAAAAAAAAAAAATCCCCCAAATTATCCTTATATTACTATCAATGCCAACTAGATCCCTATCAAAGGACAGTCAAGCTTAATCGACCACATTAAATCTGCAGAGTGTTTTTATGTCACTGTCTATTCCATTAGCTTTGACATCACTCTAAAGTAGGACAGCATGTTCCAAACAAAAACTGAAACCGGAACATAAGAGCTTTGCTGGTGTAGCTTGAAGGGAGGGTTACAAGCCTGGCACCTGGCCTCTGAAACTTTTCAATAAGATATAGGCTAAAATGTACCTAGCAAAGTCACAAGGCTCAAAGTAGGGTATGAGCAGAAAAATATTTTTTTAAAGCACATGGGGGCACCATTCCTTAAGGACTCATCCTTTCTAATCAGTTGTGCATGTTCTTTGTTCCTGTCTCCCTGGTACTATATTTAAAATGATGATGGTAAAGCTTTCTGAAACGTTTTCAGAAGATGGCCCAAGCCAGAGTTCAAAAGTAACATCTTAAACTTTCAAAATTAAAACTTGAGGAAAAATAGAAAATCAGATTTCAAATAGAGACATCTAGCTGGACAACAAGCTTATCAAGGACAGGGACCATGATTCTTATTTTTTGTATTCACATCCCTGATATAGTGCCCGACACACAGTAGGTGCTTGATAAACAGGAATTTCCAACTGTTTCTTCCTACTGGTTGAGGCCAGAGCAAACCCCAGTTCTGTTCTCTGGATGAACTGAGCAAACCAAATTTACAAATCACAGGCAAATTAGAATATATAATTTTGTCTAAGCTTGCCAAAAAGCTAAGATTTTGTGAGCTACCTGAAATTTGCATCTCATACTGAAATTTTCTAGATCAGGTATCTGATGAAATGTATTACTGCCAGCATTTTCTTTTGTCTGGACATCTGTTACTTTAATACAGCAGACATTACTTGAAATACAGGAAGAAAAAAAAAAAAGATGATTTAGAACTTGGATGATTTCTGCAGTCCAGTCAGATATTTTTGCCAGGCACAGATCTGGCAGAAATGCTAAGATGAGCTTCTCTGGTACTGGTGTGAGAGTCTTACAGTGAAAGAGCACTGTTCAGCACTGTTCAGTAAACTCAGAGCCTACCCCGGGCTCTGACACTTGGTCCTTGTGCGACCTTGGATGGCCAAGTCACTTCTTTGTGAGCCTGTATCCTCAACTATGAAGTGACAGAGTTGCCCTAAATGATATTTTCAGATCTCTACAAAGGGACTCCCTAAATCTAAATTTGAATGCAAACATGTGCGGAGGATGTGCTCCAGTACCACCCTTTAATACCCTTCTGGTAATCTTAACTATTGTAATTAGGTAAAAGAAAGAAATATGAGGTATGAATAATGGAAATGAGAAGGCAAAATCATCATTACCTGTAAATGATGATTAGTGTATCTGGGACATCCAAATGAAGCAAATGAAAAAAAAATATTTTTTTAAAGGGAGGGCTTCCCTGGTGGCACAGTGGTTGAGAATCTGCCTGCCAATGCAGGGGACACGGGTTCGTACCCCGGTCCGGGAAGATCCCACATGCCGCAGAGCAGCTGGACCCGTGAGCCATGGCAGGTGAGCCTGCGCTCCGCAACGGGAGAGGCCACAGCAGTGAGAGGCCCGCGCACCGGAAAAAAAAAAAAAAAAAAAAAAAAAGGAAACCCATTAAAATGCCTATATCAAAACATTAACATTCAGAAGTATATACAGTGGAAGAAAGGCTCCTCTCTACAATATAAACAAACAAACTAATGATAAAAAAAGGAAGATATTTGCAAGACCTTCATTAAAAATAAACTTTCTGGTTAGAGAAAAAAGACAAATGAAACATCAGCCCCACTTTTATTAATACTTAACATTTAGCAGGCACTTCACTGTTTTAAGCACTACATTAAGCATTTTAATTCTCTCACTTGCTCATCACAACTTAGATAATATTACTGTCCCAATGTACAGAAACTGAGACTTGGATCGAGGTCACAGAGCTAGTAAGTGATGGAGAGAACCCAGACAGTATTCCTCAGGGTTCCACCACACTGCCAGGTCTACGGAATAGAAGAGAGAACGCAGAAACAGATCCAATTACTTTATGGGAATTTACTTTATGATTCATATCAGTGGAAAATAAGACAGTTCTTGGCTAGCTGGATCCTTAATCAAAATAAATTCCAGGTAGATAAAAGATTTAAACCAAAGAAGACGAGAAGGAAAAGATGTGGAGGAGAAGGAAGAGGGAAAAAAAAGTGGGGGGCGTGGAGGGGAGAGAGAAGTGGGAGGGAAAAGCCATAAAAGCACTAGAAGAGAACATGGGTTAGAAAGATATATGAACTTGAAATGGAGACAACCTGACAAGCAAGATACAAAATTCAGTAGATATAAAAACTACTAAAAGTCAAAAAACAAACTACAAACTGTGACACATGACAGAAAATTTCCTTAAATTTGCAAGGAATTTCTAACACATAGCAAGAAAAAGACCACAACCCAAAAGCAAACAAAAGAAAGAAAAAAGGTCAGTAAATATACGTCAACCTCATTCATAATAAAGGAACACAAATCAGAACCATGAAATATTTTCCATTTCCATCATCTTGGCAAAAACTAAATGATTAAATAATATTTGATGTCAATAACGATGTAGGGAGATGGAAGGCAACTGGATCACCTTTGTCAAGATTTTAAACACTCAGTCACTAAACCACAAGTTCCAGAGCTAGAAATGAATTTGTTCTCTGAATACAGTATATAAGGATGTTCACTGAAGCAGTATTTGGAATATCAATAAACTGAAAACCTAAAAATCCCACAGTAAGGCCTGGTTAAATAAATTTTAAGTCCGTCCATAGAATTAAATGCTATAAAATTGTTTTTTATTAAATCTATACATACCAAAATGAAAAAATGTCCAAGATATATTAAATGAAAACAAGATGCAGAATAGCACAGGAAAGTTAAAGTCCATTTGCATTAAAGAAAAAAAACAAAAAGGAGAAAATACACATAAAATTCTGGGAAGCTACTCAAAAAACTAGTGAGTACCCTCTGAAGAGTCCAAATGGCAGGCAGAGAGAGATGAAAAAGTAACTTTTTTTTTTGTACTATTTGAATTTTTCTTAACTATCTGAATTTTTTTCCCCATGCACATGTATGTAACTTTCACAACTTTTTAAAAATGAATTCAACAAAAGATCATCTCAACACTGAACAATAAAGACACACACTTCAAGGCAGTTTTTTTTTTTTTTCAAACATTTACTGAACACAAACACCATTTTTTCCTATTACACAGCAATATTGTTAGTTTCAAATTAGCTGGGCTATTAGGACTGTCAGTTACCACGAAATTAAAAATGATTCTACATGTCAAACTCAAATAGAAAATGTCATGCAATACATAAATCACTAACAGGCCTCTGGTGCAGTCAGCAAGTTCACTATGTTTATTAAAGTCATGTAAATGGTTTGACAAAAGTGCACAATAGAATGACATCACTGGTTTGTTATAAATCACAGTGAATTACTAGAATACAACAATGTAATTCCTCTACGTGGAAGATTGCAGGATGGGGTGAATATTATAAAGGATAGGATCTTTCAACATGTTAAGCCAGTCAGTTTACTCCCCAGCTATATACTTGATTGGTTAGCAAAGCTGAGGTTATTTCCCCTCATCTTTTCTCCTCTACCAGTTACTAAGCAACGACAACAAAAAAAGGCCATGCACAAATTTTACAACACCTGATAAAAAAAAGTTACAAAACCTTGTGCATTGCTTGGATGAAGCTTACATCTTTGCTCCTTCATTTTTCTGATTAGGCCACTCACCACAGGACTCACCCCTAAATGAAAAGCTGTTAACAATTTAGCACTTCTCACCCCTGCACACACATCAAGATACACTCCTCGTAACCATCAAGTCAGTGTCCCTTTCCTATATATTAACACAAATGAACACACCACAAACCTAGAACTAGAGACCACATTTACTTTACAGTTTTAAAAATTAATATATCCCCACGATCCATGTAGTATTTATTTCAGACCCCATATTTGGAGAAGGTACTGTACAACCCAGCCCATCTGAAGATTTGGGCAAGTCTGCCAGGAATGTATGAGAAAGCTCGGCAATGTGCCATACACATTAGGAGCTCTCTACTTTCCAGAGAAGGTATCCAGAGCAGGGCTGTGCATTTTCAGAGTCGGAGTCAACACAAAGCTTAAAATCTTATGGACTAATAACTTTTCATAGAGCAAAAGGCAGAGGTTTGTTTTCTTTAACCCATTTTAATGTTATAGTATACTCAGTGAGGGAAATGGAATAGTCATCTGTACACTGATACATCTGGCTAGCCTGAAAAGGAACATTTAAGGTTTTTACAGAAAACCTACCATAAAAGCAAGTCCTTTATACTTTTATCCATCTACTCTCTAGTTCCATCACTGGCTGCTTCTAAAACCAGTAAACTAATCCAAGGTCCAGCAACTCATTCCTCACCCTGCCCCATTCCCCCAGAAAGAAATGCTTCTGCTTGAATTATCTAAAGTGGCCTTATTCCTCAAGTAGCTGCCTCAACTGAGATGGAGACAAGTGACAGGGTTACTGTTCCCTTGGGATTCTGATTTTCAAAACCACTTGCCAAATGCAGAGCTGACACTCATGGAGCTGCTGCCCCCACATCACATTTTACTTCAAACAGTGCTATCGTGCCTGAGTTTCTCATGATTAGTTATTAATCAATGATCAGGGTAATGCAGTAAAACCCTTCCCAGAAACAAGCAAGACCAAAGTTTGCTTTTTGGTTTGTTTGTTTGAAGCGCCCACAGCAAAGAACCTTAAGGTAGCTGGACTGTGGCCTACTAGAGAGCAATCCGGGGTAGACTGAAAACAATGTTGTGTCAGAGTTCTTATGTCAAAATTTCCTTTCTGATCAGTTGAAGGATGGATTTGCTGCCCATTCCCTGACTTAAATAGTTACCTAAACTCAAGAGTTCAATTTTACCAACTCTTAAGTGCAAAACCCACCCAAGGTTTGCCCAGGCATTCATCCACGTGGGCCTCTAGTTAACTAAATTTATATGACAATTACTGAGCAAGACCAAGAAGTTTTGATTGAATTTGTAATGTTATCAAGGAAGACATACAATCTAAAGCATAATTCTACCAATAATAAACACAAAATGACAAAAGTGGCCAAAAAATGGCAGAGTTCTCAGAGAGCTGAGATACAGAATTATCACCTTTCTTATTTATTTTCTTAAAAAAACAAAACAAAACTTAAGTTTGGGAAGGGTTTGGCTAAACAGATTTTAAAATAATTCTACCAAAAAAAAAAAATAACAGGCATGTAATCACTTGTTTCAAGAATGGTTTTATACAGGTGTTTCACAATACATATTTGGATTCGTTTTACAAGACAGAATTAGATCCTTAGCAATTATAATAGTGCACAATGTACCGCTATACCATAGTTTAAAAAATAAAAATCTCGGTTACCATTAGCAAAGTTCATAGTCCGTTCCGCTTTCTTCACATTCTTTCTCCAGCTTTGTCAGCATTTCAATCAGCAGTTTTACTCTCTCCAGCATTCAGTCCTCCCTTCTCAAAAACACTGAGTGTCATTAAATTTTGATGTCTGAATATGTACAGATAATCATTATCCTCGTTTTATAAGTAATATCTAAAATAGTTCTCGTCCTGGGTAGCCAAAGGGATGAAATGGTTTTTAAAACATGCAACATTATCTGATATTTTAAGTTTTGATGTTTAAAAATCATATGCATTAATAATGGAACCAAGGGCTTCCCTGGTGGCACAGTACTGGGTTGAGAGTCCGCCTGCCGATGCAGGGGACACGGGTTTGCGCCCCAGTCCGGGAAGATCCCACATGCCGCGGAGCGGCTGGGCCCGTGAGCCATGGCCCCTGAGCCTGCGCGTCCAGAGCCTGCGCTCCGCAGCGGGAGAGGCCACAACAGTGAGAGGCCCGCGTACCGCAAAAAAAAAAATAATAATAATGGAACCAAGTAAATACCAAGTATCATAGCTATTCCTCAGAATGTCAAATAAACAGGCCTTGAAGTCTGAAAAATACAGGGTCTGATCTGAGCTGTGAAAAAGGTGTGATTCACTCACCTGGAGGATGAGCATCTTCTCTTTCATGAGAGTTGCCAAGAGCAAGGTATAGTAGTTCCCTGATTCACACCAGGAAGATCAAGGCCAGTAATTTTCAAATTAGGGCTCATTCAAATACCTCCCTTTAGACCATCCTAAAGAACCTTCCTTGTAAAAATCTCAGGTTAGGAAAACAGAAATATATTACTGTGCCAGAATTTACCATCAAAACATTCCCAACTGAAGCAAGAAGACATGTGAAGTCTAACTACAGCACAGTAAAATTGTCTTGCGTTCTTGGGCGAGGAAGGTTTTTAAAGTCCCCCCATCCATTCCCTCCTATCCTTCAGAGTGTTTCATTTCATGGGGTACCTATTTTAGTTAAGGTCCTAGGTGCTGATTTTGGCTTCGTCATTATGTTTTATACTGATCCGGCTGCAACCTTTTTCTTAACACTTCACAAAGCAATATCCATACATAAAATGTCAACTGAAACCTTACCAGTGGTTTTTGTTGTTGTTGTTGTTTAGTTTATATCTGATGTTGCTGCATCATTATAATGCTTTTCATTAAAGAAAAAAAGCTGCAGGTCTTCACTTACAGTACCATGCACTATGAGTAGCTAAGGCATTCACTTGGCACTAGAGAGAAAAATACAGATATAGCTAATTTTATTTTCTTTATCATTTTTCACATTGAAAGAAATAAATAGGTGTGTACCCTTTACTTGAATTTCTGTGATGCTTAAAAGATAATCACAGAATATTCTTTTGACAGTTTACAATGTTGCCATTAAAACAAAACAAACAAACAAACAAAACCCATAAAGACCTCTGTACAGCCTGTCGGAATAAGCGACATTTTGTGGTTCCAAAATTTGTTGCCCTCAGGCAGAAATATCTTTCCAAATGGCATTGAGAGTTATTTTTATTATCAAAAACATTGAATTTCCTATACCACACTAGTGATTTTTCTACTTGTCACAGACTGAATAAAGTGAAAAAAATTAAAAATATCCCAGTTCCTTTTCATCTGTCATAAAAACCTACTGAGGGAGGCACAAATAATGCCCTCTGGGAAAGTAGTTTCCAATTTTAAAAGATACCACACAAGAGGAAAGGGAGAAGGGGACAAAAGAAGAACATATAACTATATTGTGACAATTTGTTTCCTAAGAGAGAATACAGCATTCATAATTTTTACATGTCTGTGAGCTGAGTCAAATGCAGACTGCTGCAATTTAATTACATTAAAACAGAGACTTCCACACATTTTAGAATCCAAGCCCAAAGGCAAATAGTCCATCAATATTCTCTGAAAAGTTGCTTTAAAGTTGCTTTAAGATTACTGCTGTGTATGTACCACCCAGCATAATTCAACAAATTCAATGGATTTAACTTTATAAATTTGTTACTATTAAGTTAGCACATTTTTCAGATTAATCTGCAGTTATATTTTTAAAAATCCTCCTGATGTTATAATGCGTTGATCTCTTCACATAAATAATGGAAGAGTGAAAACTACCTATAGCAGTTTGGCATGTGCAGAATATCTAGATATTCCATTACTTTTAATGTTCCTTTTCGTTGTTTTTCTTCATGATCCTCAAAACTGCTGCAGAGAATAACATGCTGACATAGGCTTAACAGAAATACTTTTCTAGGCAGTTTTTTTTAAACATTATCAAGTTCAAATCATAAGGGCCCTTGTTACGTAAACAAAATATTTTATATTCATTCCTTAAAAAAAAGAAAACTAGTTAAGTGACCAATATCCAAACACCTTAGATTATAGTTACACCTAAACAATGTGGTTTTGTTTAAAGTGTATTTGAAATCAGTAACCATATGAGGCAAGAAGACCAAATACAAAACTAAGGAAGGATGAGTAGGGAGGAAGGGTAGTGGAAAGAAAAGCATATTTTATGAACACATAATTCTATTGTCTGTGATTAAAGTCCTTTACTTTTTAGCACCACATTAAATGATTTTACATATCCAGTCACTTAATGAAATCCAACAAACTCTTCAAGAGTTCTGGGGATCTGGTCTTGGTAGTTAATGTCATTAGCCCGAACTGCCCGGGCGGCCAGGCACTTGAGACTCATCTTCATTTGAGTTTTAAGTAGTATTTCTGATACCCCAGTTGTACTTTTGTCTAGCGGAGTCTTATTCTGTTTATTTGTCATGTCGGTGTGAGCGCCAGCTTCAACTAGGCTAATGATGATAGAGTGCAAGGTCAAAAAATCACTGATGGGCCTGTTGTACTGAACGATAATGTGAAGGGCACTGTTCCCTTCATTGTCCACAGCATTCACCTCAGCACCACAGTCCAGCAGGAGCTTTGTGACAAGCGCGTTTGGAAAGCTGCAGACATCATTGGTGTGGAAGTCGTCAACTGGGGTATTCGAGTTGACAGCTAGATGCAGCAAGGTGAAACCTTCACGAGTTCTGGGATCGAGGTGAATCAGGTTGTAGATCTGCTTGTTAATTTTGCACTGATCTTCTTCACTGCACTGTGTTTTGGTGGAAATGCACACTAAATACAGAAAAGTATAGAGATTACATTCATAATTGTCCATAGCACTGTGGACGTCAGCATCTGGAATATTTTTTACTCTGTTCATACTTTGTTCTATTTCCAAAACACTGCATCTCAAAACACATTCTATGTCTGGGGCCTTCACAGTTTCATTCAAATGTATCATCTGTGAAAAAACTTGGGCAAATCGAAGAAGATCCTTATGGGTATTCCTGTTACCTTTCTGTCTGAGGTGCAGGGCATGAAGCCACAACTTGATACACTGTTCGAATTCCATGTTATCTGCATAAACAGCTCCCCTGTAAATGATGGGATGGGAAACATCAATGTTGTCGGCACCTAAAATCCGTTCCCGAACTATAAGGCCTTCCATATGAAGAGCATCTCTGTCTTGCCGAATGGATTCCAGTTCCTGAGGATTTCTACATTCAGTTCTATTCCCATAGGCATGGATTGGTGGGAGAACCTCTTTCTCAAGAACATTATCACCATCTTGAAACCTCTCCAACATAGCTAAATATAAATAGTGGTATGTCTTCATGATGTCATAGTTCTCACGGTCATTTGCAAAGGAGGCACCCAAGAGCTCCAAAGCTTCAATCCGACTTCTTCGGTCACAATCAGCGTGAGAGAGCAACAGTTCGACAACATCAGCTTTACAGCTTTCAGCAGCTACTTTTAATGGCGTCATCCCATGGCCGTTCACTACTATAGCAGCACGCCATTTTATCAGCTCCTTCACAATATCTATGTGCCCAGCTTCAGCTGCAAAGTGCAATGCTGTGGCTCCACAATGTGCTTTAGCGTTTGGGTCAGCACGTTGTTCTAAAAGGTATCTGACCACATCAGTGTGTCCTTTATATGCTGCAATCATTAGGCAGGTGTTGTCATACTTGTTGGCAATGCTGATGTTGGCATTATTTTCAACCAAGTATTTCACAATGTCCAATCTGCCATCAAAGCATGCTGCCCGTAGGGGGGTTGAGTTAGTTACTGTGGTATGGTTCACGTTGGCTCCGTGACTGACTAGAAGCTTAACAACTTCAAAATGTCCTGCCCCTGCTGCACACCAAAGAGCGGTGGCACCATCAATGACATACCTATTCATGAAAAGAACGAACAGTTAGAAAATGGAGGTTACCTGCCCTAACGTAAATTTAAAGGATGTATTCATTTACACTGACCCAAAACCTCAATCTGCAGAGCGTTAGTAAAACATTAGTTTGGCTGAAAATAAAATCAGGTAATTTAAGTAAAGCACTTTGCATAGTACTTGTACCTAGTATGAGCTCAATAAATGTTAGCGACTCTTGTTATTACCAAAGTATAAAAACTAAAAAAGGAAGAAAAAACGAATCACTGACTTGCTACTAGCAAAAGTAAATAAATTTCAGAAAACAAAGAGGAAATGTATGGAGTTTTGTAACTTCTTGACCACCAAGCTGATTCACTGGCTCTTAGGAGCACAGCATGTTCCTCCCTCCCAGCACCCCCTAGGTACCACAGTTTCATTCAGTACATCAGTGAGAAAGCCACCCCAATCTCTGCATTAACAATGTGTTAGAAACTGCTTTAGGAAGAAAAGTATTTAAGCAGATAATTTTTCCCTAAGATTATCTAAGCTAATAAGTATTATACTCTACTACAGCAGTGAGAAAGAAACAATTACGGCCCCAACATGAATGGTACAACCTTATAACACAGGTCAAATTCTATCTCCCTTGAAGTGAAAAAGGGTACAATCTGCCTGGTATAATATAAATATCATAGTTTAACTGCAATTATCAATACCATCTATCACTTCTGATGAAAATAAAGGACATACTTTATAAACATGCAGGCAATTACTTCTTCAGTTTCTAATAATGATGCAAAATGTTTATAAGCAAAAGCATTCCCAGTAACAGTTACCTATGGGGTTACCTATGGGGGAGGGTGTAGCATTCACTCAGATGAGGCTTAAAGCTACTAGAAATGTACTATATTTTGATCTGGATAGTGGCTACATGGGTAGGCATTTAGGGGAAAAAACTCATCAAACCGTACATGAAAGATTTGTACATTTTACTGTATGAAAGACATACCTCAAAATAAATTTGAAGACTTCTGAAGTTTCTTTCTAAAATTTCATTTTTTTAAATTCATTTAATTGTTAATTGATTTTTTAAACTAAAGAATGAATCAAGAAAATAAGACATTACATCAGTTGAAATGTTTTAGTGGTTACCAACTGTACCTTTTGCAAACAATTCAGTTTAATTAAAATTCACTTATTACATTTTTATTGTCATGATTATAAACAAAAAGTTCAAAAAACGTTTTCTTTCACTGTCAAAAAAATGCAAGAGCATCAGAAAATACCAATATCTGATAGTAAATCTAATTAAAAATATACAAGACTTCTACACTGAAAATTACAAAACATTCCTGAGATAAAGACCTAAAGAAATGGAGAAATATTCCATGTTTATTGTTTCGGAGATTCAATAATGTTAAGATGTCAGTTCTCGCCCCAAATAATCTACAGATTCAATGCAATCCAAATCAAAATCCCAGCAGGGATGTGTGTGCGCACATGCACAAATGTGTGCATGCATCCACATATGTGTACATATTGACAAGCCAATTCTAAAATTTATATAGAAATGCAAAGGGGGACTTCCCTGGTGGCACAGTGGTTAACAATCCGCCCGCCAACACAGGCAGCACCGGTTCGAGCCCTGGTCCGGGAAGATCCCACATGCCGCGGAGCAACTAAGCCCGTGCACCACAACTACTGAACCTGCTCTCTAGAGCCTGCAAGCCACAACTGCTGAGCCCACGCACCACAACTACTGAAGCCTGTGTGCCTAGAGCCTGTGCTCCGCAATAAGAGAAGCCACCGCAATAAGAAGCCCGTGTGCCGCAACCAAGAGTAGCCCCTGCTCGCCGCAACTAAAGAAAGCCCACACGCAGCAACGAAGACCCAACACAGCCAAAAATAAATTAATTAATTTTTAAAAAAATGCATGGCTTCCCTGGTGGCGCAGTGGTTGAGAGTCCGCCTGCCGATGCAGGGGACACGGGTTCGTGCCCCGGTCCGGGAAGATCCCACATGCCGCGGAGCGGCTGGGCCCGTGAGCCATGGCCGCTGAGCCTGCGCGTCCAGAGCCTGTGCTCCGCAACGGGAGAGGCCACAACAGTGAGAGGCCCGCGTACCGCAAAAAAAAAAAAAAAAAAAAAAAAAAAAAAAAAGAGGCACTACATTACTACTATAATTTAACTTCTAAATCAATTTAAAGAAAAAGTTTAAATAAACACAAATAGCTAATAATTTCCATGTGCCAAGCACTGTATTAAGTGCTTAATATATAGCATATCTAATTTAATTCTCATAATAACCTTCTCCCAATAATCCTATAAGGTAGATACTATTATTACGTCCATTTTAAAGACATATAACTAAAAGGCTTACATGAGATTAAAAATACAAAAGTACTTTGGAAACTACATAATGCATCAAATGTAAGGAAACAATACATGTCATTGTTCAAACATGTTTCAATTTAAAAAGCTTTTTTTTTTAAACTTCTTAATATAATCTATCCAAAAAATCACTACATAGTTAACATATATTTACATAGTTACAAAGTTTCCTTGCACGCCTTAAGAATATTGTTATTTGCCAAGAACATGAACATAAACTAAGTAAAAACTCAAGAAATGTTACATTAAAATAGGCATTCATATACATTATCTTTAACTCTTGTAATAACCATACAAGATAAATAGGACCCCCATTTTAAAGATGGAAAAAAAAGAGACGAAAGTAATTAAATTTTTTTCTGGCCTCAAATTTCCCAGAACTAATGACATGAGTAAAAATTAAATTACAAGTATATACTTCACTTGGTTTTTATAATCGTTTAATGCTTTTCCTGGTGTAATCTAATAATTTCCATTTTCCCTATGGTGATGTGACAGGAGCCTAAAAAAAGTTTCAATTATCTATTTTTATTGAGACAATTAAAATTTTTAAAATAGTTTATGACAAAACATTCACTGTAGAATGTTACAGAATGACTAATCCTTCAGAAACATTAGCCTTAGTGATTTTTAAATTTCTACATCTAAATAAAAACATTAAACAGATTAAAGGGAATTATAATCCTAATATCTATGACATTTTTTGTCCATAAAATACAGCTAAAATTATAGCCATATACTGCCTCAAAACAAAATGCCAAACACATTTATAACAAAATGAACAGAAAATAAATAAAAATATAATCAAATTAATGCAATATTTACTTCATGCCTATGGGAGAAGCACTGTAAAACAATGACCTTTCTAGATTGAGTCTAAAATTGCAATGCAAACTAGCTATTATGTATTTCATCTTAAAAATCAAGAAACTTGCAACTTCCCTGGTGGCTCAGCGGGTAAGAATCCGCCCGCCAACACAGGCAGCACCGGTTCGATCCCAGGTCTGGGGAAGATCCCACATGCTGCAGAGCAACTAAGCCCGTGCACCACAACTACTGAGCCTGCACTCTAGAGCCTGCAAGCCACAACTACGGAGCCCGTGTACTGCAACTACTGAAGCCTGCGCACCTAGAGCCCACGCTCTGCAACAAGAAGCCACCACAATGAGAAGCACACGCACCGCAACGAAGAGTAGCCTGGGCTCACCGCAACTAGAGAAAGCCCGTGCACAGCAACAAAGACTCAACGCAGCCAAAAAAAAAAAAAAAAAAAAAAACCTCAGTCCCAGAACATTTCACTGGTGAATTCTGTTAGATAATTAAAGATGATATAATATTATCTTTCACAAATTCTTTCATAAAGCTGAGGAGAAAGGAACACTCCCCAACTCATTCTATGAAAACAGACCAATATCCCTCATGAACATACTTGCAAAAATCCTTAACAACATTATCAAGTAAAAAAAAAAAAAAAAAAAAAAAATCAAGAAACTTTAATCTGATATTCACCTTTTAAACAAAATGTATGCATCAGATGATGGAAACATTTCACAATAAAAGATAACATTTCTGATCACAAAACTAAACTCATGTATTTCCTGGTTAGATCTGAAATAAAAATGTCTGGTTCAAGCATTTGAAATAGAAATAAAAATTCATTAAATGTAAATGACAGCACTTTATTTTAAACAAAGTCCTTAAAATCATTTATCAGATCATATGTAGTTCCTTGAAATATACACTGGAGATGACTTTCTAAATGAAGCCAAATGACGCTGTGCCCCTTACACCTTTCCTTTACCTGGACATTTATTAGAAGTATTAGTACTAGAACTGACTTTAAAAGAGTACACAACAAAAAGCCTCAGGATTCCCAGAGGTCCTGTTCTCCTTCCCATCCATGTCAGCAAACTTCTTCTAGGACAAGAGTTCCCCACAAACTCTGGCACACAGCAGTCAGGCCCTCAGAACTCAAACCAGCACAGAACTCCAAGGTCACATGACACCTCCCCTTTGTTATGTTCCATTTCTATAACATTCTTTTTTTTTTTTATAAATTTATTTATTTATTTATTTTTGGCTGTGTTGGGTCTTCGTTTCTGTGCGAGGGCTTTCTCTAGTTGTGGCAAGTGGGGGCCACTCTTCATCGCGGTGCGCGGGACTCTCACTGTCGCGGCCTCTCTTGTTGCAGAGCACAGGCTCCAGACGCGCAGGCTCAGTAGTTGTGGCTCACGGGCCCAGTTGCTCCGCGGCATGTGGGATCTTCCCAGACCAGGGCTCGAACCCGTGTCCCCTGCATTGGCAGGCAGATTCTCAACCACTGCGCCACCAGGGAAGCCCCTCTATAACATTCTTAACAGCTTCGCATACTCCAACTAAAGGTTCTTCTTTCATTCCCGTTCATGTAATTTTTCTTTTTTTTAAATTTATTTTATTATTATTTTTGGCTGCGTTGGGTCTTCACTGCTGCGCACAGGCTTTCTCTAGTTGTGGTGAGCAGGGGCTATTCTTGTTGCGGTGCATGGGCTTCTCATTGCGGTGGCTTCTCCTGTTGCGGAGCTCTAGGTGCGCGGGCTTCAGTAGTTGTGGCTCAAGGGCTCTAGAGCGCAGGCTCAGTAGCTGTGGCTCACGGTCTTAATTGCTGCGCGGCATGTGGGTTCTTCTCAGACCAGGGATCAAACCTGTGTCCACCTGCATTGGCAGGCGGGTTCTTAACCACTGCGCCACCAGGGAAGTCCCAATTTTTCTTCTTATCTACTCATCTATGTCAATTTTGGTCATTACACAGTAAGCCATAAATAAAATAATCTCAAATGTTACTCCTAAAAATATGTACAAGGACTCAAATATCAGCATCGGGCTTAATCTAGGTGGGTGGCACCATCCCCCTTTTGAGGCTCTATTATGTATCTACTTTAGTTTTCTAAGGTATTCTAGATGTTTTTAGGCAGAGTATAGGCTTTTTTAAATAAGTTATTTTAATGTCTATGTGTATGTGTCTGTCCCTCTCTCTCTCTCTCTCTCTCTCTCTCTCTCTCTCTCTCTCTCTCTCTCTCACACACACACACACACACACACACACACACACACACGCAGAGTACCATATCAAACCCCATAATTACACACATACTGTTGCTTAGGATGAAGCTAAGAAGCGAGACTTTTTTTTTAATATTAGGCAAATAACAGGATAGGTGGTGAATGATTTGGCAAAAAATTGTGAAGATGGTACATAAATTACTGAAAATTAGGAAACACTAATCTACTTCAGCCCACAAAGCACCTGTTTGTCCCTATCTGGCCATGGGTCTCAAGTACCAGTGGGATCTAAAGAAGGGGGGTTGGCTAAGTACCTCTCAAAAGCCAGTCCCTGAGGGGTGAGTGAGCTTCATATTATTAACACCTCACTCAGACTAACATTTTCACACTGTCTGGAATGAATGTAAAGTGAAATCATGACATTTGCAAGTAACACTCCCTTCATCTATTTCTGAAATGCCTAAATGACTGGAACAAACTGCAAAATAATCTCACAGTGTGGTGTGAGCAGGCAGAAAGGTGGCCATGAATTTCAATTCTTCTCTTTTGTTAATCTGTAAGCTCCTCGAAAGTAGAAACTTTACATTTTCTTCTACATCTTCCACATTATCTGTGTGGCACAGGGCTAGGCCCATCATAGGCATTTAATAAGTTAAAAAACAAAACAAAACTACTTTGACAGAGCAGCTAATAAATCCATAACTGTAATAATCCATAAACAAAAAAAGATTGAAGAAGGCTCACACAAAATCTCAAATGATAGAAATCTTTGCAATTCCAGTCTCACCAGTCTGACTCTTGAAATTTTACACAAGGATCATCAAAATCTGGCCTCCACCTCACTCTAGTCTCCCACAATCTCCTTCTTAATTTCCCAGGCTTGAACCCCTTCCTGAAACTGCACTGAAACATTTGTCACTGCAAGAGCACCATGCTGCCGTCCCCCTTCTTCACTTTCTACTATCCTTTAAGACTGAGCTCAAATATCACCTCGGCTGTGAAGTCTTCCCTGATTCTCCCAGGCAAAGCTGAGCACTTCCTCTCCCTGTGTTCCCTCAGTAGTCCAAAAGATTTCTATAACCCTAAATGGCATGGCATCTACACTTACTCATTTTCATCAATTTCTTACTTCTGCCATACACCATGCCCCACCTCCAGCCCCCGCCCAGGGCACGAGACTGTCTTCCTCTGCAGTGGGAACAGTATTTCATTCATCTCTGCACACCCAATCCCTACTACAGAGCCTGGCACACAGTAGGTGTTCAAAATATGTTTGCTTATTGAACCCTTTAATTTCACTGGCCAGTGCAAAATACTGGGCAAGGTAAGCCACTACACAGGCTCAATGCTACATTCCTAGCCATTTCAGGTTCTCTTAATTGTCACCTCAAAACACCTTTCTCTTTGATGGTTAAGAAAGATGAGCAAAGGCTTTCCAAATGCTTTAGAAAACTATATTTTCTTGCCACTGTTCTCTCCTAATCAAAACAGGCCTCAGCAAGCTCCTTAGCAGCAGTATAACCAGTAGCTGTTACTGCAGAGATTCATATCTCAATGGATGCTTGTGCCTATACAACTGGAATGGTGCTGGAAGTTCAGGGGTCATCCTACTTCACTCCTCCTCTGCGTATAGAAAAGGCTGTGGGAATGCAGGGAGTTACAGAAAGGACACAGAAGCTAGTAAAAGAAAACGAACAAGAATCAGGTTGCCATCTTTGATTAATATGAAAAAAGACCATCTCCTTAACGTCTAGAGAGGTGGTACCAGAGGTTAACCACCACCCATGGGCTATCATTTCAGTAAAATGTAATACCCTGAAATATTTTCCTGTCATCTAAAACAGAAGAAAAAGCTCTTATTATTTCAACCTACAAAAAGAATCAACCAAAATTCAACAATGCCCTAGTCATCTTCAAGAGGAATTGTTTTTTTCCGTCAGGTTTTAACCAAGCAGTTTTCAAGCACCAAAACTAAAGATACGTATCTTTATGCTAGGACCACATCTATCTCAAAAGAAGAAAATGCTAGAATAGCTTATGTACTGGCACAAGTCAACAAAAACAAAAACAATTAATGCATCTTCATGCAGTTGTAATCTGTAAAACCATCCAGCACAGAAAAGATAACGTCAAACCTGACAATTCTGCATTCAACTCTATCAATACCCAAAAATATGTACAATTAAACCTAAAGCGCAAGTTTTAACTCTGACAATATGAATTTTTGAACTCCCCACCTGGAACAACAGTATATCATCAAGCTTCCCCACAACATCACAGAATAACATGTAATTTAACAATGGCATCACCTCGTCCTACACCAGGTCTGGTGCCATTTTCGCAGCCAACATATCTACCCCCAGCAATGTGTAAGAGTCAGAATCATGTCTTGGGAAGCCTGGCTGTGTGACAACCCCTCAAGAGGCTGCAACTGCTGCTCGTTCTAGGGGCTTATTTTGACATTAAGGTCCCACAACCCACTAAGGGGCTTTATCGGACACTCACGTGAAGGGGTAAACATTGGGTGGCCAAATAACTCATCAAACAAAGGTCTTCAACGTTAACTGCTGACCTCGTTAATTTCTGATCTCGGTTACAACCCCAGTACTGGTAAAGTGAAAACCTGAAAAGGCTGCTACCTCCTCCATACTGCTTCTTCACAAACTATCTAGTAAAGAATACAGAATACCTATTAGGTATCAAGACAGAGGGTGTGGCTATTTACCTATAGAGGGAATAAGGGGTAGGGGCCACCGAGGATGAGCGGCAAAACATGGGATGGAGTATTCGCCCTAGAAGATGAAGTGGGCATTAATGAGGCAGGTCAGGAGGTACAATATGGGAGAAGTGATACCTCCATGAAGCGAGAGAGAGGGAGGGGAAGACCCATAAAGTGGTGGGTCCGCGCGCGTTAGAGAGGAGGCTGGTGGAGTTGGGATGTACCTACCCGTCGAAGCGGACAGTGCCAGTCTGCTGAGTCTGCACCCGGTAATGTTCTAACAGCAAGCGCACCACCTTGGCGTGCCCATTGCGGGCTGCGATGATGAGGGGCGTGGAGCGCTGCCCTCCCTGCTGGCTGACATAGCCAAGCAGATAGCGGATGTCGCTTTCAGACCGGTTGAGAAGCAAGGCGGCCAGAGTCAGCACCTTGCCCTCGCTGGCCGCCTTGTATACATAGCCAGCCAGGCCCTCCATGGCCGCTGCCAACTCCAACACCCGTTTGGTCGCCACCGCTGCTGCTGCCTTGCGCCCCTGGAGGCCGCGTTCGCCAGCGCTTCAAACCTGGGCCCTCACAGCCCATTCAACAGGGCGCCGCCGCCGCCGCCGCCGCCGCCGCCGCGCCCAGGCAGCAGCGCGGCCAGGGGAGGGCGGAGACGCAGAGGTGGCCGAATGCCGCTGGGGGCAGGTCAGCGATCCAGGCCGGGCAGGGAGGAGGGCGGTCAGGGCCGCCCCCAAGGCCCCAGACGCCAGCCCTGGGCCGACGGGATCTCCATGGTGGCCGGGCCTCAGGCTGGACCCCTCCTTCCTGCGGGCTGCGACAGGCGCGTGCCCGAGCTACGGGTCGCCGGCGAGGTCCCAAGAGGGCCGCGCGCGCCCTGGATGGCGAATGATGGCCGCGCTGCACCCGACCCAGCCCGCCGGGCCTAGAGCCTGAACGTGCTTCTGCCTCCGCCTCCGCTCTGCGAACTCCCCAGCTGGAGGAAACCTGCAGGCCCTCGCCCACTGGAGCTCAGAAGAGCCAGACGCTGTCTGTCGGTAGCTTCAGAGGTCCACGCCTGGGGAGGCCCCCAGAGAGAGGCGGAACGCTGCGGCCACAGCAACCCTTGGGCTCTGGACGGGGAGGAAGGCGGGCCTCTGCAGACAGGGCTGAGACGGGGAGGGTGCGAGCGGGGGACGGTTAAGTGGGGTGTCTCTTCCAAAGCAGACCGGCCGGCGAACGAGGCCCGATGAAGAAAGGTTCTGCTGCGCGAAGGCGGCCCATCCCCAATTCGGCCCGGGATGTCCTCATTGCCCTTGATGCCTGGAGCTTCCAACTCGCCCCCACTAGGCCCTGGGGGGTCCCTAGCCAGAGAGTGGGACAGAGTGAAGGCGCTGAACCGTTACTGCCGGTGGGTTTTGGGGCCCGCCCCGTTTTACCGTAGACATTGCGGGACTCTTCCCAGCCCCTGTTTGGGGGCCCAGGGAGGGGGGTGCGTGCACCCGGAGGGATCCGTTTTGAGAACAGGGCGGCGTCTCTGAGCCCCCGAAATGTGGGAGGAATTTGAGAGTCCGCACGAGGCTCTGAGAAGGAACTGGAAGTCCGACCTGCCCTCCCTGGTAGAGGAGGATTAAGTGTGAGAAAGGTCGGGAGAGATGGGGACCTGTGGAAAGGGGCGAGGTACCCTGGGAAGAAAGACGAAGTCTGTGTTCGTACAGACCGGGACTCTAATCCTGAATCTGATGGGACCTTCGGTTTTCTCACAGACCTCACCAGATTGTTAGGATTTGAAAAGATCATTCATCGAACGAATATTAGAGATCTACTATGTGCCAGGCTCTGCTTGGCCCTAGGGATTCAGTGATAGACCAGATAGACACAGTGCCCCTTCAGGGACTGTGTTGCGGGGAAAACAGACAATAAACAAGTAAACAAATAATAGACAAGACTGGCTGAGTTTGTATCATTACCATTTGCTATGAAGCAAATGAAATAGAGTGATGGGGGGTGGGAGGCGGAGCTAATTTAGTTTGGGCGGTCAGACAAGACCTTCATGACAAGTAAGCAGAACAGGTGGTATTCTAGGCAGAGGGAATAGCTAGTACAAAAGCCCTGAGGAGGGAACAGTCTTGGTGAGTTCAGAAACAAAGGTCAGGGTGGCTGCAGCAAAGTGGGCCATAGGAAGAGTGATAGGAGAGGAAATCAAGCAGGGTGCAGGTCATGTTAGGGCCCAGTTACCCATGGTAAAGTGTTTAAGTTCTACTCAAGTGTAGTGGGGGCACTTGAAGAGTTTTAAACAGAAAAGTGACAAGATACAGTTTATATTTTTTAAAAGATCACTCTTGCTACTGTGTAAAGAATAAACTGTAGTAGGCAGGAGTCAAAGCAGGAAGGGCATTTAGGAGGAAAGGTTGGGACTAGGATGGTAGGAGTGGAGGTGATGTATCTCATGGGGCAGTCACAGAAGGTATAAGTTCAATATGGAGGTCACTCCCTCCATACACACACAAAGGACAATATCTACCATAGAGAAAGAACAAATACATTTATTTGGTCCCAAGGGACCAGGCTGAGCTCAGTGAGTTCACATAAATTATTTCATTTGAACCCCACCATTCCAATCCTAGTTGGTGAAGGCCTCGTCTTAGCTGCAGAGCTATTGGTGAGGGTTTGGGCCACTTCTCAGATTTTTCTCTTCCACTCTGCAGTACAACTTTACCTATTTTCAGATCTCTACACTTTTTCACCCGTGTTAAACAAAAACAACACTGGAAATCAGAGCTGAAGGTGGGGTTCTACCAGTAGAGTCTCTGAAATAACTGGTGGAAAAGAAGGGGAAGCTGGTTGTTCTCATTCCGGGGCTTCAGGGTTGGAAAAAATTCCAGTTCTTGACAGACTGAGCCAGGCTTTTCGGCCTCTGGGCACTTGGCGGTGACACATTCGGATGTGGGACCTGGGGGCTCCCTTCCAACTGATTTCATTCCTAGGCTATACAGAGCAACTAGGCTCCTCCTATTCTCTCCCCCTCTCTCCCTCTCTCTCCCTCTCCCTCCCTTCCTCCCTCTCGTTGCGGCCCTTTGCCCTGCATCATTCTTTTCACACCCACCTTTTCGAAGGTGATCCAGACACAGGCCCCTTTCACACACAGCTTTTGAAGGTGATCCAGACACAGGCCCCTTCTTCCCTTTGGTTTCATTTTCTGAAAGAGACCTGATTCATCCAGCTATTCATTGCTGAGTAAGAAACTTTCTTCTGGGACTTTCCTGGTGGTCCAGTGGTTAAGACTTCACCTTCCAATGCAGAGGGTGTGGGTTTGATCACTGGTGGGGGAGCTTAGATCCCACGTGCCTCTGGGCCAAAAAACCAAAACATAAAACAGAAACAATATTATAACAAATTCAATAAAGACTTTAAAAACGGTCCACATCAAAAAAAAAAAAAGAAAGAAAGAAACTTTCTTCTGCCTCCTCTTGCCCTTTTGAGATGAACTAGGGTTCATCCTGGTGCTGACATCTCAATTTGGTTGTGTAACTGGATGAGTGCTAGGAAGGGTGACTAAACCAAGAGTCATGCCAGAGAGGGGCTCAGAACTTGCACTTCGGGGCCTCCTCCCCCAGATGGGAATATACTTCTGCTCCAGCAGCCCAAGGTCAGGAACCTTCCTTATTTATCACAGTTGCTAGTATAGGGTTCTGGGCTCCTTGGGTTGCTCAATAGCCATTGACTGGAGAGGATTTGTTAGCCTATATTTACCTGGGCTTGGAGGATGATGTTTCTGTGGTCAGGCTGGGCAAATTAGAGAGAGGATGTATAAACAGGACAAGGCTGCTTTCCCAAAGGCCAGAGCCCAGAAACAGCTCCTTGTGCTTCTGACCTATTCCCTTCCCCTTTGACAGAAAGCCACTGAGCAAATGATCAGTAGTAAAATGTAACTGAAAATAGTTGTATCCAGATGGAGATTGATTTGCTGATGACAGCAAACTGCAACCTTCTACCTGGACAAAAGACAGGACCAACATCCAGCACTTTGTTTTCTGGGGATTGGAGGTGACCTATGAGCAGAATTAGCTGTACCTTCCATAGAATATTCCTTTTTCCAAGCCAGGTCAGCCCAGCCTACAGCTCTGGATCAATGGAGTTTCTCAGATTTTGTATAAAATATATTCAAAATGTCATTTTTCAAGCACCAGTAAAGATACTTGTTTTAGTCCTGTAAGCCTCCCACATACTCTAATGGCAGAGGATGACTTTTGGTGTTGAATAGATCTGGGTTGGACTCCCTTCTCTGTGGGTTAGCTGTGGCCTAGGGCAAGTTTCTTCATCTGTACAATGCGGGTAATAAATACTTTCCTTGCAGGGCTGGTGTGATGGTGACAGGCAAGCTCCTTCACCCAGCCTCGTCCTGCGAAGGAATGCCTATCAGTACACATTAGTTTCCCTTCTTCCTAGCTCCCACCCCAGTCATACTTCTATTGTGCCATTAACCTGTTCAAGAAAGGACTTCCCACCCCATCTGCATTCTCCCTGCAGGATGTGTCTGCCTCTGGACACATGGAAAGTAAATCCATAGCATGCAAGGGGCTGGGGAGGTTAATTGACAAGAGCTGGGAAATTCCAACAGAACCTCCGAAGGAAGGTGTCAAAAATCAGACTGACGACCAGTCTCTATTAGCCCAGTTTCAGAGGACTGGCAGCCCACTAGCCTTTGTCTCCTCCTCCTCTCTCTCCTAGACTTCCCCTGAAAAGCAGATGGAATAACTGTCAAAGACAAAACCTAAGGTGGAAGAGAGGGGGCAGCTGGTCTGTGTTATTTCCCGAGCCAGTTCACCCCTGCCGGGTTTAGGTTTACCAGGAAAGTAAACTGAAGTCGACATGTGCCTTCTTTCTTCTGACCCCATTCCTCCTTGAATCATGGTACCAGTCAGGTACCCTGGGATTACAATAACAGAACTAACAATAGCGAGCTCATATTGAGTGCTTACCGTGTGCCAGGCATCATAGTAAACACTGTATACGGATTAGCATGTTAAATTTGCGCAAGCCTCTGAGGGACATGCCATTATCATCATTCCCATTCTTCAGATGAAGAAACTGAGATAGAAATATTGTGTAACCAGATGTAGAGAACAAACGTAAGGACACCAAGGGGGGAAAGCAGCGGCGGGTGGGGGTGGTGGTGTGATGAATTGGGAGATTGGGATTGACATGTATTCACTGATGTGTATTAAACTGATGACTAATAAGAAAAAAAAATAGCACAAAGAATATACAAAAACAAAAAAAAAAAAAAAAAAAAAGCACTGGAGAGCAGGGAAAGATTTTTTTTAAAAAAAGAAAAAAAAAGAAAGAAATGTGTAACTTGCTCATGGCCTCATAACTAGAGTGTGTTAGAATGTCAGGATTTGGATGCTGGGTGTCTGACCCCCATGCCCTGACCCTGCTACCAGCTTTCTGTTCCCTCTTTATCCCCCTCTGAGTGGCCCCCACCCAGCCTGCTCTCTGCAGCTAGGATCTCGGCTGGAGGTCCCCAAAGCTTTCTATGGTCCTGATCACTTCTCTTGGGCTTAGGTGCTAGTTAGCTAATCTGGTCATCCATCCTTTGTTAATGGGAGAGGGCTAGAGGAAACTCTTCCCCACCTGGCAATCCCATGCACACTCTGGACATTCCTCATTCCTACCCAGGAACACAGGTCCACATCCAAAGCAAATGCTATCTCATCCTAGAGATCTTCCTTGTTTTGCCCTGAGCCCTGTACCACTTTATACCTCTCTTGGAACCCTTGCCTCTTTCTTTTTATTTTTAATATGTGTTTATTTATTTGGCTGCGCTGGGTCTTAGTTACAGCACGTGGGATCTTTGTTGCCGTATGCGGAATCTTCGTTGCAGCATGCTGGATCTTTAGTTGCGGCATGCGAACTCTTAGTTGTAGCACGTGGGATCTAGTTCCCCGACCAGGGATCAAACCCGGGCCCCCTGCATTGGGAGCACAGAGTCTTAGCCATTGGACCACCAGGGGAGTCCCTTACCTCTTTCTAATAATAACTCATGTCTGTATAGCACTTTGTGGTCTACAACACTTTCCCATCCACCCAATCCAGCCCCCACCTCCTAGGCTTCTTAACCACCTTCTGTAACTGGGACGACAGAGAGCATGGTGGTTCAGCACCCAAGGTCTGGAATCTACTCTGCCAGCATCCCAGCTCCACCACTTGCTAACTGTGTGACACTGGACAAGTTGCTTATTTAGCTTCTTCACTCAGTTTTCTTATCTGTGAAATGGGATAATAACAGCCCTTCTATCTGGTCATTGTGAGGGTTAAATGAGATAAACACACAGACACAGAAAAACACACAACAACACACGTACACAC
This sequence comes from Lipotes vexillifer, assembly GCF_000442215.2. Lineage (NCBI taxonomy): Eukaryota > Metazoa > Chordata > Mammalia > Artiodactyla > Lipotidae > Lipotes > Lipotes vexillifer. Next base: position 490,882 of record NW_006769413.1, read on the forward strand.
ACAACAACACACGTACACACACAGCAAGCAGCTCATTAAGTGTTGGCTATTGTTATCATTATATCATTGAATCCCCAAACCCTGTGGGAAAAAACAAAGCAAGTCAGTTCTTGTCATCAGTAAACACAAGTTTAAACCAGACAATCTCTAAGCTCTCTGCCAGCTCCATCAAGCTCTGATTCTACCATGAATCACGGTTATTTATGGACACATCTTAGTTCTTCTATGCTGTAGCAAGCCCTGAAGGCCCAGCCCTTAATAGAGGGCCTTGTATATAGCAGACTGTCCTGCCAGGTCAGGGTTAGCATGTAACAATGGTCCCTCCCTCATCCAGGCAGTGGGAGGAACTAAGGAGAAATTCCTATATAGCCTTTAGCACAGTGCCTGGTACTAAGTAAGCTCCTAATAAATCGTAGTGACTATCGTTCCATCTTACAGTGAGCCTCCCAAACATGGTCCTTAAAAACATAGACTCTAGAACCATACTGCCGGGGTTCATCTTAGTGCTGATCCTGTGAGGCTTCGAGTAAGTTAATTAACCACCCTGGGCCTCAGTTTCCTCATCTGTAACATGAACATGATGATAACAGCATGTGCCTAAATAAGGTTGTTGCATAGATCAGATGAGTTAATATAAGAAAGGCACATAGATTTGTGCTTGGCATATGCTTGGTGTATGTAAGTGCTTTCGTTTACAAATGAGGAGACCCAGGCTCAGAGACATCAAGTGACATCCCCAAGCAGTAGTGGAGCTGGGATCCAAATCTAACTGAGTCTGTCTGATTCCAGAGCCTCAGTCTTTTGTTTAAAATTAATTAATTAATTTAGTTTTGGCTGCGTTGGGTCTTTGTTGCTGCATGCGGGCTTTCTCTAGTTGCGGCGAGCAGGGGCTACTCTTCGTTGCGGTGCACGGGCTTCTCATTGTGGTGGCTTCTCTTGTTGCGGAGCGCGGGCTCTAGGCGACCGGGCTCCAGTAGTTGTGGCATGCAGGCTCAGTAGTTGTGGCTCACGGGCTCTAGAGTGCAGGCTCAGCAGTTGCAGTGCATGGGCTTAGTTGCTCCGCGGCATGTGGGATCTTCCCAGACGAGGGCTTGAACCTGTGTCCCCTGCATTGGCAGGCGGATTCTTAACCACTGTGCCACCAGGGAAACCCCAGCGCCCGTCTTAGTATTAGGATATGTTGCTGCCCCAGGTGATCCATGTAATATTTTATAACAGGAGCCTTCTCCTGTGGTGGAGATGTCAAGCGGAGAGGAGAGTGATGGCACCAGAGACCTCTGGGGTAAGGATGCCCTCAAATCATGCCACAGGAGTGGCTTTTTCCTCACCTTTGTCTGGCCATATGGTTTTAGCGTCCCATCAGGGCTCAGGCCCAGAAGCCCAGAAACATGGCACCACCCACACAGGCCTCTAACCTGGAATGTGCAGCAAAACTCTCATTATGCACATCGATGGCACACTCAGAGCTGGGCCCCAGCTGTTTAACACAGACGGGGCCCTGGCCTTGAGGCTTTTTCCATTTCTGAGGCATGATTCAGCCCAGGAGACAAGACCAGACAGACTTGTACGGGAGGAAGGAGGGCTTGGTGGTGGATGGAGGGGGAGAAGAAAAACAGAGGTTAGAGCAGGGGAGTTTCTCAGCTGCTGGGCTGCAGGAGGAGGGGGCAGGAGCGAGCAGAGGGAGCCCGCCTGCTGGAGGAGCTGCGCAAAACTGGGCCGCCTACTGACCAATGTATCTTCCTTGCAGTCAAATTTATTGATTTAAACATGAATCCAACCATGCTTCTGAAGCCCCAGAAAAACACTAATAACATTTCACAATTGTGTAGCACAGTATGATTTCCATAGCATTGCCCATAAATAAGCTCAATTTTGAGCTGCTTTTGAAAATAATTGGCTTCTCTTATTACAAAGCATCACATGCTTATTGAGGAATACTGGGAAATGTTTTTAAATGTAAATTTTAAAATGTCAAATATGTATATATTATACCACTAGCAGTAACGTTTTCAGTAAATTTCTAACTAAGCTTTTTTTCTGAGCCTATATACATATATAGGTCACTTAAACAAAATTGGAGGCATGCTACATAAAGAGTTTCAGATTTTTTTTTTCCACTCAACATAAAATCATAGGCATTTTCTAATGGTGCCAAACATTCAGCTGTAAAAATCCATAATGACTGCATTTATCAGTATAGAAGTGCCACAATTTCTGTAGCCATGCCCTGATTGGTGGACATTCCAGATATTTACAGAAGTGTAGTATATTCCTATAAATAATACTGCCGTGAACATCTTTTTACTTACAGTTCTGTCTATATATCTGATTATGTCCTAATAGTAAATTTCTAGTAATGGAACTACTAGCTCGAAGGATTTGAATATTTTTGAGTACATATAGCCGAATTACTCTCCAGAAAAGGTATTCAATTTACACTCCCACCAGCAACGTGTGACAATGTACCTCTCTACGTTTTGAGCCAGTGAGTTAGGTAACAAGCATCTCATGTTACAGATAAGGAAAATTGGGGTTCATACAACTAAAAGTCAAACGCTAGTGCCCTGGATTTGGTGCCAGGGCCCTTCCCACTCTGCCTTCTAGACAAGAAGAGCTCTGAAAAGGTTTTCCTGAGTAATGGAGTTGTATAAAGTTTTATTTTTATATCCACACTTATTGGTGAGAATATTTTTGAAAATCTTCAGTTTCTTGACCTTATTTGTGCCATGGGCCCCTTTGGCAGCCTGGTTAAGCTTACCAACCCCGTCTCAGAGTAATGTATTTGTATGCATACAATAAAATACATAGGATTATAAAGGAAATGAACTATATCAAAATATAAAAACAAAGTGATGATAGAGTAATACATCTGCTCCTTTATAATAATGCATTAATGACAAGATCTAGTGCTACATGTAGGAGAGGCTGTCCACCAGGGGTCCTGGACATACTTGCTGTGTTTACCCTTGTGATATTGAGCGGTTTCAGTAGGTAGTCACTTAGGCAACAGACTGGCTTATTTGCTGCTTACTCAAACAAGTGCTGGGCCCTTGGCTCTAAATTCTTCTTATGTAACATAATCTACTACATGTGCTCGAGTCACCTGGCCCTCCACATTGCCCGGCGGGAATTAGAGCTCAGGGAAACAGCGCAAATGTGCTGACACTCTAGCTACCCCTTTTGCTGCGAGTAATAAAGTCTTATATTTGGGATCCAGGAGTTTTGTGTCTTCTGACCTTATCCAAGGAAACTGTGGCAAGCTGACTTGTTAGCTTGCAGGGAGGGTAAAATCTCAGCGCCTTCACAATTCTGACCCTATCATTCATTTCAGAGTAGTGTTAAGCGTAAATGATATTTTGAGACGTATGCAACAGCTATAATGCAGACTGAAAATACCTGTAATTTTTACTTGTGCAAAAGTCACTGCGGTTTGTTGTGCACATTCATAGTTGAAGGAAATGCTCACTTTCAGTTAAACGTTTCTGAAAATAAATGGCAGTTTTTTTTCTCATTCAAGTTCACAGATTTTAGAACTCTTGGCTACTGCCAACTCCTCAAAAGAAGACCAGAAAAACCTGTTGATCAAGCAAAGTAAGTCTAAGTTAATTCAGTATTTACTGCAGAAAGGGAGAATAACACCTTGAAAGAGACTGGGTGTAGTTTCTAAGAAGGAGGATTTCAAGAAAGGGTGTTTATAGGATTTGGAGGCCTGGGCTCCAGTGGTTTAAGGTGGTTTTTCAAAGCAAGAAATTGATGGGGAGTGGGCACAGTTTGTGACATTTAAGATAGTTTAAGATCCGTAGACACAGGAAAGCAGGGGTCTTGAAGCAAGTCTTTTTAAATAAACTTGGTCATACATGTGAGCTCTTTGTCTATGTGAGCAGTCTGTGGTCCTGAGAGTCACCTGTCCCGTCCCAGATGAGCAAACTATTTGCCCAGATAAATTAATTTCGTGAAGCAAACAATTAATCTATTTATCCTCCTGGACTAGAATTTCCTAGAGCAGTTGTGGCATGTTGACATGGGTGGTCTCAGTTCTTATTTAACAAGACCAACTTCTTAGCTTGAAATCCCCTTTCTCACAAAAGTGGAAGCCGGCCTATTTTTGCCTGTTTTTGCTCTGTCCTTTCCATGCTGTGAGTTCACCGTGTGTGTGGGCTAAATGTTATACTCCTAGATGTGGGGTTCATTTGTTTTCTATATATGTTTACCCAAAAGACCCATACCTTTTTTAATATATGGGGGTATTTATTTGGTGAGGATTCCTTGTGCAGTACACTTTTCCATACATATGTAATACTTGAATAATTAAGGTGTGTTTTTTTTGGAATACCCTTCTGTTGACCCTGATAGCTGTTGCTTTTTTTTTCCTTTTTGCATCAAAATTCCCAAAAAGAGCCATCTGTACTCATTGTTTCTGATTACCCTTTCATTGTCTTTTTTTTTTTTTAATGAACTTCTTTATTTGGAAAATTACAAACATAAACAAAAGTAGAGAGAATTGTAGAGTACGAATCACCTGGATTCAATAATCATAAGCTCATAGTCAGTCATGGTTCATCCATACCCCATCCCACACACATTCCCATTGTATTATTTCAAAGCGAATCTCAGACATTTTATCATTTCATCAATAATTATTTTAGTATATATCTTTAAAAGATAAGATTTTTTAACCTAACCATAATATCATAAATCTGAAAAATAGTACCATATTATCTAAAATATAATATTATAAAATAGCATAATACCATAATATCTTAAAATCAACAATTAATTCCTTAATATCATTAAATATCCAATCAGGGTTCACATTCCTAAATGTCTCATAAATGATAGCACATGTTTTTTCATTTGAATCAGGATCTAAATAAGACCCATATATTACATTTGGATGCTATGTACCTTAAATTTAATTTAGAGGTTCCCTATCCCTCCCCCCCCCTTTTTTTCCTTCTACTTTTTAAATTTATTTATTGAAGAAACTAGGTCACTTGTCCTGTAGAGTTTCCTACAGTCCGAATTTTGCTGATTGCATCCCCTTGATTTATTGTTTAACATGTTCTTCTCATCCCTATATTTTCTGTAACTTGTTGGCAGTTAGACCTGGTGACTCAGTCAGATTCAGGTTTGAATGTTTAGGCAAGAATAGTTGAGAGGTAGCACAGTGGTCTCCTATTACGAAGCATAGGATGGATGTCTACTCATCTTTCTCGCTTTATCTCGGTCTCTCTTTGCAACCGTTGATGATCATTGCCTACATCCATCATTTCCTTAGTGGTTGCATTATTTCTTCTTTATTTAATAATGAGAATACTTTTATAAAGAGAAACTTCCTCTTGTTAACTATTTAGCTATCCTGACATACAGTTTACATAGAAAAGGCAGGTCATACTTGATTCTTTCCTTTTGTTTTTATTTGTTTGTTTCAAAATAATGAATTGTTTCCCTAGCATCCTCCAAAAATGAACATTACAGATTGCTGGGGAAGTTTAATGTACTACTACAAACTCATGGACTTAAACGTATTTCACATGTTTCTGTTCATTCTTACTGACGGAAATACCATTTTTAATCTAGCATATTGTCAAAGATCAAAAAGTTTGAAAACATACAGCACTGGGGTGGCTGTGTAAAATGGTTCAACATCTATGGACAGCAATTTGGCAATATTTAACAAATTATAAAATGCACATTTCCTTTGACCCAGCAATTTTACTTTTAGGAATTTATCCTAGAAATGGACTTACAAGCACGCAAAGTGATATACATACAAAGGTATTAATTGCAGTCTTGTTTATTTTAGCAAAAAAAATGGAAAGAGATATTTATACACACACATTTATAGCAGCATTATGCACAATAGCCAAAAAGTGGAAGCAACCCAAATGCCCATGGCTGGATGAATGGATAAAGTGTGGTATATACATACAATGGAATATTATTCAGTCTTAACAAGGAAAGAAATTCTGACATGCACTGCAACATGGAGGTGTTGGTTGCACAACAATGTAAATACTTGATGGTACTGAGCTGTACAATTAAAATGATTAATTAAGATGGTAAATTTCATGTTGTGTTTTTGCCACAATTAATTTTTTAAATTAAAATATATAAAGTAAATTAAAATTAAAACTGTAGTTACCAACATGAATTTTACCATTCATCTTTCTATTGTGCAATGCCAATTTTAAATGCAACTATCATAGTATTTCACTCACACACGGAATCACACAATACAGAAATTACACAATTTGTGAGTTACGGTTTGTCCCCAGGGGTGCCTTGAGCTGTCCATAAGAGACAAACACAAGAAAGACGGAGGAAGGTCGTTAGGAGGAAAAGAGACCTCCCAATCCTCCCCCAAGCTCGGAGCCAGAGTAGGGCACGCTTCCGGAACACGCGGACACTCTCTCGCGAGAGCGTTGCCCCAGGGTGCATTCCTCCTGCAGGGTTGCAGCGAGCGCAGGCCTGCGTGCTGCTGGGTCCAGCTCCTGCCAGCAGATGACCGCCCTAGCCTGGCGGAGTCTGGAGAGGTCAGGCCAGGTGTCTCTCCTGCCCCAGGGACCCCTGCCCAAACCGGGGCAGACAGGCGACTCCCAACGGTACTGAGACCTCGGCAACGGTGAAACTCTCGCCCCTGGATTGGGGTGGGCGAGAGACCCTGCGCAGCCAGCCCGGGGAAGGGATAGGCACCATCACACCCCTGACCTTTCCCATGGCCGTGCCCAGAACCCTGCCGGGGACGGAAGTGGGCAGCAGTCGCCGGGCAGGGCCAGGGACACCAGGAGGTGGGGGGAGGCGGGATGGCGCATGAGCCAAGGCTTCCAGCCCCTGGGGCATTCTCCATTGTTCTAGGCGACTTCCTTCTGAAACGCAAATTCAAAGATACAATTAAGGATTTCGAGGCAGTAACAGCACTTCAGAACATGGGACCCCCTGTACGACTGCATCGGCCACACACCCATGCAGCCGGCCCTGGTCGGTAGGGATCGCAAGTCTTGGTGATAACATCTAGAGCAGTGCTGTCCAATAGAAATAAAATGTGAGCCCCACAGGCGAGTCACGTATGTAATTTTAAATGTTCTAGTGTCTAATTAAAAAGGTGAGATTAATTTTAATATATTTTATTTACCCTAACATATCCAAAAATATTATCATCTCAACATGTAATCAATATTTAAATTACTGAGACATTTTCCTTTTTTTTTTTTTCATACTAAGTCCTCAAAATCCAGTGTGTATTTTACACTTAGGTCACATCTCGTTCCAAGACCTCAATTGCCACATGGGGCTAGTGGCTGATCAAGTGGACAGGGCAGGTCTAGAGCATGAAAAAGGAAGTGGGTGGCTGGAGCACCGTTTATGCTGTTGCCACTTGGTGGCATAACATTGGCTGCTAAAACAGAAATACCTACCAAAGTTTGTCAGTCACTTCCTGTGACTGGTGCAATTTGGCACCAGAATTCCTGTGAGTAATTTTGATGACTATTGTGAATATTGTGCTGCTATTTTAACACTGTTACTGATTTTTAAATATTCCTGTATGTAACAGTGTCATCCAGACATTCATTAAAGCAGTGGTCCTAATGCTAATGCTACAAAACCGCCCCTAATCAATAAACATTAGAAGGGGAAGTTAGATGTGTCAATTGCCAAGAGGGAAACCAAGTAACCAACGTTATGCTCCATGTTGTTAATTTAGAAATGAAACCTTGGGAAATACTGGAAAGTTCTTAAAAATCAACATTTAAGCAGATACATTTTTTTTTTTTAAGCAGGTACACTTTTAAGTTTTCAAAAATGGTTACATAAGGCCAAAAGAAAGGAAAAAACAAAACCTGACAACAGAGCTGCAAGATCCGGGTCAGAGTAATGTGCACCTGAGCTGCCCTGGTTGTGCATGTAAACACTCAGAACAAAAAGCCCTGTTTTACATTTTGCATGTGTTCCTACAGTTGAAATTGAGTGCTTACTAGAACACTGTCATTAGGTACAGTTTCATCTTCACTAGCCTTTCCCATTCAGGAGTCACTTTACTGGCGGAGTAGCCTGCCATGTAGTGGTGAAAATGGGAAACTACAGGCCACTTTTTAAACATTTTATGCATAATATTTGAAACATCAAAATAATAAATGCAATATAAAATAAACACCTGGAAGTGCACCATCCATCTTAAGAACTAGAACATTACCTATTAATGCATCCACCTGTATGCCTTTTTCCCATTTTATCCTGCCTCCTCATTAGAGATAATACTGGCTTGAATTTTATGTTGACCATTTTCTTGATTTTTAAAAATAGGTTGTTTTATCATTTGTATATGCATCCCTAAACGAAATATTGTTTAATTTACACATTTTAGCTTTAGAAAAGTGCTGTCATGATTTTATGCAGTTTTCTGCAACCTGCCTTTTTCATGCATTGTATTTGACCATGTTATGTGTGTAGCTGGAGTTGATTCCCTGTGGGAATAGATAGCTATTTATTTATCCATTCTCCTATCAATGGACATTTGGTAGCCTCCAATTTTTTGCCATTTTTTAACAGTATGGAAATGAATATTCTTATGCATGTGCAAGAACTTCTTTATAACATATCTAGTTCAATTTTACAAAATACATATAGCCAAAGTGTCTTTCAAAGTTGTACCAATTTACACTCCATTTGTAGTATATAAAAGGTCCCAGTGATCTTCATCTCCATCAGCACTTGGTGTTACTAAATTTCTTAGTCGTTGCCAATGGAGTTGGAAAACCGGATCTTATTGTGGCATTGACTTGTATAATGTTTCCCTGGCCATCAATGAGGTCGAGTGTATTTTAATTTTTATTGGAGATTTGTTTCCTTTTTTGTAAAGTGCCTATTCATGTCTTTTGCCCATTTTTAACTGGTTTATCTCTTTGTAATTTTAAGGTTAAGATCTTAATCTAGAGAGATATATATCAGTTTCTGTATTTAGCAACCTTGGTAAACTCTCATTAATTCGAATAATTGGTCTGTAGATTCTTTCGGGGTTTTCTACATAAACAATTATATTAGCTACAAATAATGACAGTATTGTTTCCTTCTCTCTCCTTATATCTGTCTTATCCTTGCCTTGTGGAGCAGAAGAGGTGATGGCAGACTCCTTTGCCTCGTTCTGCTCTTAAAGGAACAATGCTTTCAATGATTCATCATTAAGAATGATGACTACTGTAGGCTTTTTTAAAAAGATTACCTCTTAATGTTAGGACGTTTTTTTAATTCCTGCTTTACTAAGAGTTTTTTTTTTTTTTTTTTTTTTTTTGGTACGCGGGCCTCTCACTGTTGTGGCCTCTCCTGTTGCGGAGCACAGGCTCTGGATGCGCAGGCTCAGCGACCATGGCTCACGGGCCCAGCCGCTCCGTGGGATCTTCCCGGACCGGGGCACGAACCCATGTCCCCTGCATCGGCAGGTGGACTCTCAACCACTGCGCCACCAGGGAAGCCCACTAAGAGTTTTTACCAAGAATGAATGTTGACTTTTACTGACTGCCTTTACTAGATCTATTTGGATAATCATACAACTTCTCCTTCAACCCATTAACGCAATGAATTAAAGTCATGGGCTTTTATGTTAAATGATCCAAATATTCTAGGGATAAATCCAGCTTAGTCATGATGAATTGCCTTTAATATATGCTGTTGGATTTGATTTGCTAGTATTTTGTTTATAGTATTTCCATCTAATATGTTCATGAGGGATTCTGGTCTGTTATTTTTCTTTCTCATACTTTCTCATACTTGACTGATTTTATTTCAAGGTTATACTAACCTCATATGAGTTGAGGAGCGTTGCTTCTTTGGATAGTCTTTGTGTGAAATTAGAATCATTTGTTCCATGAAAATCTGCTAGGAATTGCCTGAAAACCAGCAAGGCTTGATTTTTTTTTAAGCCACTGATTCAATTTCTTTAATACTGTTGGCAACTCAAGCTTTCTTGTTACAGCTTCGATAAGTTATATGTTTCTATAAATGTTTCCCTTTCTAATACGTTTTTTAATTCATTGATTAATTCATTTTTTATTCTTTATGGCATGCACATCTTATCTTTTTAATCTCTTCTGTATTTTCAGCTTTCTTCTGTTCTCCATTCCTATTATTGCTTGTTTATGCATGCTACCTACTACCCTCTTATTTAATGAATCTTACGAAAAGTTTGTCTGTTTTATCTGGCCTTGGCTTGTTGATCATCTCTATTGTATATTCGTTTCATTTCATTAATTTTTGCTCTTATCTTTATATCTTTTCTTAAACTTTCTTTGTGTTTATTCTACTGGGGTTATTTTTCCTCTTAGAGCAAAAGCTAGCTCATTAATTTTCAGCCTTTTTTCTTTTTTAATGTAAGAATCTAAAGCTATAAATTTCCCTGTAATTACCATTTTTGCTGCATCCACCAGTTTTGATATGTACAATTTTCATCACGTATCATATAGTTGTTTCCATACAACTTGCAATTTCTATTATGATATCTTACTTGACTCCTAAATTATATAGAAATGTACTTTCTGGGACTTCCCTGGTGGTGCAGTGGTTAAGAATCCGCCTGCCAACGCAGGGCACACGGGTTCGATCCCTGGTCCGGGAAGATCCCACATGGTGTGGAGCAACTAAGCCTGGGTGCCACAGCTACTGAAGCCCACGCACCTAGAGCCCATGCTCCGCAACAAGAGAAGCCACTGCAATGAGAAGCCCGCACACCGCAATGAAGAGTAGCCCCCTCTCGCTGCAACTAGAGAAAGCCCGCACGTAGCAACAAAGACCCAGTACAGCCAAAAATTACTTACTTAATTAATTAATTTTTTAAAAAGAAATGTACTTTCTAGTTTTCAAAACTCAGGAGGGGGTGTCATTTATCTTTCTGTTAAAGACTTAATTTAATTGCATAAGTTATAACTATGATCGTAGGTCATAAAATGTGATTTATGTGAATCAGATTCTTTGAAATTTGTTGAAACTGGCTATAAGGCCTTTTATATGGTCAATTTTTGGAAGTGTTCCATGTGCACTTGAAAAGAATATCTATTCCTTGATTGTTGGATATAGAGTGACTTATAAATATCCACTAAATCAAGCTGGTTAATTGTGTTATTCAAATCTTTTTTGACCCATTAATAATTGAGATCATTGTATTGAAATCTCCCACTATGTTAATGGGTTATCAATTTCTTTTTTTTTAATATTTATTTATTTAATTAGTTTTGGCTGTATTGGGTCTTTTTCTTTCTTTTTTTTTTTTTTTTGGTTGCACCAGGTCTTAGTTGTGGCCAGTGGGCTCCTTAGTCGTGGGAGGCAGGCTCCTTAGTTGCAGCACATGGGCTCCTTAGTTGTGGCATGCAAACTCTTAGTTGTGGCATGCATGTGGGATCTAGTTCCCTGAGCAGCGATCAAACCCGGGCCCCCTGCACTGGGAGTGCGGAGTCTTAACCTCACTTAACCACTGCACCACCAGGGGAGTCCTTGAATTGGGTCTTAGTCGCAGCACGCAGGATCTTATCTTTTCATTGCAGCACGTGGGCTCTTCACTGCGGTGTGTGGGCTTCTCTCTAGTTGTGGGCGTGGGCTCCAGGGCATGTGGGCTCAGTAGTTGCGGTGCGTGGGCTCTCTAGTTGTGATGCATGGGCTCAGTAGTTGCGGTGCGCGTGCTCCAGAACACGTGGGCTCTGTAGTTGTGACGCGCGGGCTCCAGAGTGTGTGGGCTCTGTAGTTGTGGCATGCAGGCTCTCTAGTTGTGGCGCAAGGGGTCAGTAGTTGTGGTGCACAAGCTCCAGAGTGTGTGGGCTCAGTAGTTGCAACACACAGGCTTAGTTACCCCGTGGCATGTGGGGTCTTAGTTCCCCAACCAGGGATCGAACCTGCATCCCATACATTGGAAGGCAGATTCTTAACCACTGGACCACCAGGGAAGTCCCAGATTAGTCAATTTCTATCCATAGTTCTATACATTTCATTTTATGTATTTGGATACTATTTTAGTAGGTACCCACAACTTTTTGACTATTATATCTGGTGGATCAAACCTTTTATCATGAAAATGATGAAAGGCCCGAATAATACATTTTGCCTTATAGTCTATTTTGTCTAATACCAATATATTGCACCAGCTTTCTTTTAATTAGCATTTTACTTTTGTTCATCATTTTACTTTCATCTTTTCTGTGTCCTTTTATTTTAGGTTTGTCTAGTTTTTAGGGTTTTTTTTAATCTAGGTCTGAGAATCTGTGTTTTGTTTATCCCATTTATACTTATTGTGATTACTGATAATATTTCTACATCTTAATTTTTATTTTCTATTTATTCTCTTTTCTAAACTTCTTTCAACTTTTTTTTTTTCTAAACTGACTTTTTGTTTTTGTTTCCTTACTCTATTTTCTGCTCTACTGGTGTGGAAGTTATACTTTCTGTGTTTTTAGTAATTGCCCTTGAAATTTTACCAGGCACATTTAACAAAGTCTAAAGTCAACAGTACTTGAACCTTCTCAAGAAGAACTCAGAACACTCTACCTCCTCTCACCAGCCTCACTCTCCTTCCCCCACCTATAAATTATTATTGTCCAATATTTGTGCCTGTCATTTTTCAACCCCACAAATTACATGCCATCACCACCTTTCATTAGTTGTTTTTTGCAGACAGTGTGTTTGGAATTATCTACATATTTACTGATTTCTTTGCTCACCATTTCTTCTTACATTCCAGACCTTTCTTCTGGGCTCATTTTCCTTCTTCCTGAAGTGCATCTTCTAGAAGTTGTTTTAGTGAAGGTCTGTTAGTGGTAAAATCTCTGTTTTTTTCCTAAAAATGTCCCTATTTCACCTTCATGTTTCTATCTTACACTTCTTCTTGAAAGATAGTTTTGCTGGGTACAAAACTCTGGGTTAACAGTTATTTTCTTTCAGTACTTTGAAGATATTTTTCTGTCTTTTAGATTCACTGTTGTGGGGACTATATTCAATATCCTGTGATAAACCACAATGGAAAAGAATATATAAAAAAAGAATGTATAGATTCACTGTTGCTGTCACTGTCCAGTTGTTTCTCTGTAGACAATCTTTCTTTTCTCTCTAGCTGCTTTTAACATTTTTGCCTTTAGTGCTCTGTGGTTTCCCTAC
>NW_006769413.1:504035-517860 GCF_000442215.2 Lipotes vexillifer
GTGGTTTCCCTACAATATGTCCAGGTGTATGTCTTTTTTAACCTGCTTGATGCATGTTCTGTTTCTCCTATCCATGGGTTGGTGCCTTTTATCAGATCTGGAAATTCTTAGCTGTTAGCTTTTCAAATATTGCTTCTCCTTTATTCTCTCTATTCTCTGCTTCTGGGATTCTGACTGGATATTTTTTAGACCTCATTCCATCTTCCCTTCTCTTAACCTCTCAGTCATATTTCTCATCTCCTTGACTCCCTGTGCCTCATTCTGGGTAGTTTTCTCAGATCTATCTCCTGTTCACTGATTCCCTATCCAGCTGTGTTTAATCTGTTGTTTAGCCTGTCCACTGAGTTTTTTTTTTTAATAAATTTATTTATTTATTTTTCTGTGTTGGGTCTTCATTGCTGCCTGAGGGCTTTCTCTAGTTGAAGCAAGTGGGGGCTACTCTTTTTTTTTTTTCTTTTTTGGGCTGTGTTGAGTCTTCGTTGCTGCGTGCGGCCTTTCTCTAGTTGCGTCAAACCGGGGCTACTCTGCGTTGTGGTTCACGGGCTTCTCATTGCAGAGGCTTCTCTTTGTTTCGGAGCACGGGCTCTAGGCGTGCGGGCTTCAGTAGTTGTGGCGTGTGGGCTCAGTAGTTGTGGTGCACAGGCTTAGTTGCTCCGCAGCGTGTGGGATCTTCCCAGACCAGGGCTCGAACCCGTGTCCCATGCACTGGCAGGGGGATTCTTAACCTCTGCACCACCAGGGAAGTCCCCGTTGAGTTTTTAATCTCAGGAGTTAAATTGTTAAGTTCTATTTGCTTCCTTTTCAGATGTGTCTGTTCATTTGCAGTTGTCTCTTTGCCTTGCTTATTTTTTAAAAATAACAGCTCTATTGAGATATAATTTGCAAATAATAAGATTCACCCTTTGAAAGTGTACAATTCATTGGTTTTTAGCATACTCACAGAAGTTGTGAAACAATTATCATGAATTCTAGAACAATTCTGTCACCCTCAAAAGAAACTCTATACTCGTTAGCAGTTACTACAAATTCCCTTCTACCTCTGTCTCCCAAAAACCACTATCTATTTTCTGTCTCTATGGATTTGCCTATTCTGGACAATTCATATGAATGGAGTCATACAATATATGGCCTTCTGTAACTGGCTTCTTTCATCTAGCAAAATATTTCCAAGATTCATCCATATCGTAGGAAATATCAGTACTTTGTTCCTTCTTATGGCTGAATAAAATTCCATTGTATGGGTCTACCATATTTTATTTATTTACCAGTTGATAGACATTTGTGTTGTTCTTACTTTGGGGCTATTGTGAATAATGCTGCCACGAACATTCATGTACTAGTTGTTTTTTTTTTAATTTAATTTAATTAATTTATTTTTTATACAGCAGGTTCTTATTCATTATCTGTTTTGTACATATTAGTGTATACATGTCAATCCCAATCTCCCATTTCATCACACCACCACCCCACCCCGCCGCCACTTTCCCCCCTTGGTGTCCATATGTTTGTCCTCTACACCTGTGTCTCTATTTCTGCCTTGCAAACTGGTTCATCTGTACCATTTTTCTAGATTCCACATATATGCATTAATATACGATATTTGTTTTTCTCTTTCTGACTTACTTCACTCTGTATGCCAGTCTCTAGGTCCATCCATGTCTCTACAAATGACCCAATTTCATTCCTTTTTATGGCTGAGTAATATTCCATTGTATATATGTGCCACATCTTCTTTATCCATTCATCAGTAGATGGACACTTTGGTTGCTTCCATGACCTGGCTACTGTAAATAGTCATGTACTTTTTTGTGTGTGGATGTATATTTTCTTTTCTCTTGGTCATATACCCATATATCTAGGTTATGTGATAACTCAGTATTTAACAGTTTGAGGAATTGCCAGAAGGTTTTCCAAAGGGGATGCACCATTTTTCAATCCCACTAGCAATGTATAAGGGTTCCAGTTTCTCCACATCTTCCCCAACACTTGTTATTGTTTGTCTTTTTGATCCCTTGCTTATTCCTGTGCTCCCATCTTTTATTCCTTTAAACATTTCGTATCTAGTTATTTTACATCTTCTTCTATCTGATAATTGCAATAACTAAAAACCATAGGGATCTAAACGTGTTAACATTTTGTCTTCTCTTCATGGTAGCTCATTTCCTTTTGTATTTGATGATATATTTCTGTGAAAATATAAGGTAGGGTTTTTCTTGTGTTCATTGCTATATCCCCATCATCTAGAACAGTGACTGATTTGTAACAGGTGCTCAACAAATTGTTGTTGAATGAACAAATGAGTCCTAAGGACCTAAGCAGGAAAGGAAACCCCAGAGAAGATGTGCATTTGCTTCTGCTTAGTGCCAAGATGCCTATAGACCTACGGCTATGTTAGCCTCTATCAGTCACAGTCTCCTTGGGGAAAACAGAAGCTATACACTCTATGTATTCCAAGTGTATCCACCTGTGTCCAATCAGGAAACAAACCACACAGTGATTTATTTCTTTTGTTTTTGTTTTTGTTTTTGTGGTACGCGGGCCTCTCACTGTTGTGGCCTATCCCGTTGCGGAGCACAGGCTCCGGATGCGCAGGCTCAGCGGCCATGGCTCACGGGCCCAGCCGCTCCGCGGCATGTGGGATCTTGCCGGACCGGGGCACGAACCCGTGTCCCCGGCATCAGCAGGCGGACTCAACCACTGCGCCACCAGGGAAGCCCAGTCCAGCTTTTATAAAGAGCCCAAAGCAGTTGGTATTTTTCTCACAATGCTTTTCTAAACATTAATAAAAGCATTTCTAATTAAATGTTCACTGTTAACTGTTTCTAGCATATTAGTTTTAAATCATATTAAAGACATAGTAAAGTTTTTCATGTTTCATAAAAAATTTTGCAGTGGAAGAGGGCCCCTTGTGTAATTAATGTCTACAATGACTCCATGCCTGTTTCATAAGGACTGAGCATGGCTTTACTAACAAGTTATTATAAGGGTTTGTTTATAATAACTTTACTTGTAAGACATTTTCATCATTTAATTTATGTCAAATCAGGAACAAACTCCCAACTCAGACAGTGTTCTTATGGGGAAGACAGAGTTTTATGCAATGGTCAATTCAAGAATGCCCTGGGGAAAAAA
This sequence comes from Lipotes vexillifer, assembly GCF_000442215.2. NCBI lineage: Eukaryota > Metazoa > Chordata > Mammalia > Artiodactyla > Lipotidae > Lipotes > Lipotes vexillifer. The sequence continues at coordinate 507,168 of NW_006769413.1, forward strand.
CTAGATTGTCTCGTTTCAGGTATTTTAGCTTTGTCCTCCACTCCACCCCAAACCCGGCTACCTTACATGTTTCCCCAGGGAAGGGACTGCAGAGCAGGAAGACCTGGGAGTCCATCCTGGCTTCTGCTGGGTAACCTTGGCCTCACATCTGCAAGTTTCCATTTAATCATCTGTCAAGGAGCAATGACAATACCACGGAGTGGGTGGGCAAAGACAGTAAGGTTACAAGAAATATTGGTTCCACGTGTGCTATCCTGGTGCGGCTCAACAAATGCTTATTGACTGACTAGGTAACTGGGAACTGGCTCTGGCTAGTTGTCCGACTAGGAAAAGGGATCCCGCTTTGCCTGCTGGGTCTATTCAGAGTTATGACTTGCCCATTGTTCGATGGGGGATCCTGTAGCCAAACAAATGAATAGTTAATTTAAAGTCAGGCAGCGAGGGCTTTTGGCTTTGGGTGGAAACTTAATTCCCAGATAATACATACATTATGTACAGACTGCCTATACCTGCCTCTGCGCTTGGCACTCAGGCCAGAGCCCCGCACAGGAAAGGCAGGGGAGGATGAGACATAGGATGGTGGTGAATGACCCAGTTTAGAACTCCGTGCTCACATCGCAGGGGTCAGGAATCTCCAGACCATGGGAGTGAAATGTACAGCTTGATTTGTCAGCAGGGTGATACTGCCATGGTTACCTCTGCTGTCATCCAGAAGGTTATCTGCTTTGCAAGGCAGAGCATCTGAAGTTTTTAAGATTAAAGATCACTTGAAATGGTATTGCTACTTTGGAAAATAGTTTGCAGACTCTTACAAAGTTAAATGTATAGTTACCATAGAAGCCAACAATCCCATTCCTAGGTGTTTACCTAAGAGAAATAAGACATCTGTCCGCACAAAGACTTGTACATGAATGTTCCTAGCAACTTTATCAAACTGGAAACAACTCAGGTATCCTTCATAATGGATTAACAAACTATGGTACATCCAGACAATAGAATTCTACTCGGTAATAAACAGAACTGAACTCTTGAAATGTACAAAAATACGAATGAATCTCAAAAGCATCATACTAAGTGGAAAAATCCAGATGGGAAAAGCTAGATGATTCCATTTATATGAAATTTAAGAAAAGACAAAACTATAATGACATAAAGAAAATCAGTGGTTGTCAAGGGTTGACGATGGTAGCAGGGAGGGACTGCAAAGGGACATGAGAGAATTTTTGGAAGTGATGGAATTATTCTGTATCATGACTGTGGTGGTGGTTACATGAGAATATACATTTGTCAAAATTGACTTATACTTAAAATTAAGGAATTTTATTGTGTGTAAGTTATACCGCAATATAGCTAACTTTTTTAAAACCGTGACTTAAAGCTATCATGTTTATCTCTCAGTTAAACCTGAAACTAGCAAAGTTTACTTAAGTTTGATCTTAGACTCATTTTCCAGTCAGGTCAGTGGGCCTCAGAAAAATTCCTAAGGACTCACTTCTGAGCTGGTGGTGGGAAAGGCTGACACAGGCTTCTAAAGCCAGAAGTTATGTGATGTTTTCTGCTTTGGAAACCCATGGGTTCAGAGCCCAGAAAGGAATTCAGGGGCACCCTTACAATGTGGAGGAGGATACAGACTACCTGGTGGGATTCGAGGGGATCCAGAAAGTTCTTCAGATGGCCCCCACGTTGGTGCTGAACTTCTGGCGCTTCCTCTGGATTGAGCATTGCCTTCCCCGAGCCTCCTACCCAGGAAAACACATTCTTGCCACCAGGACAATGACCATGAGTTTTCAGGCTTCTACCACCTTCTTAGAGCTTCCCAATAACCTTGAAAGGCGGCTGTTATGATCATCCTGATCTTGGGTGGCTGTGTGGTGGCTGCAGTGTGCGGCAGCCTGAAGCGAGATCACAGTTCCCTGGCCAGGGATTGAACCCAGGCCATAGCGGTGAAAGCACTGAATCCTAACCATTAGACCACCAGGGGTTAGTGGAGCAGGACCCTGGCTCTTGTCTGCTTTGAAGAAAGAATTCATCAAAGAGATGAAAAGTAGCGAGGCAAGTAAAGGGTTTATTAGGAGAGAAGATAGGTTCAGAGAAAGCATGGGTGGGCTGAGATAGAGAGAGAGAACCACGCTTTGGGGGTGGTTTAAATCACTTATATGGGGGCAGTTCTTCCAGGTTTCCTCTGGCCAATCCTCTTGCTTTGTCTGTCTTTGAGTCCATGTTTGGTCTGGCTCAGGGCCCTCCCCTCTGTGCGAGCGCATCTTTTACCCAAGATGGATTCCAGCACGACGGTCTCTAGGAGGTTAGCAGAACATATTATAGTCCAGTGCCCCCCCCCCCAGGATCTTTTCTGTCCATTTGTAGCTTGAGGGGGTCTTCTTGACCTCAAGAATGAGAAATATGTGACTTCCTTATCTTTTATCTAAGCAGGGCTTAGCCCCTATTTGTTGTTGTCATTCCCATTATCTTGAAGTGTCCACAGGAGACAAAGTCCAGCTGCTTATCATGTTCCTGTTATTATCTTTATTTTCAAAGTGTAAACAGGAGGCTAGTTGTAAATGTCTAACCTGGGGGCCATCTATCTCCTACCTCAATCCCATTTTACAGATAAAGAAACCAAGAGCAGAGAGCTTGGGTGGCTTTTCCCAGAGCACACAGCCCTGAGTCAACCTCAGTGGGGCCAGAGCCAACCTCAGTGGGGCCAGAGCCTATCTAAGGCTTATCTTTTCAAAGTCCTCTCTTTCTGCAGCATGGCTGTCCACTCACATGAATGACTTTTCTACTTTTTAAAAATCAGGCCTATGAAGATGCCTCTGGCAAAAGCCTAGATTTTCTAACACTAACAGCTCTGGGTCTCTTGAATAGATGATTAATTTCAAAGTCCAGTCACACAGAGTTCAGGCTTAACAATTCTTAACTAGTTTTTAAAAGCAGATATTACTCCTTGCTCGCCATGGCCATGGAGAAACCTCCCTCAAGTCTGCATGGCCTGTCTGGTCAGGCAGCTTGTGTGGTGGTTTCTGAAGAGTACAGGCCCCAGAGGCAGGCTGCCCAGTTCATTGATGGCCACACCACTGACAGGAGAGGCTGTGGGATCTTGGGCGGGTGACTCAGCCTCTCTGTGCCTGAGTTTCCTCATCTGTAAGCAAGGCAAAATTTATTCCTACCCCTAAGGGCTATTGTGAGAATTAAATGAGGGCAGACACATAAAGCACTGAGACCAGGGCCTAGCACATAGCAATTGTACAATAAATGTTAGCTGTTAAGAGTGAAAGAAAAGGGGGGACTTCCCTGGTGGTCCAGTGGTTAAGAATCCACCTTCCAATGCAGGGAACGCAGGTTCGATCCCTGGTCGGGGAACTAAGATGCCACATGCCGTGGGGCAACTAAGCCCGTGAGCCACAACTACTGAGCCTACGTGCTCTAGAGCCCATGCACCACAGCTAGAGAGCCCACATGCTGCAACTACTGAACCCACACACTCTGGAGCCCACATGCCACAACTAGAGAGCCCACGTGCTGCAACTAAGACCCGATGCAGACAAATAAATAAATTAATTTTTTAATAAAAGTGAAAGAAAAGGACCCTGAATTCCTTTCTGGGCTTTGAACCCATGGACTCCCAAAGCAGGAAACACCACATAAGTTCTGGTTTTAGAAGCTCACATCAGCCTTTTCCACCACAGGCTCAGGAGCAGGTGCTTAGAAATTCATTTGAAGCAGTAATTTTGAGGCCCACTGACCTTTTTTAAAAAATGAGTCTAAGATTAAACTTAAGTAAACCTCACTAATGTTCACGTAAGAGCTAAGGATGTGGCATCAGGGCAGTGGCAGGCCCTGGGACCCTGTTAGCAGCAGGTGGGAAGGAGAGGGGCTAGCTGAGAACAATTCAATGGGGGAGGCAGACTTCCAGACAAGGTTTATAACACATGTAGAAAAGAGTGATCTCTTCCATTAAGGCATGGGGAAAGAGCACAGAATCTCCTATCTTAGGGCTTTTGTTGAAGCCTAAGGTAGTGAACTGTCCCCTTCTTCCCTGGCCTATCTGGCCAGAGAGGGAGCAGCTGTGACTGTACAGCATCTGGCCTCACTGACTGGCCCAGGGTGGGCACCTGCCTCAAGCTGAGCCAATCATAATCCCTCCACGAGAACTTAGAATTGGGCCCAGAAGAGTCCAGGCTCATTCTGCTTAACTCCTGGATGAAAGCGAGGTAAACTTGGAAGCTGCCAGCTGAGGCCATTTGCTGCCAATGCTCCCTAGGACACAGGGCACACAGTTTCAGAGACAGAGAAAAGGATGGAACAGAAGCAGAGTTGGAGGGAGGTGGCTTTCGGGTTTCTCTAAGTCCGGGCCCTGGTTCTCATCTGTTCCCCAAGGGCCAGCTGCATCCTCGTACTTAGATTCCTTTAAAATCGCTTTTTGCCATTAACCTGGCCCCAGCTGTTTCTAGCAGTCACAGCCACAAGACTCTTCTTTTTAAAAAAATAAATTTATTTATTTATTTTTGGCTGCATTGCGTTTTCGTTGCTGCACATGGGCTTTCTCTAGTGGCAGTGAGCGGGGGCTACTCTTCGTACGGTGCGCGGGCTTCTCATTGCGGTGGCTTCTCTTGTTGCGGAGCACGGGCTCTAGAGCACGGGCTCAGTGGTTGTGGCTCGTGGGCTCTAGAGCGCAGCCTCAGTAGTTGTGGCACGCAGGCTCAGTAGTTGTGGCTTGTGGGCTCTAGAGTGCAGGCTCAGTAGTTGTGGCGCATGGGCTTAGTTGCTCTGCAGCAACTAACCAGGGCTCAAACCCATGTCCCCTGCATTGGCAGGCGGATTCTTAACCACCGCGCCACCAGGGGAGCCCCCACAAGACTCTTAATGAAAGCAATCTGAGGCAAACACCTCCTTCTGTTTCTTTCCCCCACAGTGTGGTCACCCTCCAAGCTTCCTTAAGGATGACCTCAGCCTGGAGGAGGGTGTCCTACAGGCAACACCAGCTGATAGGGGAAGCCATTCTCCATCTCCTTCTATGGTCCCTCCCTCTTCCCCTAGGCCTATCCTCTCTTCTCTGAGGTCTGACCATGTGTAACCCCTGTTTCCCACAAGCAGAGGTCCCTAAATCAGGCCTTTCCTGACTGCCTTTCTCCCAGCATAACTGCCCCTTCCCTGTCCCATTTCTTCTTTGTCTGCCCTCCTTGGTCCCAGCTTCTGAGTTCAGAGGGCTGTGTGTCATGCCTCCCAGGTGGTGGCTACAGCCTAACAGGGGACTTCAAAGCCTTCCAGAGAGATGATGGATATTAGCTGAACCTATTGTAATCATTTCATAATATACGTAAATCAAACCATCATGCCGTATGCCTTAAACTCGTGCAGTGATGTATGTCAGTTATCTCTCAACAAAACTGCGGGCGGGGGGGAAAGCCTTCCTGGGGCAGACCGGCGTGGGAAGATGTTTTGGGAAAAGAAAAATTTTCAAAAGTTCTTATGTAAACTTGGTAGAAAGATGAGGATTCGTCTCACCAGATTAGGAGCGAGGAGATTGGAGTCTAGCCCTGGCTTTGCTTCTAACTCACTGTGTGACTTCAGGCTTCAGTTTCCTCAGCAGCAGAATGGCAGAGTTGAATGAGATCAAAGGCTTTTGGGAGCCTTATAAGGAGGCCTTGGTCATCGCCTTGGAAACGGTAGGGGGGAAAGAGAGATGGTACCTGGGCCCCTGTTTCTCTTCACTCAGAGCGGCCCCACTTGTATCTGTTTTATACACTGGGCTTCCTTCTCAGATGTTACCTCATCCCAGGTTTCCGAAGAAGCAGATCTTGAGGCAGAAGTGTATGTGCTAACACTTTATGATGGAGTACGATGCTAGGGAAGCTGAGGTGGGAAGAAACAGGGTGAGAGGGAGAAAAGGAGGGAGAGGGCACAGAGGGCTTTGCTGAGCTGGCTGCTATACACCTCCCCTGATGCTAAATCTTGTGGGACCTTCTTTAATGAGGCTGTATGAAGCTTAGGACAGTCCACCCAGAAAGAGGAAGAGAAAGGAATTTATCTGCCAATCCCTGTCTCTTACTGGTCAAAGGTTCACCCCATGGAGTGTCTGACACTCCTGTACTCTCAGGCCAGAAATTTGGGGGGATCGGGGGGTGCCATTGGCTTGTGCTGGTGAAACAAGTGGCAAGACCTGGAAGACAGGTGTAGCTGAGAGGATCTTAGGTGGGCATTAAAAAGGAGCTCATACAGCTCTAGCTGGAAAAGAGTGAGAACTTCTGCTAAAATAAAAGTTGAGGGCTTCCCTGGTGGCACAGTGGTTGAGAGTCCGCCTGCCGATGCAGGGGACACGGGTTCGTGCCCCGGTCCGGGAAGATCCCACATGCCACGGAGCGGCTGGGCCCGTGAGCCATGGCCGCTGAGCTTGCGCGTCCGGAGCCTGTGCTCCGCAACTGGAGAGGCCACAACAGTGAGAGGCCCACATACCGGAAAAATAATATATAAAAATAAATAAATAAAATAAAATAAAAGTTGAAACCACTGGTCTGTGTAATCCCAAAGGACCTTCCCAGCTGCAAAGTCCCTTGATGCTGTTCACTGAAATTGCAGCTGAGACCATTTGCCTTTCTGGTGGGCAGGAACCATGTCCCCAGAGAGTTGGAAGCAAGATTCCTGGAAATGTGTATCCCTCAGTGCCCAAGAGTTGGTGCCAACTTTGCTCTATCCCCCACCCCTGGCCCTGCTCCCCTCAATTTCCATGCAATTTGAGAGCTAACACAGATCGTATTTTTAAAGAGTTCTGATGGGACAGGAAAAAAGGGGGGGGGGCTGATAATCCCACCAGGCTGGGGGAGTTTTCATCTTGTTCATTCCGAAAGTCCCAGCCTCCCTGCCAGCCTGGACTCCCCTCCACCCAGGAGCAGCTGTCGGCTCCAGACAGGAGGCAGATTTGATGGTATTTAAGGGATTGGAGGATTAAGTGAGCCAGAGAGGCCCCCACTGCACAGCCTCATCCTCTAATGGCTGGAAGCCCACTCCTGGGTGCTATTAAATCGATGATTACATCACAGGTACGGCATACCCCTACCTTTGGAGCCCAGCAGGCTTGCAAAGCCAGCAGAGAATGAGAGATTAGGGTCAGAGTGGGAAGCCTCAATCCTTCTTCTCTGGTGTATGCATAGATCAATTTGTAGCTGGAAGATCAGACTCACCCAAATTAAATCTGGGCTCCAGTCTGAGCGTTGTCATTGGCTGACCTTGGGTACACTGCTTCAGCTCAGGACATTGGCTTTCCCTGATGCAAAACAGGAACATCCCCTGCTTGCTTATGACATGGTGAGGAACAAATGAGAGAAAGCAAGCTATAAAGCAAACGTGCCCTTTAGTGGGGTTGGGGTGGGCATTGGGGGTGTGACCCGTGGGCTGCTGGAGCCCAGGATGGGACTGATGGAGAATGGTCCTGATGCAGGCACCAGCCACAGTCAAGATGGGACATACGGGCTCTGATCAAAAGGAGAAGGAATAAACCCAATAAAAGTCTCTCAAGTGAAAAGACAGGAAAGAAAATAGAATGGAAGTAGGCATAGCTCAAACCCCTCACATCATGGAGGGAAACCTCAGGTCCAAGGACAGACTGTTGTAAATAACAAACCCACCAGTGCCAGGCTCTGTGCTAAGCGCTTCACGTGCATTATTTCACTGAATCATCACAACCTCAGTGCAGTAGATGCAACAAGCTTCTCCCTGTTACAGATGAGTAAACTGAGGCTGAGAGGGGTTGAGCAATTTACCCAAGTGTCACAGCTAGTTAGCAACGGTATCAGGATTGAAATCCAGGCAGTCTGCCTTGCAGATTGTTCGCCGGCTTCTTTTTTTTTTTTTTTTTAATGGTCTTCTACTGATGTCTGGTGTAGAGGCCAGGTTTGCTGCTAAGCATTCCACAATGCACAAGAGAGTCCTCTGCAACAAAGAAATATCAGATCTAAAATATCTATTTTAAAGGAATATATATATATATATATTCCTTTCCATTATGGTTTATTACAGGTTGCTTATTCTTTTATATTTTATATTCTTTTCCATTGTGGTTAATATAGTTCCCCTGTGCTATACAGTAGGACTGTGTTGTTTGTTCTCAGGCTTTGCCCATTGTTCTCTTTTCTCACAGGGAACCTGCCTCCCCAGGTAGCCTCTAAGGTTCTAATTGTCATCTGTATTCCTGTGACTCACAAGTCTGTCTGCCCAACTCCCAAGTCTGGCCTAAGTTTCAGATCCATGGGGCCATCAGCCTTCCTGACCCGCCTCAAGCTTAATGTGTCCAAGGATGAATTCTCATTTAGCTCCAACCCACTTCCCAAGGGGTACCTCCACCATCCACCCAGCTGCAGAAACTGGCCACTGCCTGAACTCTTCTCTCACCCCTGACATCCAAGTCACAGCCTTGGTACCTTCCACACAACTCGATGTCATCAATTCTCTCCTTTCCACTGTCACTGTAACCAGTCCAGGACCCTCACTAGAAGAACTGGGCCCCAGTCTCTAGTCCTGCCTCCTCTCATCCACCTCCCCGAACCCCCATGCTGTGGAGGGAAGGGTCTAAGATGCAAATATGTTGGTGCCACTCCCCTGCCCACCTGCTTCCCATTTGTTCTCTGGATAAAGGCTCTCCTCCTTTGCGCTGGCTCCTTCCCCAGGTCAACTCCTGTTGCTCTCCCTCCCTGCCCTCTGCTGCTCTCACTGAACTTCTTTCTGTTCCTCCAAACATCAGGGTCTCTCTGGATGCCAAGCCCCCTGGCTGGCTGTCCCCTCTGACTGGAACACTCTCCCCCACTCCTCATGCGTTTGGTGGACTTCTGCTCAGACTTCATTGACAGCTCAGAAGTCCAAAGTCACAGCTAGGATGTCCATCTGAAGCCAAGTCCCCCTAAACTGAATTCATGATTAATCTCTCTATCCAAAACTTTCTCCCCTTTGTCGTCCCCTCTGACCTCAATCCTGTCCTAACTGAACACTAATCAGCCAGAGTCAGATGACTAAAACTGTTGTTGTTAACATCATTAATGTACTAAAATTGCTACTATAGATATCATCGTTAATATACAAACCCAGGTTGTTTCTCCAGGGCAAGATGAGCTAACAGAGCCCCCAGCCATGGACCATCTGGTTGGAGAATCATAACCAGAGATATCCGGACTCCTGAAACAACAATTAACAAATGTCACAAGATGATGATTAATCCCAGCCTCTTTGTTCTTCCCCTTAAAAAAAAAACCCTAGCTCAAAGACTAAGTTGGAGTGGATCTGAGGCTTGTCTCCCACTCCCTTGCTTGGCACCCTGCAATAAACGCTGTACTTTCCTTCACCAAGTGGACAAAAAATAAATAAATAAAGTTGTCCACCATCAAGCCATCAGCCACTGCAGCTGCCCCCACTGCGCACCCTGAGGGGAATTCAGGATGGAGAAAAACAGGATTCTGGCCCTAGATAGTTAAGATGCAGATCGAAGGTCAGTAAGCCCAGACTCTTGCGTCTTCCCATACACTAAAATCATTAACTTGAGATGTCTGTTTTTTGTGATTAGCGGTAATCTTTTGATGTTCAACTACATTTTTTTTTTTTTCTCAGCAAAAACTCCTGTGTATCCAGGCTCCTCCCTTACCTCTTTGGAACAGTTCCTCAAAGCTATCTGAGCTATCGGGCCTACAGTTCTCAGTAATGTCCCCGAATAAAACATAATTCTCAACTTTTAGGTTGTGCATTTTTTTTCAGCCGACAACCACAACTCATTGTCAGTAAATTGGCTTAGCTCCACGTTTGCAAACGGAGTTCAGTTCCCTAAGGCCTCCTCCAGAAGCCTTGTCTGACCCCACCCTCTCCAAGTTTCCATCGTCACAAGACTCAGTACCTTCCCCAGCACACCACTTACCAATCCGCACCCCGAACACCCCATGTAAGCCTACTAGGGTAGGGCTCATCCATTCTCATATGGGATAGGGCGCTGCTCAGGAGTTAATACATGTTTGAATGGAAGAGAAGGGAAGTAACTTTTACAAAGCCACAGAGTCCAAGAAAGTGACAAAGCCGGAAATGGATTCTGCATCACCCTGCTCCCCAACCTGGAAAGAATTCGCTCTTCTTTGCGTCCTACCCTCCTATCCCACCGATTTTTGATTCCCAGCGTCAAGGGCCATAAAGTTGACATTTTAAGGAGTGCTATCTCTTCCATGTGAGGAAGGAAAGTGCATAACACAGTGGGGAAGGACATTGAACCCGTCCCCCCAAGCCTTCCCGTCCCCAAGGACAAGGGAAATCCAGTCTCGTCTCCTCCCCAGGGGAGCATTTGGGTCGAATTAGTCTTTCCCCACGTCCCTAGCCCACCCTAGACTAATATCTAATACGCGGGTCTCGGGCAGCCTAGGCAAAGCTTCCCGCCCCCGGCCACGCAGGGGACCCCAGCAGATCCCAGCCTCATTAGGCTACACGTTGTGCCCTCCTGCAACGCTCCCCACCCAGTGCCTGGGACGCCACAGTCACCGGGCCCCTCCTTCCCCGCGCGGAGCCGGCCCCGCCTCCCGCGCTCCCGCGGCGCGTCTCTTGTCCCGCCCCCCGCCGGCCCCTCCTCTGGCCCGCGCCTCTGGCGCCGAGCGCTCTGCCGGCGGTCCGCTTCGGCGCTGGGTATTTGCTTTCGCGGCAGTCAGGCCAGCCGAGCCCGTCTCCAGCTCGGGGC
>NW_006769413.1:518554-523924 GCF_000442215.2 Lipotes vexillifer
GGGCAGCCATGGAGGCGGCGGCGCGGAGGCGGCAGCACCCGGGAGCGGCGGGTGGCCCGGGCGCGCAGCCGGGCGCCTCCTTCCTGCAGGCCAGGTGGGCGCGCGTCGGCGGGCGGAGCTGAACCACAGCCCCGCCACGTGACGGGGAGGGCGGGGGACCCGGGCCACTGAGCCCGGGTGGGTAGTCCACGCGCTAACCCTGCAGCTGCTTCTCGCCCGCTCCCCTGAGCCCCGCCTCCGCGCTCCTTTCTCTTCCTGGGGGAACCCCGTGCCCAGGGAGGCTCAGCGGCGGGGTTCAACGGCCCAGCGGCCCGGCCGGCTCTAGGACAGTCGCTCAGCTGGGGTCCAGGAAACTCGGGGTGGGGACGTCGGCGGCGGGCCCAGAGGACATCTCTGCTCACTAGGGCCCCCAACGCGCCTGCAAGCCCCGGGCGCCAACCCGAGTTCTCGGGGTGCCTCTAAACTTGACTTGGGTTCTGATGTTAACAGGAGACACACTGCTTGCCCCGAGGAACCAAAGGATGTGGGAATGTAAATGGAACAGACAGCGAAATGTGGAAGCTCCCCTCCAGAGAAAGAATTAGGAAGGGCTTTTCCCACATGGTTGCTGTTCCCATCTCTCAGTAAGGGGAAGTTATTGGTTTATGTAGCTGAGACCGGGTGCTTGGGGCAGAGGAAAAGGTACAGAAGCCACCTTTTAATCATTCCCTCCACTCTACTTTCATACCATTTTACAAATTATAGACATTCATTGCACAGAGTAGGCATTCATTAAGCATCTCTGTTGTGTCCAGCGCTGTGCCAGGCACTAAAGCCGTGGGTAAGGTGAAGCTGGGAGGGCCGCACAGTCCGGTAGGGCGGGCCTGGGAGGAACAGTCCAGGGGCTGAGAGGTCGTCTTGGAGGGCTGCCTGGAGGATGTGGAGCTTGAGCTACATCTCAAAGAACTCAGTAGGTGACAGGGGAAGAAAGGCTGTTTGAGCCAGGGGAAAGCTTGGGAAAGGCAAGGAGTACAGTGGTGCTGGAGCTTTCTTTGTGTACAGTGGCAGGAGGATGCAGACTGATTGTGAAGGGCCTTGAATGGCAGCAGAGCTGGGACCAGAGTGAGAGCCGTGAATGCAAAAATTAAGGAGATGCTCTCGGGGCACTAGTGTTCAAAAACCTTCCATGGCTCCCCTATGCCTACTTAAATGTTGGGCCCTGTGTGCCTTACTTGCCTCACCCTAGTTCCTGCCCTAATTGTCAGGTTAAGGATGCAGCTTTTGTTCTGTAGGGCATGGGGGAGCCATGGAAGGTTTTTGAGCACTAGCGTGCTCAGTTTTAGGAAGTTTGTGGTATGATTTGGGATGAGGGAAGAAGTCTGAGAGACTTGGGTGAGAGTAGCTCTTTTCATGCTACTAAGGACATACATCTCTGTTCCGGATCACCTGTAAGTTGGGAGGCTTTGACTGCCTTGAACTGTGGTAGTCCAGTTAGAACAGCGTGTGGGTAGCGGATATGGTCACCACTTTATCTCATATGCGGGGTTTCCACATGCAGCATCTTACTCAGCCTTTTTGTATCTTGTATATGTGGAAACTGAGGTCTAAGGAGGTTTACATCATTTGCCGGCAAGAACCAGGGCCTAAACCCAGGGCTTCTGATTTCTGTTTTCTGTTCTTACTACTCCACTCTGGCTATTCCTCTTTACTCCTACATGAGCTCTCCACCGTCCAGGTTGCTCGTGGGGATGGCATGAGAGGCTGGCACTCTTCCAGGGTGTCTCTGCCCCCCTCATTGGGTGCCTGTAGGCCGGTTGTCAATATCATTGCTGCACAAGACAGTAGGCAGAATCATCCTGTCTGACTCCTAGGATGCTTGGATTTCCTGTGCTACAGTCATGCTTTGCTTACATACCTCTAATGACAAGGTGCTCACTACTTTTCAAGGTACTCTATTCCAGCTTCCACCTGCTCTGTTGACAGTTTTTTTTATTGTAATCAAAGTAATACATGCCCATGATTAAATACGATTGCACAGACAGGCTTAGAGCAAAAAGCAGTGGCCCTTTTCCCACCTCTCCCTAGTACCAGAGACAACCATGTTAGCTTCTTTTAACTGTTTCTACCAGAATTAAATTCATATTTCTAAATAATAATAACAAATACTACATACATCCCACTTTCTGTGGGCCAGGCCCTGCTCTTAAGTTTTTGCATTAAAAAAAAAGAAAAAGTTTTTGCATAATTTAATTCAGCCACCACTCTTTTTTTTTTTTTTTTTTTAATTTTATTTATTTATTTATTTTTGGCTGTGTTGGGTCTTCGTTTCTGTGCAAGGGCTTTCTCTAGTTGTGGCGAGCAGGGGCCACTCTTCATCGCGGTGCGCGGGCCTCTCACTGTCGCAGCCTCTCTTGTTGCGGAGCACAGGGTCCAGACGCGCAGGCCTCTCACCGTCGCAGCCTCTCTTGTTGCGGAACACAGGCTCCAGACGCGCAGGCTCAGTAGTTGCGGCTCACGGGCCTAGTTGCTCCGTGGCATGTGGGATCTTCCCAGACCAGGGCTCGAACCCGTGTGCCCTGCATTGGCAGGCGGATTCTCAACCGCTGCGCCACCAGGGAAGCCCCAGCCACCACTCTTGACGTAAGATCTAGTATTATCCCCCATTTTACAGATGAGAACATTGAGGCCCAGGAGGTAACTTGCTCAAGATTTGGTTAGTGGCAGAGCTGGGATATGAACCCAGGCAGTCTCCAAAGTCCACACTCAAAAGCTATGCTCAGGGCTTCCCCGGTGGCGCAGTGGTTAAGAATCCGCCTGCCAATGCAGGGGACACGGGTTCAAGCCCTGGTCTGGGAAGATCCCACGTGCCGCGGAGCGACTAAGCCCGTGCGCCACAACTACTGAGCCTGCACTCTAGAGCTCGTGAGCCACAACTGCTGAAGCCCGCATGCCTAGAGCTCGTGCTCTGCAACAAGAGAAGCCACTGCTATGAGAAGTCCGCACACCACAATGAAGAGTAGCCCCTGCTCACCGCAACTAGAGGAAGCCCACAAGCAGCAACAAAGACCCAACACAGCCAAAAATAAATAAATAAATTTATTTTTTTTAAAAAAAGCTGTGCTCAACTGCTATTTCTTGGTTTATCAGTTGCTGTTAGCCTCTAAGCTAATGTTTACCCACTAATTTCCTGTTATGATTTGGTTCACTTATGCCGCTCCTATCTTCACAAGATGGTTTTGTATCACCATTTTTAGTTTTGCTCTTTGTTACCTTTGTAGCCTTAAGGAGTATGTATACACCATTATTTCTTTTACGGTCAACTGTAAAGCAATATCTTTTTTTCCCCCAAAGTTTACTTATTTATTTATTGAAGTATAGTTGATTTACAATAAGGGCAGTTATCTCTTGATTCCTTTTTAAAAGAATATTAGTCTCCTACCCTAATCTCTAGCATTCTTTACCGTTTCCCCAACTCCTGTCATCTGTAGTTTTACTTTCAAGTTGCCAAGGTTCACAGTAGTATTTACTTGCTGCTTTTTAACCATAATTGCCTTCCATGTTTTGTTTGTGGATTGATTCTGAACTTTGGAAATCAGTATACAATGTTTTCATTAGTTAAGCCATGTAAATGTTGTTCCCTACAGAGTCCAGTAAGTTTAGCAGTTACATTTGCTTTCTTATATTGCTTTTGTTTTTCCTGGAGTTTCTAATTGCCTTTCCTTTTTTTCTCTTATTTTTTGCCTTCATTTTCTCATTTTTTGTTCAAACTTGTCATCATGTCAGGTATTTCACCATTGTGTATATAGAACCAAAATCAGTCCCTCTGTAGTCCCCATTCATAGGTCCCTGCTTGACTCCACCATGGCTGAGACTGCTGACCTCTTTGAATATTTCATCTATATGTTATATGCTTTATGTCAGGGGTCCCCAGTACCCGGTACCGGTCCACAGCCTGTTAGGAACCGGGCTGCCCAGCAGGAGGTGAGCAAGTGAGCGAAGCTTCATCTGCCACTCCCCATCACTCCCCATCACTCCCCATCACTGCCTGAACCATCCCCCATCTCCTCCCCACCCCCCCGCCCCGTCCATGGAAAAATTGTCTTCCACAAAACTGGTCCCTGGTGCCAGAAAGGCTGGGGACCGCTGCTGTATGGTATGCACTCCCCAACTGTCGTGGTATCAGTTTTCCCAGATGGTAGACTTGTAAAGCCGTGGAGGAGATTAAAGGCCATCCTTGTCTTGGGTTCCCTGCCATTGTGCTTTCACTGTTGTTCTCAGCAGGAGTTTCTGATGATTGAGGCCTAGAGCTGGCATGGCTGGAGGCTAGGTGTGTGAAGTCTGTGAAGTCAGAAAGCTGGGTTAGGTTTGAGGATGCTCATCCCCAAGAGGGGCTGGGGGAGAGGATGCCTTCACCCTTCATGATCTGCCTCCTGTGCTCAGAGTCCCAACAGGAGAGAACCAGTCAGATGCTCACCAATCTTGATTCCCAAGTTAGGCGTCTGCCCTGCACCTGCCCTTTTTCTCCCTGCTCTGCTCAGCCAGGCTGGACTCATGATGGGGATCCCCATTGACTGAGTGCCTCCTGAGGTGGAAGAGGAAATAGTCACTGAGCCCCTAGTGTGTGCTTCGTATGCACAGCTTCCAGAGACCCACACTTAAGTGCTTCCCAGGCTTTCAAAACGCCTTTATTTCCTGTACCAAACATCCTGCTCTCTGCCCAGTTTGAAGGTTTCCAGAATGAAACACTGAGGACTGTCATTCTCCTTCCCCATCAAAGTTCTTCAGGCCCGGAGGTTGCCACCATCTGCTTTTTGAGGCCTTGCCCTGATAGTCACAAAGGGGAAGGGGCACGGTGGGGCCTCTGTACCAGTCACTTGTCTCAGACAGTGAGTGAATGTCTGTCCCCCCGTCCGAAGGCCCAGCAGCCCCTCCTCTTCCTTCCACCAATAAGCCAGGCATCTGAGCTCCCTTCAGCACCTTTCTCACTTCCACCTCCAGGCCTTTGATCCTGCTCTCCTGCTGCTTTTCTGCCTACTGGAATCCACCCATCCATGCTTCCAGGCTCCCTTTCTTCCTGCAGGTATTGCATACTGCTTCGGGCTACACCGATTCCTCTCTATCTTGATCTCCTGATATGCCACAAAGCTTATAATAATCAGCAGCAAAATAGCAAGCTACGTAGAGCACAGGTCTTGAAACCTTATAGACCCAGGTTTGAATTTTCTGCCTTTCAGGACTCCTGGATTGCGAGTGACAGAAAGCCAGTGTGAACTACAGCACCCTTAGCAAAAGGGAATGTATTGGCTCTTGTGGCCAAACCATTGCCTCGGGGACGCCCGGAACTGGGAATGTGAACCCTCTCAGGCTTTCTTCTCCTCTTTCACTGCTCCT
>NW_006769413.1:523946-530842 GCF_000442215.2 Lipotes vexillifer
CTGCTTCTTTCTTTCTCACCTGGCTGTCCCTTGGGGCTGGAACCTTGGCCACTGGCAGCCCCGCGCTCTCATCTTTAGCGTCCCAGCACCAGAAAGGAAGATGCTCTTTTCAACTCTAGTTAGAAAAGTCCCACTGCGCCGGCCTGGGTCACTGGCCCTCCCTGTGGCTCAGGATACATCATCTCTCACCAGAAGAAGGAGGGAGTAGGAAGGCTGACAAAAGGAATAGCTGATGCAGCTTCTTTTTTTTTTTTTTTTTTTTTTAACATATATCCACTCTTTTTTATTCTTTTCCTTATGATGCAGCTTCTTATTAGTGGGGGTAACCTTGGTTAAGCCTCAGTATCCTTATCTGTAAAATGGGAGGGTAACAGCCTCCTGTTATGGCTGTGGGGATTAGATGAGATGGTGCTGGTGAAGCTCCTAGCACAGCACACAGTCGGCACTCAGTAAGTGGTGGGCACTGAGTAGAGGGGACAGGAAGACTTAGTTGACCTAGGAAAGGCCCACTCCACCCGCCTTGCCTGCCGCTAGAGGATGATGAGATCCTCCAAGAGCTTGCCTCTCTGTGTCTGGGTTGCTCTAGAAGCCCAGTGTGGACCATACTTGGAATTGGCTAAAAAGGATCCCAGAAAGTTATGGAAGCAATAGCAGTGTTGACAGAGTAAAATCTTCATGGTGCCTCTAAGCTATTGTTTGCCACTAAAACGAATGAGTAACTGGTAACTGAGATTGTTTTATATCAGCCAGTAATCACTGAGCATAAATCAGGTACTGAGCTGAAAACTCTGGAGAATATGGACTCACATCACACAGCTCCTGGTCTTGGCACTAGTGGGGCAGTACAACTTACACCTCAGTCGTCTTAGGAGGAGTGGGCTGCTTGTCACTGGAAGTATGCAGGTAGTGGCAGGGACACTGTAAAGAGGATTTGTACTCTGATGGGGAGGTGGGTGAGTTGAGAGAACCTTAAAATCACCCTTCTTCTTGAGGGTCTAGATACGAGCAAAACTCCAGCCCTGTGATGTCATGGCCTGAGTGGGAGTTAGGGATGATGCACTCCCTGTAGTGGGCTTTGGGAAAAGCTTCATCAGGGAAGCCTTCTTGGAGGAGGTGGCACATGCACTGGCCCTTTAGCTTCAGCTCATTTGTGAAGAGCAGATGGCTGACTGCTTTGCAGGAGAGACAGGCATCCAAAGTTGTGTTATCAGATGGTTCTCCTCTTCTTGCCACGTCTCTCACATCACCTTGTCCCTGCTGCCTTCCTTCTTAGGTTTCGCTGTGGATTGGTGAGAAGGACACCTGCAGCCCCGTTCCTACCTCCTCATGGTTCAGAAACCAAGGGAAAGGGAGATCCCCTGTTCATCTCAGTGTATAGTCTGTAAGGCACATCTCACCAGAGGCCTCTGATTGATCCAGCTCAGGTCACATGCCCATTCCGTGGACCAATCACTGTGGATACAATGACGGGTTAGAGGTTAAAAATATAAGCTCTGGAACCTAATCATTTAGGTTCAAATATTTAGCTGTGTAACTTTGGGCAAGTTGCTTAACATCTTGGGCCTCAGTTTTTTCACTTGTGTAATGGGGGTCATATTCTAACCTCAGATGGTTTCTGTGAGAATTAAGAGAGTTAAATGAGATGGTCCGTGCAAACAGCTACAGTAGTGCCTGGAATATAGAAAGTGTTCAATAAAGGTTAGCTATCATCATCCATCACCGTGTTTCATGCTTCTCAGCCACATTTGCATCCTTTGCCCCATCTGGTTCTATAGGTAAGAAAACCCAACAGTTATTATACCCTTTGGGCATTTTCCTGCCTGAATCATAGAGAAGCAAAGGTCAGGGCAGATGGAGTCCACTCCCAGGATACCTTCCCATGGACCACAGTATTTCCAGCAAAACCTTTTCCTAGAACTTAATCATGTGTGTTTCCTCCTGCTCTCAGATCTCTGTGGCTCATCTTCGTGGGGAAGCTTCCCATGAGAGGAGAGAAGAGCTGACGCCTTTTGTCTTTCCCAGGCACAGCTGCGTCAAGGCTGATGAGGTTGTCAGCACGGCTCCCTTCCACCTTGATCTCTGGTTCTACTTCACTCTGCAGAACTGGGTTCTAGACTTTGGCCGCCCCATTGCCATGGTGAGTGTGAAGCTGGGGACGGAGCCCCGACCAGCAGTGAGGAGACAGGGTGACTTGAATTGTCAGAGTGACCTGAGACAAGTCATTGCCTCTACCAGTACACTGTGAGAGTAGGTCTGGATGCTTTCGTGTCCTTTAGTTCTACGACTGTGACCAGTGCGGCAGCTGCCAGCGAGTGGGGGATCCAGGGGGGCCTCTGACTAGTCATACTGCGCCCCCCCACCCCCATATCTCACACCCAGGTTTAACCAAAGCAGCAATTCAGACAGTGGGGTATGAGAAAGGATCCCACCTGCTTTCCCCACAGCCTTGGGATATTATTGTTTTCCTGGAGGTGAAGAGTATAGGCCGAATTTGCCTATCATGTATGACTTGAGCCTTGGGTAATTTTTAGTGTCATCTGGTGAAACTGTCCCCTTCCCTCCAAGGCTGCTTCATGCATCAGTGTACAGTGGGCGCCTCTACGGAGATTAATCCTGGAAGAGCACCAAATCCCCTCACTGGTCACGAATAAGATAGATAGATAGATACATAGATACATAGATAGATAGATAGACAGGTAACAGAAGGTGAAAAAACCTGAGTGAGTTCCCACCAAGAACTAAGGTGTTAATTTTTGCATGTGGGTGGTAAAAATAACAATATCCAACACTGAAACTGACACCTCATACATGCTAGTGCTAATGCAAATTAGCAAAGCCCTTTGGGAAAGCAGTTTGTCAAGGCGATAACTAGTACCTAGAATAGTGCCTAGCGAGATATGTGCTCAGTATACTTGTACTGAATGAATAATAACAGTAAGCTAAAAAAAGCGGTTAACATACATTGAGCGCTTACTCTGTTCTAAGCTCTTTATGTGTTTAAACTTATTTAGTTCTCCCATCAATGCTATTATTAATCTCAATTTTATAGATGAGAAGAGTCAAGGATAGAGAGGGCAAATAACTGGCTCAAGGTCACCCAGCCAGCAAGTGGAGGAGCCAGCACCTGCCCCCAGGCACTCTGGCCCCAGAGCCCACCCCCTTCCATCATGATTTTATCCAGAACCCTAATATGTTCATCCCTCCTGACTCAGTACGACCCCCTTCCAAGAATCTGCCCTTTAGATGTAATCAGCAAGAAGACAGCCTCTGTACCAAAGGTGTTCATTGCGGTGTTGTTATAATAGCCAAAACTTGGAAGGGACTTGAGTGTCCAGCAGTAGGGACTGGGTAAATCAGCTTTGCTGTACGCAGTCTAGAGGATGCTACCTGGGCATTAAACAGGAATTATGAATACTCTAGAGCAACCTGGAATGTTTAAGGAGAAAAAACATGCCTACGTGTCATGCATATTGACTGCCTGCCAATTAGTAACGGCCCTGACAGTCTTGTATACATGGGATCAAAGACTTGAAGGGGATGAAAAAAAGCTTCCTGGCAATGGTGTCGGGGAGGAGGTATGGTGGCTGCTGATTCTTCTTTCTGCAGGCTTTTGCCGTAAGGTTTACATGTTTTTAAAACGTAGGTGAAAGTAAAGGGACTGAGCCAGGAGTCAGGGCACCCAGCCAGGTTCATAAGTGACTCTGGGCAAGTCAGTGTCATCTGGGCTTTGGTTCTCTCATCTGTAAGAAGACTGGTTGGACTAGCTGCTCTGAGCCCCCGTGCAGCATGAAGGTTCCACATACTGGGGGACAAAGGAGCTGCCCATCAAACTGGTGTTACAGGGAGAGGGGAGATGAGGCCAGGGGCAGGCTCATGGCTCTTCTCATTCACTAGGACTCAGCCTCATCAGGTCTAATAGGGGTCTCCTGCAGGGCAAATCACTTCCCCCATCCTGCTCAGAGTTGCTGTGGCCACTGTAACCCTAAGTGGGCTCATCAGGAATATACGTTTGAAAAAGTCATGTATACACTGGAGCTTTTCAAATGTACCCATGATAGTCCCAAACTTGTCATAACTACAAAAAAAAACCTTTTACAAGTTATAAAAGTAATATGTCATAGTGATAACAATCAGTTCATACCCAGGGGTATAAAGAAGTGTGAGACTCTCCCTTTCCAGTTCCACCCCTGACAGTTTGGGGCTCATCCTTCCACTCCTTTCTCTACTCATGCAAACATATGTATACATCCTTTTTTTTTTCTCTCTAACCAAAATGAGATTTTACTTTATACTTTACTTTACAACTTGCTTGTTTTACTTTAGAATATAGCATGGATATCTCCCTGTCAGTACATATGAGGTGTCATTTCTGTTAATGGCTACTTAACCTATAGAAAAGATGTACTGTAGTGTATTCAAGTAGCCAGCCTATTTCTGGTATTTTGCTGTCAAAGAGTGTTTCAGCCAACATATATATCTTGCTATAGATAAAGATACAGAGATACATGCACACAGCAAGTAAGAAAGAGAAAGAGATTGAGATTCTTATATCCTGAGAGTTTTCTTTCTGCAGGGTGAATTTTTGAGCGAAATTTATGGTCATTACACGTGTTCTCAATCAACAGATACTGGGCGTACGGTGTGGCAGGGCGGAGGTTGTGAAGTGTTTTGACCTCGAATAGGGGTTTTCCCACTGACAGCGACAAGGCTGGGACTCACAGCGTACAGCAGTAGGAGGAACAAGGGCATTCTAGACAGAGGAACAGCCCTGGCCTGCCTGCCTCTCTCAGGGAAGGTAGAAAAGGAAGAACTGAATCTTTGTAGAACTCACTTATTTTCTCCTTTGTTTCATAAGGTATAGTTTCGACCTGATTTGGAAGTGGTCCATCTGCTCAGTGGACAGAGTGTTTTTCCATACCTGGGTGGCCAGGAGATCTTGTCATCATCCTAGGACCTGGAGTGCCAGATCCTTAAGGGTCCATGTAGATCACCTGGGCCACATTTCTTGTTACAGATGGGGGAACTGAGGCCTGAAGAGGGGAAGAACTTGCCCAGGGTCACCCAGAACGTTGGTGCACAACTGAGTCCCAAAGGAGCCTCCAGCTCTCAGGCCGGTACCCAGGGACCTTTATTTAGTACCCACAGGGAGAGGGACACAGGGTCAGGCCCTGGATTTGTGTCTACTGTGTGCTTACCTTCTCTGGGACTCAGTTTGTCTGTCTGAAAACACCTTCACTTCAGTGCTGCTGAGAGGATCCCAGGAGATCACGGAAAGAATGAAGTGTGCACAGAAGAGGTTCTGAGGGTCTCACGGGGCTGTGCCTAGTAAAGCTCATCCCTGCCCTTGCTCCCCAGCTGGTGTTTCCTCTCGAGTGGTTTCCGCTTAACAAGCCCAGCGTGGGCGACTACCTCCACATGGCCTACAACATCATCACGCCCTTTCTCCTGCTCAAGGTACAGTCCAAGGCTCCCTGCCCTCCCTTCCCACCCTCATTTCTTCCTCCACCCGGCAGGGAGCTGCTGCCAAGCCCCAGGAGTGCCCTGAATCAGACTGTCCCCTGCCTGACTCTGGGGGACGAAGGCTGTGATAGAGGGACATGTCAAGCCCCAGGAGAGGCAGGACTGCCTCTGGCCGGGAGGGATGGAGAAGGCCTCCCCAAGGAGGGGCGTTTGATTTGGGCCTCCGCCTGGTGTGCTTGGGGTTGACCTGGGAGAGACCTTCAGGCAGGAGCACCTGAAGACAAGGCCGTGCTGGAGGAGCCATGATACATCTGGGGAGGCTGAGGTGGAAGGAGTGGCTGGATCGCCCAGGGTGAGGTCAGGGACCAGTTGGGAAGGCAGGTAGGGCCAGGTGGCGGGAAGGGCAGCAGAGGAGGGCAAACTCTCTCCTCTGGCCTGGAGATCCCTGACTTTGAGATACCACTGGGAACACAGAGCTATCTCCTAGATAGCTGCGGGAGATAAATATCTGGGTGATGGCTATCTCCAAGGTAGCTCTCGGCAATGCTGGCTTTGCATTTTGCCACATAAGGGCTCTTAAAACTATTGCTGTTTACTGTCCCCATCATTTTGTTTTTAGAGAGACATTTCAGATCTCCAAAAAATAGGGAAGGTGTAATCTCAGAATTCAGAGGGTCTTTAGTAAAAGAATTTAGTTTCAGAAGCACCTGCCGCATCCCTGTCGTTTTCATTTTTGTTTGCTTGGATTGCTCAGTTGCTCAGAAACGGGAGGGTCTCCTCAACAGGCCAGCCCAGTGACCCAGGAGCAGAACTGGGGGTGGTGGGAGGGCAGGACCTGGAGCCTGGATGCCTGTGTCACCTCCAGCACAGCCCGTGGGTGTGTGTGACCTTGGGCAGAGCTGGCCCTGCTGAGTGTGTTTCCTCTCCAGCACAAGAGGGTGCTGATCCCTGGCCCCTGCTGGGTTCACAGGGATCTTGTGAGACTCTGGAGGCTGGACTGGCCCCACTAAAGGGACCCACCAATTTGAGAGTGACGTTCCAGCTGGTGGCATCCATCCCACTCTGGGTGTGAGGGAGGGAAGCAGAGGGCGGCTCCTGTCATGGTGGAGGCGGGGGTCATGCTGTCGGGCCTCCCTCTGACCTCAGCTCATAGAGCGGTCTCCACGCACCCTGCCGCGCTCCATGATCTATGTCAGCATCATCACCTTCATCATGGGCGCCAGCATCCACCTGGTGGGTGACTCTGTAAACCACCGCCTGATCTTCAGCGGCTACCAGAACCACCTGTCAGTCCGCGAGAACCCCATCATCAAGAATCTCAAGCCGGAGACGCTGGTGAGCCTCCACCCCGGCACTGCGGTCCGTCCTGGGGCCCAAAGAGGCTGCCCGACCTATCATGGTGCCCTAGATGAGGGCAGGGCTCTCCCCGCCCCCCC
>NW_006769413.1:530885-532673 GCF_000442215.2 Lipotes vexillifer
CCCCCCCCCCCCCCCCCGCGCCAAGCTAGGATACTCCTGTGTTACTAGGAAGTGGCACGTAGGCTCCCACCAGGGCCCCCTCCTCCGGGTAGGGAGGGACTGAGGGCAGCTGGGGGAGGCCTGGGCATTGGGGGGAGGGGGGCCGCCGGGTTGCGTGGGTCCCGCACCCTCCCTGAAGCCCCTCCCCGAAGGCCCTCCCACTCTGCCCCTGACTCGCCTCTGCCGCCCCCAGATCGACTCCTTTGAGCTGCTGTACTACTACGACGAGTACCTGGGCCACTCCATGTGGTGAGTAATGGGGCCCATGGCCCCAGACAGCTCTGCCGCCGGCCTTGGTGACACTGAACAAGGGCCTGGGGTCTCCAGGTGTGGAGCGCAGCGGCTGGAATGGCGTGCTCTTCCCGGCGGGAGCGCTGTCACTCAGCTCTGGCTCCCGCCGCGCCGCCTTCCGCTCCCGCCAGCCCGCGGTACCCGCGGCGCCCACTAGAGGGCAGCGAGTGGCTGTCCTCCCTGGGCCGAGGCTGCAGCGTTGATAAACATCTCCCCCACCCTGGGGATGGGGATGGGGATGGGGACCCCGCCGTGTCGCGCTACGCTCTTGGGCATGGAAGCGGGGAGGAAGATGAGCAGGTCCGGCTGGACTGGATCGGGGGTGTGGCCGGGGCAGGGTGCTGTCCGTGCCCCCGCTCCTCCGAACTCCCAGGGGAGCGCTTCCCTCCCACCCCTTCACCCACAGGGGAAGAAACCTCACGAATGCGGGCTCAGCCACAGGAGATGCAGGGTCCAAGCTGGGGGCAGTCATCTGTTCCAGGCCCACACCTTACACAGGATAAGCTGGGGCCGGTGGGAGGGGGTTTGGCCGTGGGTTGACAGCTAGTGACGGAGCCAGCCCTGGGCCCGGGTGGCTCCACTCCCAAGCGAGGTGGGCTTACTCTTGTCGCACTTGCCCTACGCTGTGTTTCTAGGTTCTGTTTGGGGGCTTGGAAGGTCAGGGGCTTCCTGGACAGGCAGGCCTCTTGCCAGTCGTCCCTGGCCTGTGCCAGAAGACCCTTCCCGTGGGAGGCTGGGGACGGGAGGAGGAGAGAAGAAGAGAGGCTGGAGAAACGAAGGAGCAGGAGAGGACTGGGCACATGAGGGGCAAGAGGGAAGCTGGGGAAGGAGACAAGGTGGTGCGCGGCAAGAGAAGCGGGGGGTGATGGCACAGGTGCGTGGGGAGAGCAGCCTGTGTGTGCAGAGGAGAGAGGGCGGTACCTTTGGGGTGAGATGGTGTGCGTGTGGAAAGGGGGTGAGGCTGTGGGCTGAGTGTGGGTGAAGGGGCTTCACAGAGCTCCTTGGAGTCCTCTGGCAGGTGCTGTCCCCCGCCACCTTATTTTAAACTGGGACCTCGGGCCTCTCCCTCCTCGACCCTGCTGGGTACACCCCTTTCCAGGACAGTGAGGGGCTGGGACTGCTGGTATTTGGGTGCGTACACGAGGCAGACACACACACACACACACACACACACACACACACACGGAGCGAGTGGGGTGGCCAGCGCCGCGTGGGAGGGAGCTGCCCCTCCCCGCACCCCTCAGCCGGCGGGGCTCTGACCGGCATGTGCTCAGGGAGCAGACCTCATCTTCCTGCTTCCCTCCTGGACCCCCTGCTCGGGAAAGGCTGTCAGGGAAGAGTGCCACCCGAACCAGGCATTTTTGTAAACCATGAAGTGAGACTGCATAGGATGGTGCAGGGAACCAGTACAAGGAAGGGCGGGGAAGAGGCCGTGGGTGGCGGCAGCCGGGCGGGGGG
>NW_006769413.1:533550-546050 GCF_000442215.2 Lipotes vexillifer
GGGGGGGCAGCGGGCGGCTCAGCACTGGCTTCCCTGCTGCAGGTACATCCCCTTCTTCCTCATCCTCTTCATGTACTTCAGCGGCTGCTTCACTCCCACCACAGCTGAGAGCTCAATGCCAGGGGCAGCCCTGCCCCTCGTGGTGCCCAGCGGCCTGTACTACTGGTGAGTGGACGCTGGACCTGGGGTGCGGGGAGGCTGGGAGCCCTTAGTGAGCCAGAGAGTGAAAATGTGCTCTTGACCGCAGGGTGCTGCTGTGTGACCCCAGGTGAGACTCTCCCTGTTGAGGTCCCTGCTTCCTCCTCTTTCAGTGGGGACTGTGACTGCCTTATGGTGGCCGCTCTGTGACCAGGAAGCCAGGCCTGAGTGTGACCTCTTCACATTCAGAGTGCAGCCTCGGGGCCAATAGAATCCATCTCCGACACCAGGCCCTGTAAAGGCCTTGGGACCTCAATTTACTCCTCTGTGAAATGGGAATAATACCCACCTGTCTCCCTTTTAGGACATGGTGAGAATCCAGGGGGAGAGGAAGGGGCTTTGTAAACTATGGAGCATCATGGAGATGACAAGGACAGATATGTGGGGAATTCCATGGCCTCAGGGGCTCCCTGCCTGGTTTCCTTTTCCCTCCAGCGCTCTCTTCCCATTCCAGGGGCTCCAGGCCTCAGCCAGGCTCCTACCCCTCCTCTGTCACTTCCGCTCTGGAGAAAGGCTCCCCTGGGGATTGTGGGTGTCCTGGAAACAACTAGCTGGTGGGAAGCCTCCAGCCAAATGAAAAGGGCCTCCGCTCCTGGGGCCAGCTCCGGCCCACCTCCAGGGGCTGCCCGTGGCCAGCAGTGGGGGTCCACCAGGGCAAATCCGCATGCCCGCTGAGGGCAGGATTAACAGGAATGGGTGGCAACTACAGCTGGAGGGAAAGAGGTGAGACGTGGGAAGGAGCTTCGGCCCGTTCTTACCCATAGCACTACCAGAGTGATAGCTACAGGAGGCCGTTCATTGAACAATATGCTTTTCCAAGTATGTAGTTCTTGAGAGATGGGGCCGTTTATGCCCCCTTTATTAGCAAGAAAACAGAGGCTCCAAGATGTCATGTAAATTCCCCAAGGTGACACAGCCACTAAGTTGCGGAGCTATGTAGTTCCTTGAGTGGGATGGGTCAGCATCTATAGGCAGGGGAGTGGACAAGATAACCTCTCAGAAGCCCTCTAGCCAGTGTTACTGAGTTCCTGGCCACATGCTAGGTACTGCCTTAAGAGATGGAGAGAACCCTGGGAGATGAGACCGTCCCAGCCTTCAACGAGACAGTAATGACAACTACCATCAGCTGAAACTGCATTCCCAAACTCAGACGCCTTTAGGAACCAAGCTGGTAATAGAAATGCGTGAAGCAGGCATCAAGTGAGGCAGTAGGGAGCGGTGGGGACTGTGGCAAGCTGCAGAACAATGCTCTCTCTAACGGCAGCAGCTGCTTTCTCCTCATCAGTTATTGTTATGTGGGAATACAAGCCTAACGTGAGCAGGGAAACCAGAACTCCACATTGGCAGGTAACCTGTTATCTACATACTGGCAACAAACTCAATGTTTTAAAAAATAGTAACTCGACAAGCCAAATCAATATGCTGCGTATGGGCCATGGCCCAGGGTGAAGTGGCTGCCTCAGCCCCTCACTTGACGCGCTGATCTGACCGACGGGGTGGGCAGCCTGGTCCTTGGGTAGAGGGAGGGATGCCGGGCAGGATGGGCTGTCACGGCGCCCCCCTCCGCTCACGCGCGGGCCTCCTTAGGTACCTGGTCACCGAGGGCCAGATCTTCATCCTCTTCATCTTCACCTTCTTCGCCATGCTGGCCCTCGTCCTGCACCAGAAGCGCAAGCGCCTCTTCCTGGACAGCAACGGCCTCTTCCTCCTCTCCTCCTTCGCCCTCACCCTCCTGCTCGTGGCGCTCTGGGTCGCCTGGCTGTGGAATGACCCCGTACTCAGGAAGAAGTACCCGGGCGTCATCTACGTCCCTGAGCCCTGGGCCTTCTACACCCTCCACGTCAGCAGCCGACACTGAGTCCGGAGGGCTGCGTGCACCCCAGATCCTCACCCAGCCGCAGGCTGCACGGGGTGTCGAGCCACCTGACCGTGGGCAGCCAGAGGCCAGCCCTCCCCGCCACCCACCGGCCTGACCTCAGCGTCTGGCGGTGGTCTCTGACCTCCGTCTGCCAGAAGCTCTCCCTCCCTCCCCGCTGCAGGATCGTGGCACCCCTTCGTATGAGGCTGATTGCAGGTTTCTGAGTGGCCGCCGAAGGCAGTTCTCACGCACTTGGGCTGTTCCCTGAGCCGCTCACTAGGGGTGGGGACGTCGTGAGGCTCTTCAGTCAGCCTTGTCTCAGCCTCAGTCTGCCTGCCACCAGCAGGCCTGTTCCCAGGAAAGGGGCCCTCGCTCCCCATGGGACGCCCCGCCCTGCCTCCCCCCAGGCACTGGAGCCCGGTCTCCTCCCTCGGCTGCGGGCCCTCGGCCTCATTTCCCAGCAGTGCCGGCCTGCGTGTGTGCAGGGGTCTTGGGGGCCTGCCTCGCCTCCCCCGGCCCCGCCTCCTCTCCTGTGCTCTCAGGGAGCCCTGTGCCTCAGAGCCTCCTTTCACCCTGCGTGCAGTGGTCCCCCAGCCCCCGTCAGTCCCCGTCTGCTGGCAGCATCGGGGTGAGAAGCGTGACTGAAGGTGGTGTGGAGCCCAGCCTGGCTGGCTGCTGCTGCTGCTGCTTACTTTGGGAGTGAATTTGGGAGGCAGGAGGAGGGTGGTCCCTGGAGCAGGGGAGGGAGTGGCTGGTCTGGGGCCCAGGCAGGAGCCCTGGGCTGACCCCAAGGGCCCACTCAGCGCCGTGTGGCTGAGAGCAGGTGCTGCCACTGGCCGCTGGCCCTCCGTGCCACTTAGTAGGATCCTGCGGTTGGGGATCACCTTAGGAGCAAGAAGGGCCTCCTCTAGGTCCCAGCTCTCTTCAGAGGAGTCTGGGGTGGGGGTCACAGGGGTGGGGACCAGCATAGGGCATCTCCGGACCTGCCCCTCAGAGATGTCCCACTGAGCCTCCCAGCTGTGCTACCAGCCCGTTCCAGGGGCTGAAGCAGAGAGGGTGCCCTTTGGGGGAAGGTGGCAAGCCTGCTTTGTGGGAGGTTGGCACTTAGCCTTGGGCAAGTTGTTTAATCCCTTGGGGCCTCGGCTCTTGATCTTTGAGGGTCTCAGCCTCACCACACAGCCACCAGGGGCTTTGTGGGCTACTGTTACTAGAAAACACAGGGGAGGGCCACGCTGAACAGGAGACGCATCATTGTAGGCCATGTTGTGATGAGAGAAGCACCTTTTGAGGAAAGCAGCTTTGTTTTTCAGGCTTGCTGCTGAGGCATGTGATAGCACGGTAACCCTCCTCACACCCAAAGTGTGGACATAAAGACTGGAGTTTAGGATTCCCACTTTGCTTTTCCCAGGCACCTTTTAAAATAACCACTCAGCGTTTAAACCCATAAAAAGCTGGTGACCTCCACCCCTACCGCTTTATGATAGGTACTTGGTACCCTGCTCTCTTCTCCCTCAGGATCTGGGACGGAGGATGGTCCTTCCCCTGGCTCGTTGCGCCCCCTGGCGTCTGGGATCTGAAACAATAAATCTTGTGGCTCTACTTCCTTCGTGTGGATGTATTGAAACTGCCTTCAGTCAAAAGGACCCCATGGGTATCATTTCCCCAGAGTGGGAGCTGGATGCCGAGGGAGCTGCCTGCCGCCCCCGCGTGGGTGGCTTGTGCCCCCTGACTCAGCAGGTCACAAGTCTGTACATTCTTAATTCATCAGCCAGCTGCAGCCTTTCAGCACACAAGGGCCCCCACCTGCCCAGCAACCTCATTTGACTCCTTCCCTACCTCAAGGCCACTGTTAACTCCAAAGCCTGCTTCAGGCCTGTTCTCCTTAGAAGGACTTAATGGATATCGACTGAGCAGGCATAGGCCTGGTTATGTGGGGTCTGAAGCTTATACAATTTTGGCGGTGCTTGATAAGAAAACAGTTTAGGAAAAAAACAGTGAATAAAAATTTAGGTATGAAAATGAGTGTTTAGAATGGAAAAGAAATCACAGCAAGTCATTGGAGCCTTGGAGAGTCATGTCCCTCTTGACCAAGATCTCTTTGGGCAGTTTGCTGAAAATGTTGCCCTAGAAATACTTCTTAATTGCAACCTGGCTTCCCTCCACCTAGAAAACTCTAGGCCAGTGGTTTTCAAAGTATGGTCCTGACTGGCAGCATCTAGATGGCAGGAGAAAATGCAGATTCTTTCCCCCTTTCACCTGCTGAATCAAATTCTGGTGATGGGGCCCTTCAGGTGAACAAAATCTCAGCCCCCAAGTGGCACTGGAGGGGGTTTCTGTTTTGTGTCCTGAGTTGAAGTGTAGCCTACACACAACAAGGTAAAGCGTACACCTTGAGAATTTTTGTATAGTGAACCCTCAGGTAACCACCACCCCATGCAGGTGTTTTTACTCATGAGAAACACCCCTTAGAGACACCTAAAAACACCTAAAAAAGGAGTTGGCCAGGGTGTCTCAGTTGGTGTGCCTTTGGGGACACAGCCCCAAACTCTAGCACACGCTGACCTAAACTCAAGGAAATGTCACGTGTATGGTCAGGCCACTCAGGATGGCTGTTCTCTTGCTCTCTGTACATCCCCAGCTCTACCAGGCCCTGCTTCACTCCCATGACTATCTAATCCTCTTAATTGTAGGGCTTAACTAGTCCCTGGTAACTGATGAGCACACCTGAAGTCAATTCCCCCTATAACTGGTAACCTCCTTCCCCCGCAGAGCAGCAAAGATGGCTGCCGAGTCCTGTCTGCCGCACACGGTGGGGTGTTGCTCCAGGATGTTGCTTCAAATGTGTAAGATCCCCTATCCAACAAATCACTGATGTCTCTGTCACTGTCTCTGGGCTGTTCCTTTGGTCTCAAGGCTGGGCCACTACAAGGCTTGCAGGCCTGCGGGAGTGCAGCCCAACAATTGGCGAGCCAGCCGAGAAGCCAAGGAAACTCCCGGGCGCACCGAGATGTCGGGGAACAAGGACGGGCAATGGAACGTTGTGAGGAATCCGGGGGGTGGCCATCCACTCGTGTGCGGGGCCCTGTGGCGTCTGTCCTTGATGAATGAGGGCCGCCAAGAGACTGGCGAATCCACAGACCACCTTGAGGGTGTTGCAGAGATGTCGCTGCCATTACTGTGAGTAGGGTAAAAGAAGCTAGACGGTGGAAGGGGTGGCCGTGGCTGTGGGCCGGCTGCTGCTTTGGAGGCTGAGAAAGGCCCCAGACACTGAGCAAGTGCCCAAGGCTCAGGTTAGGGGCCTACAGGTAGGATGCCAGGCTGGCCCAAACCAAAACTGCTGGAACGTTAATGGCCAGATTGAGGGAACAAGATGGGAAGCAGACACTCAGCCCACCACGCCGCGTGGCTGAAGGGAAGGCAGCTTCCACCGACAGGGAGTCCAGATGGTTGGGGCCTGTCCAGGTGGGAACCCCAAGGCGTGGGACCCTACAGAGAGCACTGATGAAGAAGACTGGGACGAGGTCATCGAGCTCCCTGTCCCCCAGGCGCAGATGAAGAGCTCTTTTCCCCGCCAGAGCGGAGGCAGCAGACCATCAGGAGGGATGCCTCTCTCTCCCATCATAATGGTGATACTCTGTTAACCTCAGGGTCTGTTTCTCGTTTCAAAGTAGCAGCCCCCACGCTTGGAGCTCATTTGACAGCAGAGGGATGGCTGGAGAATGCAGAGAGAAGGCAAAGACCTGGATGACCTTTGGGTGTTATCTGGTCAGGTTAAGCCAAAAGTGGTACTCTCAGCAGTTACTGGCAAAATGCAAGCACACCTGTGACCCACCACCCCAAAACAATTACAGACCTGGCTAGGGCTGTTGGGCTGTTGGAGGCCTCTCGTCCCGCATCTGGCCCAAACTTTTTGACCCTTGTTCAAGCCTGTAAAGAAGGGAGCTCAGTGGGAGAGGACCCCGGGGGAGGAAGATGCCTTCACCCAAGCCAAGGTGGCTGTTAAACAGATCCAGGGCTTTAGGGATATGAACTCAGGGACACGCTTGTGAGTTGGACGTGGCCAGTTACCTGAAACGGTTTGGTTGGGGCCTGTGGTAACGGCGTAATCACAAGAGTGCCCTTGGGGTTCTGGTCCCACCCGTGGAAGGGGGCGGAATAACGGTGCTGTGGGATGGAACAACAGCTCTGTGCAATCGACAATGCTTCACAACAGGTGAAAGACATCCCAGGAGGCACCCTGGTGACTGTACGTACTCAGGATCCCACAGCTGAGTGGCTAAAGGATACCTTCCAGAAGCCCAAGTCCGGGCATGCACAAGTCCAAACCATAACTAAGTGGCATGTCTGTTGAAGGCAACGTAGCCCTTGACCTACTGGCCCACCGAGTGCAGAGTTACACGCTGAGGCCTGGTTACCTACACCATGGAGGACCCCACCGGCCTGACGGAGACAGCTGATCCTCCTGAGATACCACCGTTAGTGGAAGAAGGCACAGGCTCCACCCCTTGGGAGGTTTCGTACACTGACGGGTTGGCCTGGGGTAATCGGTGCAGGTGGGCAGCAGTGGCCAGCCGGCCTGCAACGGACAGCATCTGGATGGATACAGTGGATAGCCCAGCAGTGGATGGTGGCGGGGCGACCCTACGGGGAAAGGACCCCGATAGTGACCAAGGAACCCACTTTATGGGCCACGAAATTCAGGCATGGGCTGATAAAAATGACAGACACTGGCACTTCCCCCTGCACTACAACGCCCCTGCTGCCAGGCTAAGCGGAGGGATGAATGGGCCACTTAACCAGCTAGTGAAACTGGAAACCCGCTCTCTTGACATGTGGACCAGGACGCTAAGCCCCTCCGAGCTATAACTGAACATAGCAGGAGCAGTCGACCCAGTGCCTGCAGCACGTTAACCCAGAAGCAACTAGGCAACACCATCCAAGTTCAACTGTTGACCACCGAAGGACCAGTACTGATCAGGACAATAACTTGTTTTCACCCTGGCCACCAGACCTGTACCTAGGGGAACCCAGTACAAAATGGCCTGGGACTGGCAGGTAGGTCCCCGGCGGTTTGGGTTTGCTGCTTCATGGGGAATAGGATTAGAAAGGGACTTACAGGCTTCAGCTGTCCTCCACTTGGCCCTGCCTAACACCACTAAGGTAATTAATTCAGGCCCCTATTGGAGAAAGCACCATTATATGAACCCTATGGTCTGTTATACGCCCTCTCCAGTATTTGGCACTGGCTGTGGGGACTGAGGGTGGACAGACGGTGTGGGACTGCAGGCTGCGATGCAGACCACAGGTAGGGGTGGTGTGATCTCAGAATGCTGTTACTGCTTGTATTTGGCTTCAGGGTCATGATCTTCCCCCCCCCCCGTCTTGTGCCTGTAAAACATATCTATATTTCGTCCCTAGCCTGAGCAGAGGGAATCTGTTTGGTAACTGCACAGCAGCGGTGGCCTCGCCATTGGTAAGTCTGACTGCTGGGTCTACAGCGAGATGCTATTGTCATCCTCCTCTGGACTTCCATGAAAAGTTGACCCAATAAGCGCCTGGCTCCAAAGTCTTCCCACCTCTTGGACTCTTGATACTCCTTAGCAGCTGTTGGCTCCGTTGCATTTGTGGTATTTGGTTGCAGTGCCCTTTGCATACCTGACCCCAGGGATATGGCGGAAGAGGGTCAGACCAAGATTGTAAGGGTCATATAGGGTGTGTAGGGGTGGAGTGTATGGTCAGGCCGTTCAAGATGACTGTTCTCTTGCTCTCTGTACATCCCCAGCTCGACCAGGCCCTGCTTCACTCACATGACCATCCAAACCTCTTAATCATAGGCCTTAATCAGTAACTACTAATTACCTATGTGCTTGCCCCTGCCCCAGCTGCTGGTTTGCCTGGTAACTGAGGAGCCCACCTGAAGCCAATTCCCCCTGTAACTGGTAGCCTCCTTCTCCCCTGGAGTAGCGAAAACTGCTGCCGTGTCCTGCCTGCCACCTTCCATCCACAGTGGGGAGTCGCTGCAGGATGTTGTTTTGGACACATAAGATCCCCTATTCAACAAATTGTCATCTCTGTCGCTGCCTCTGGGCTCTTCGGTCTCGAGGCTGGGCTACTACAAGGCCCAACAGTCACGTCTCCTCCAAGAGACCCTTTCCAGACACAGGGTGATTCCGAGTAAGCACTTGGCTCGGCCCTGCCGGCCTTCCCCCCAGGCCTCTGCTCTGTGCTCCCCACCGGACGTTCCGTCTCCCCTTCTCCCGTAAGGCTGTCGGTGAGAAGTTCCCCTCCTCTCCTGCCTCCCTCCAGTCTCTCCTCTACTCAGCCCAACCGGGAAGAGTGCGAATCCTCCAGCTGAAATTCTCTGGGTCTAGAAACGGGTGTGAACAGGTGACTCGGGAGACACGAAGTGGAGGAAAAGAGAATCTTCCACATGGAGGTGGTCAAAGGACAAAGGAGGGCCCCAGCCGTCCATGTGCCAATTACCAACGCATCCCTCTGCGCACGTGCAGCCCCTTTCTAGGACCCACTTGTCCCTGGTCCGGGAGCTCTGGTGCAGTGCACAACGTGCAGCCATACGTGTCGGTCCTGACAAAGTGGCTGGACCTTGGAGTCGGAGCCCACAGGCAGGACAGCCGTCAGCCGTGGACAAGGGATATAACAGGTGTCTGGGAGAAGAACGGGGAGAACCCAGCTGTGCCCAGCGCTGTAGCTCCAGGGAACCGCCCCCCTCACTTCCTCGGTGCGTGTGGGGAGGGGTGGGGGGCAGCACAAACCACTGAGAAATGGGGAGAGTCAGCAGCTTCTGCCGGAAGGGGTGGGGGCTGCGGTGGGGACAGGAGGGAAAGGAAGAAAAGGGGGGAGACTTCCCGGCCGGGAAAGTCACTTAAGAGGCCTCCCTCTGAGCCCCCTGGGCAGCCTGTGGTGGGGCCGGAGACCGCAACGCAGGCATCTACTGCATCCCCACCCCAAACCGCCCCCCCCCCCAGAAGGAGGGGAGAGAACTGACACACACGGTGACAGCTGACGGTGCACCAGCCATTTGACCATCAACAGCCCTGTGACGAGGCCCGGCCAGGACACTGAGGCACAGCCCCCCCCCAGAAGGGGGGGAGAGAACTGACACACACGGGGACAGCTGACGGTGCACCAGCCATTTGACCATCAACAGCCCTGTGACGAGGCCCGGCCAGGACACTGAGGCACAGAGCAGTGAAGTGACACACCAAAGTCACTCAGCAGAGGGGCCTTAGAGCAACAGTGGCTGTGTCCCTTCTGCATAAGGCATCCCAAGGCTCTGGCAGTGGAGGCGGCTGTGCCGTCACAGTGGGGTTTCCTTCCACCTACAAGGTGGTGTGTGATGAGCCTCAAGGCGGTGTGCAAAGTGCCCGACACCTAGGAGGAGCCTGTCAGCCCCCAGCTTAGTCCCCGGAGAGAGAGAGGAAAGACCCCCGGAGGCAGGGCCAGGGACCCCCTTTCTGTGTGTCACCCCTTCTTAGTGTCCACAGAGGGCTCCCAGGAAGAAACAGCAGCGTTTGTCCTCTGGCTACAGAGCATCAGCCTCCTGATGCAAGATTGAGTGCTGGGGAAGCCCTTGTGCAGCCCCGGTCTCTCAAAATCCAACCTGCCACTAGCCCAGGCAGGCTGGGCATCAGCAGTGCACGGGAAGCTGGAATCTGACCCCTGGCGTCGGGCCTGGTCTCCATGGCAGCCGTGGATTTATAACCGGGGCCTCCACCCAGCTTGGCGGACTTTCGACTTGAAGCCGGGAGGAAGGGGAACAGGAAGGCGGTTCTGGGAGCAGCGAGCCAACTGGTGGCAACGGGAGGCCCCGCGATGGTGAGTGAGGGTCTGTGTGGCCCTGTCGAGCTGTCCTGGGCTGGGGTGGCCGGGCGGCTTTTGTGGAGTCCCTCCCTGACTGTTCTCTCTCTGCTGCAGGCCAAGTTTCTTTCCCAGGACCAAATTAATGGTAGGTTTGGTTTGTTCTTTCATTAGCAGCTCACAGCAAAATATGGGTCTCGTTAGGCAATTTGCTCTGCTCATTTTTTGTTAGTGGGAGGGAAGGAGGTTGGTGGGAGAGCTGGGCCCACCCACAGGCAAGGGGCCGGCCACTGCAGGGAAGGGCTGGGTTGGAGGTGCAGGTGCGGGGCAAAGCTCGGAGGTAAGAGATGTTGGTGTCACACTTGTCAGTGTGATTTACAAGAGGGAGTGATAGGAGAGGGAGCTCACTGGGTTTTCCCCCAGAACTTGATAGCTGGATTTGGGGAAGGAGAGGGCAAGGGGATGGACAGAAAGACACCACTGTGGCTGAGGACCCAACCAAAGGAGGGGGCTTTGTAACTGGCTGAGAAAGAGAAAAGAGCCCAGGTTTGCACTCTCAGGCAGGATGTTTCTACGCTCTGGGCCTCAGTCTCCCCATCTTTAAAGGGGGGAAGGTCAGCTTAGGTGGTCTCTGAGGTCCCTTCTGTCCTGACAGCAAGCCTAGTTTTGGTGTTTGGAGCACTTTGTTCCTGGAGTCCCCTGACCTGCTGGTCCCCAAGCAGGCTTCAGTTTCCCGCAGCGCATGGTTCTGTTTCCACAAGGCCAAGCCAACAGGGTTGGGTTACACAGAACTCAGGGGCCCAGACCTGGCTGGGGAGGCACATCCGAGCTCAAGTAGGGAGATGAACTGAGGGTTACCTAGGCAGGGATTCCAGAGTTCTGTGTACCAGGAGCTTGGTCTATAAGGGAGAGTGGGTGGGTGGGTTGTAGGCACCTCCCTAGAGACCCCTTGATATCCTTACCCCACAGGGGGGAACAGAGCAGGGACTCTTAAAACACAAGGCCCAGGGCAGGGGCCCCTCTTGCCCAGGTCTCGAGGCAAGACTTGAGGAGTCTCAGGGCTGGAGTCCAGCTATCAGCCTCAGCCTCCCCCAACCAACACCTGGCTCTGAGGCTCATCCTCCCTCTGGGGCCTCTGAACCTCCCAGAAGGGAAGAAGGTAAGTTCCCCTTTGTATGTTAATGTCTGACACAAAGAAAGTGACCACAAACGTTAATGAATGAAAGACTGGAGTGGGAAGACCAGGGACCTTGGAGGCAGTGGACCTGGGGTCCAGTCACCTCTGAGCCTCAGTTGTCTCATCTGTGAAGTGGGGCTAATGACACTGTCTCACCAGGCTGCCGTGAGAGACACAGCATATGTCAGCCACGTGCCTGACACTGGGCCTGGGTGTCACCCAGACGTACGCTGGGGCCAGCTTGCTTTTGCTAGCGTGAGCCAGATGGTACGGTTTTAAGAAATTTGTGAGCTGGTTGTTAAAATCAGCCATTATTAAATAATGGAAGATGAAAGAACGCTCCAATCCCTCCATCTGTATAAACATTTTAAAAAGATAATCTCTTGGGGCTTCCCTGGTGGCGCAGTGGTTAAGAATCTGCCTGCCAATGCAGGGGACATGGGTTCGGACCCTGGTGCGGGAAGATCCCACATGCCGCGGAGCAACTAAGCCCATGCGCCACAACTACTGAGCCGGTGCTCTAGAGCCTGTGAGCCACAACTACTGAAGCCCGTGTACCTAGAGCCCGTGCTCCACAAGAGAAGCCACCTTAACGAGAGGCCTGTGCGCCACAACAAACAGTAGCCCCCGCTCGCTGCAACTAGAGAAAGCCCGCGCGCAGCAACAAAGACCCAATGCAGCCTGAAATAAATTTATATATATATTTAAAAAATCTCTTACAGTCAATAGTGCTGAAGATTTGAAAGATGTCAGTTTAATGAATATAATTTGCACAAAGGCCGAGAAGTAGTTTAATAGGTCACTTACCAGCTGTTAATGATAGTACAGTCATTGGGAAAAGAGTGGCATTCATTGGCATGCAGCCTACCTCACTTAATGGTTAAATCCAAACTAGATTGGCAATGGCTACAAGAGCTGTCAAAACTCACTGTGATAATCAATTGGCTAGATGGAATTTATAATCGAGTATATTTTATGATTTGTAAATTGTGTGCTCAAGTCATCCTCAAGTCTATAAAACTTAA
The DNA here is from genome assembly GCF_000442215.2 of Lipotes vexillifer. Classification (NCBI taxonomy): domain Eukaryota; kingdom Metazoa; phylum Chordata; class Mammalia; order Artiodactyla; family Lipotidae; genus Lipotes; species Lipotes vexillifer. The sequence goes on from NW_006769413.1 coordinate 545,627, forward strand.
ACTATGTACATATATCATCAGAGCCGGTTGTTACATTCCGAGCATACAAAGGGTGTTATCCTAGGCCCTGGGGAGGATTATTTCTTGCCTTGGGGTATTTGTATTTTTCAAAGGGAAAACCTAAAGGGGATTTTTAATTCAATTTATTTAACCCCATTTGTTCTTTCATTCAACAGTTATGAGTCCTTTCTTTGTGCCAGCCCAGATCTAGGCATTAAAAATATAGCAGTGCACATAATAGCCCCAAATTCCTGTGCTCACAGGGTTCACCTTGCAGGGATGGTGGGGGGCGGGGGCGGGGATGGTGGTGGTGGTGGTGGTGGGGACAACAGGAAAGTAGTAACATAAACAGGATGTTGGATGGCCGGCTGGCCTATCAGGAGAGCCAGGCAGGGAGAGGAAGGTGTGGAGGGCTGCGGGGGGG